>NC_135500.1:35213452-35513452 GCF_052857255.1 Amblyomma americanum | reverse complement strand
TGCACTATTTCTTTGTCACAGTTTCGCAAGTCAACCGGTTAATTCGCATTAACAGGGATCCCGCCTGGACAAAGTTTTCAAGTTCACGCTCCCCACCCTAACACCCCGCCCACATCGCACTCTTCACACGTCGGGCCTTCTTCCTCGGAGTCAAGAGAAACAAGATTTATTGCCAAGAATTTGCTGACCGTAGACGACAGGGCCTCTGTGTCACTCCTCATACAGGGGTCACCTCCAAGGCCCTGCTAACGAGAGTTTTCTGTGTTGTTCGTTCCACCTTCATTAGCAGTTGGTTCCAGCTTTCCTCGGAGGAGGCTGACAGGAGCGTACAGAGATGGCAGCTTTCCCTCATATTACCAAAGAATATGATCTTGTGTTGACAATTACTGTGAACAGTAATTCTGACACGCGGGGTCGTATTCCCCAATCATAATCAAAGATAAACTCTCTATTTAAACCCCACTGACGACGAACGCTTTGACCAGACGAAGACAAGTCCCCGTATCGAAACGTCGGGCAAGCACCCTAAGGCTACCCCCTCCCTTGTTCACTTCGTGTGGTCGAGAAACCCCTCCAACTGCCGTCTCCATAGCGTGCAGTAATAACGCCTCTATATGGTTTGTGCGCGTCAAATTGTTTTGTGTGTCGTGGCTCTTTCAATCATTGCATAAATTCAGTGGGGCTACGCAGAAAGGCATGAACAGGAGCCGTCCGGCGTTCATTTCATTTTTAGCTCATTTATTCTGCCATCTGTGGGTCGCTCGTAAACAGAGGCTATTTAGGTTTCACACGTGACGGGAGACAAACGCTTTAATGATTATGAGCACATTTTCAAAACAGAAATGGAAGGTTCAAAAACTCCACACGATAGCTAGGCGGGTGAGTTGGTCCTATGTTTTCTTCCCTTTGTCCCTTTTTTCCGAGCTGTTATTTAAAAAAAATCTAAAGTTCCATATTCCGTAGAATTTCGAGTGCACATATTTCAAAAGTGATAAAATACATGAGAACATAGGACAATGACTGCAACTGGAATACAGTGCGAAGAAGCAAGCATCACGACACAGCAGTTATATAGAAAGGAGTTCAACGATAGTGGGCGAACTAAATTGCAATTACGTACCACTGCTCATTTGTGCGGGGGAAAAATCTGTATTTTATGGTATTGTGGGATGTGGTTTCTGCTCAAGGGAGTATCCCAACATAAAAAATGACTGTGGTTTAGCTCTGGTTAACCCTAGCTGATTTGCGAAAGCTTCGTTTCGTCGGCACGTCGTCTACGCAGCATATCATTGCGACGCTCTCGAGAACTCAAGCCGGTCTCTTCCGCACTTGAAGGGTGTTATAGCATTGTAAGGGGGTGAGCATAGAAGCGAATGCCGGAACGGGTCACCGACGTGCCCTAACGAGGGCGCGGGAAGAGCGCCCCGTAAAACGACAGTACGCGTTGCTGGCGGGAGTCAGACTGGCGTCTCTCCTTGAAAAGCGGGGGAGCGTTTATTATCTTTTCCCTTTCCTCCGTGCAGCTGGGTGCCGCTGAGAAGGCGCCTGCGGTATCCTTGGTGTCTGCTGCCTTGGGGAATCGTCACACCCCTCCCTTTGTTGTGAAGCCTGCTGCACGGTACTGGGGACGATCCGTGCCTTGTTTACGCCTCTACAGTCCGTAGTAGGTAACAGGCATCCGGACCCGGGTAGACCGACGAAGCTGGGGGTGCAAAGGTGCCGCACTTGACTGCTGTTGCCGCGCCGAAGCTGTTGTAGACGGCTCAGTGCTTAATGAGCAGCGAGGTGGGGACAGCTGTTCCGTGTCCGTTGTCGCTGCTAGTGCAGGAAGAGGCTCCTCGTCGTCTGAGAGCAGCGAGGTGGGGACAGCTGTTCCGTGTCCGTTGTTGCTGCTAGTGCAGGAAGAGGCTCCTCGTCGTCTGAGAGCAGCGAGGCGGGGACAGCTGTTCCGTGTCCTTGTCGCTGCTAGTTCAGGAAGAGGCTCCTCGTCGTCTGAGAGCAGCGAGGTGGGGACAGCTGTTCTGTGTCCGTTGTTGCTGCTAGTGCAGGAAGAGGCTCCTCGTCGTCTGAGAGCAGCGAGGCGGGGACAGCTGTTCCGTGTCCGTTGTCGCTGCTAGTGCAGGAAGAGGCTCCTCGTCGTCTGAGAGCAGCGAGGCGGGGATAGCTGTTCCGTGTCCGTTGTTGCTGCTAGTGCAGGAAGAGGCTCTTCGTCGTCTGAGAGCAGCGAGGTGGGGACAGCTGTTCCGTGTCCGTTGTCGCTGTTAGTGCAGGAAGAGGCTCCTCGTCGTCTGAGAGCAGCGAGGTGGGGACAGCTGTTCCGTGTCCGTTGTCGCTGCTAGTGCAGGAAGAGGCTCCTCGTCGTCTGAGAGCAGCGAGGTGGGGACAGCTGTTCCGTGTCCGTTGTTGCTGCTAGTGCAGGAAGAGGCTCCTCGTCGTCTGAGAGCAGCGAGGTGGGGACAGCTGTTCCGTGTCCGTTGTCGCTGCTAGTGCAGGAAGAGGCTCCTCGTCGTCTGAGAGCAGCGAGGTGGGGACAGCTGTTCCGTGTCCGTTGTCGCTGCTAGTGCAGGAAGAGGCTCCTCGTCGTCTGAGAGCAGCGAGGTGGGGACAGCTGTTCCGTGTCCATTGTCGCTGCTAGTGCAGGAAGAGGCTCCTCGTCGTCTGAGAGGATGCCGGGCATCCTTCGCGGTCGCACGTGGTCCGCGTGCCTTTTCCACAGCGTTCCGTCTTCGAGTTCTATTTGAAGCGACGAAGAACTTGTGGGATGGCGAACCGTTCTGGCAGTCCAAGCTGGGCCTGGTCGGAAGTTTCTAACAAAGACGGGATCGCCGGGCGAAGGCAAACAGCTTTTGCGTGCGGTACTGTCGCAGCGCATCTTTTGCTTCAATTGCTTGAAGTCCGCATGCCCCCTTAGGCCGGGGTGCATTCGCTGAATGGGCGTTTGCAGCTGCCTGCCCATGAGGAGCTCAGCGGGAGGGGACCCAGTAAACGCGTGCTGCGTTGTTCTGTAGGAAAGCAGGATCCTGTCGATGTTTGTATGGAAATCTCCAGGCACCGCCTTCTTGAGTTTTCCCTTAATTGTTTGCACGACGCGTTCCGCTGCTCCGTTCGATGCTGGGTGGTATGGTGGGATCAGGATTCGCCGAATGCCGTTCTTGCTCAGGAAGTCAGCGTACTTCTCGCTGGTGAATGCGGTGCCGTTGTCGCAGACAATGATGTCTGGAATGCCATGTGTGGAAAATATGGTTCGCAGGCATCGAATTGTGGCGTCCGCTGAAGGTGCATGAACGGGAACCACCTCTACCCATTTAGAGTAGGCATCGGCTAGGACGAAAAAGTAGTGTCCTTGAAATCGACCACCAAAGTCGACATGCAGCCTAGACCATGGTTTCTTCGGGAACGGCCACGGATTAGACTGTGCTTTCCGTCCCATTCTCTGGAGTTCTTGACATATTTTGCAAAGTTGCACTTTCTGTGCGATGCTGCTGTCTAGTCCTTCCCACCAAATGTGGCTCCGTGCGACTGCTTTCATCTTTTCCACCCCTGGGTGAGTTTCATGAAGGAGATCAAGAACTTCTGCTTGTAGTTCTTTAGGAACGACGACTCGTGTTCCTCGCAGGATGCAGTTCTCATGAACACTAAGCTCTGTACGGTTCTTCTGAAATAGTGTCCAATCTCTTCCTCTTGGCAGCTCTTCACCAGTAAGGAGCGCCAGTCGTAGGCGTGACATAACAGGATCACGATCTGTAGCTCTGGCGATGGCGGATGGTGAAAGAAGTCGAGGATATGCACTTTCAAGCATGAAGATATCGGCAGGCTTGGGTACTGTGCCTGGCTCTGAAGGAAGCGGTAGTCGGCTCAGCGCGTCGGCGTTGCTGATGCTGGTGCCAGGGCGGTACACAAGCGTGTACTTGTACGCTGACAGGGTAATTGCCCAGCGTATCGTTCTCGGTGATGATCTGTCGGGAATAGGCTTGTCCTCTCCAAGAAGTCCCAGAAGTGGTTTGTGATCAGTCACCACTTCAAAATCTTGGCCCCAGAGATACTTATGAAACTTCGATACGCCGAAAATTAAGGCAAGGGCTTCTTTGTCCAGCTGACTGTAATTCTTTTATGCTGGAAGAAGGCTTCTCGATGCGAAGGCAATGGGACGTTCCCCTGTTTCATCTCGGTGTGCGAGAACAGCTCTGATTCCGTACGGTGAAGCGTCGCAACTGAGAACGATTTGCTTGGAAGAATAGAAATGATGCAGTACCGGCGCAGAAGTCAGGATAACTTTACTTTCTCTGAAAGCTTGTTCCTCTACGCTTGTCCACTTCCAAGGAGTTTCTTTTGTAAGTAGCAGATTCAAGGGCCGGAGAACTGTCGAAAGGTTAGGCAGAAAACGCCTGTAAAAATTAATGAGGCCAAGGTAGCTTTCAAGTTGCTTGATGTCCTTGGGACATGGAGCATTCACGAAAGCTTCTATTTTCTTTGGTGTTGGCCTCAGTCCGTCCGCGTTTATGACATGGCCCAGGTACTCAACTTCTGTCGCTAGAAATGAACACTTCTCTAGATTTAGCTTGAGGCCTACTTCCTCAAGACTCTGTAGTACACTGGCTACGTTGTTCAAGTGATCTGCGTCGTCCAATCCCGTTACCAAGATGTCATCAAAGTACACGGTGACATGGCGCATGTCTTGTAGCAAATTTTCCATTTCTCTCTGGAATATGGCCGGCGCTGAAGCTAATCCGAAAGGTAGTCTGGTGTACTGGAAGAGGCCCTGAGGCGTGTTGATGGTCACTAGCTTCTGTGAGCTTGTGTCAAGTTCTACCTGCTGGTAAGCGTCTTTCAGGTCCAGCCTCGTAAACTTTTTGCCACCTGAAAGTTTCGCCCATAGGTCCTCGACTCACGTCACAGGATATTTTTCCAGCACAATGGCACCGTTAATTGTGACCTTGAAGTCGCCACATATGCGCACGCGGCCGTCTTGCTTGAGCACAGGAACAATTGGGGCTGCCCACTCAGACGTTCTGACGGGTGTAAGTACCCCTTCTCGTTGCATTCTTTGCAATTCTTCTGCAACTTTGTCTTGCAATGCAAAAGGAATCGTTCTTGGTTTGAAGAATTTTGGAGGTGAATATTCCTTGACAACAATTTTTGGCTTTCACACCTTTGAATGATCCTAGTCCGTCCGAAAATACTTCTTTGTAGCAAGTAAGCAGCTCGCCAACGCTCGTAAGTGAGTCAACGGATCTGACGTCATTTAGGTCGAGCTGAAGCGCACTGATACAGTTTCGTCCGAGAAGGGTTGGACACTGGTCCGGAGCTACAAACAAAGGCAGTGTTGCCTCTCTTCGTCCGAACTAGACTGAAACGGTAACCTTGCCCCTAACGGCTGTCAGTCTTCCGCAATAACTCTTCAGAATTACGTCTGATGGGTCTACTGAGAGCTCGGGAAACAGCTGTTGGAATGCGGTCTCCCCTATTACGGAGACACTGGCCCCCGTGTCTAGCTCCATTCTAAGAGGCCTGCCTGCGACTTGCAGAACTGCTACAAACGGAGGAATTATTTTCTCGCTGTTCTTCAGCCACGTCTCGTAGACCTGTGACTGGATTTCAGGAAGATTTCCACTGTCCTCAAGGCTGTGAACTGGCTGCTTTGTTGGCCTTCGCGTACTGTGCTTCCTTGACACTTTCTTTTGCTTCGTGTCGGCAGCCTTTGAGCGGCATACTCTGGCCAGATGCCCAATCTTGCTGCATGCGTTGCACCGGGATTTGGCGTGCTGGCATACTGTTGCGTAGTACGGCTCTCCACAGCGATAACAACTTATCGTCTGTTTCATTTGCTTGCTCATCGCACTGTGAACTGTCTGCGCTTTGGTCATGCCGTGAGCTTGCATCAACATGCTTGAGTCTCTTTTAGCCGTCTCCATTGCAATTAGAAGCTTGACTGCTGACTCGAACGTCAGGTTTGGCTCTTCAAGCAGGCGTCGTTGCATTGACGCGTCATTAATGCCGCAAACGAGTCTGTCCCGCAGCATGTCAGGAAGGAAGGTGCCGTACTCACAGTTTGCTGAAAGCTTTTTCAGTGATGCGGTGTAGTCACTGACAGACTCCTCCGGTTGGAGAGAGCGACTATTGAATCTTAAGCGGCAGACCACCACGGAAGGCTTCGGAATGTAGTGACCCGAAAGCACGGAAAATATCTCGTCGATAGAGACTTGATCTGGAGTTTTAGGCGTCAGCAGGCTCCGTAGTAAGGAGTAGGTACTGGACCCGCAGCAAGTCAGGAACACGGACTTTTTCTTCCCCTCTGGAACGCTGTTGGCGTCGAAGAACAGCTTAACTCGCTCAAGGTACTCCGTCCAGGCTCCTCCTTCCCCATGGAATGGCTCCAATGATCCGTAGGTCGGCATGGTTGCAGATGATGCGATGCCGGAACTTTTACCTCGTCGCCAGAATTGCTATAGTATTGTAAGGGGGTGAGCATAGAAGCGAATGCCGGAACGGATCACCGATGTGCCCTAACGAGGGCGCGGGAAGAGCGCCCCGTAAAACGACAGTACGCGTTGCTGGCGGGAGTCAGACTGGCCCCTCTTTTGAAAAGCGAGGGAGCGTTTATTATCTTTTCCCAGACTGGCCCCTCTTTTGAAAAGCGAGGGAGCGTTTATTATCTTTTCCCTTTCCCCCGTGAAGATGGGTGCCGCTGAGAAGGCGCCTGCGGTGTCCTTGGCGTCTGCTGCCTTGGGGAATCGTCACAAAGGTTCACTCCGGGACGCGGCACGACTTCTTCTAGCAGAATCTTCGTTACGACGCTTCTCGAGCCGTGCGGCGCGTTCTTCTGGCGTCTCTTGAGCGCGTTGTCTCTTCCTCGCTACGTTCGGTCGTTGTTGCGTCTCTTTCGCGCTTTCCATAACGACTACAATACACTGAGGTGAAGCGCATATTTCGAATTTCGATGGAGGCGAAATTCTAGAGGCCCGTGTACTGTGCGATGTGCGATGTCAGTGCACCTTAAAGAACCCCAGGTGGCCGAAATTCCCAGAGCCCTTCATTACCGCGTCTCTCATAGCCTGAGTCGGGTTGGGACGTTAAATCCGCATAAACCAAACCATATATATATATATATATATATATATACATGAATGAAGCGAACAGTCACCGAAACCAAGGTGCAATGGGGATTGTTTTCTGTTTTTTTTTATTTATAGTGCGGATTAGTGGGAGAAAAATACTTCAATTAAGCTTTGATTTAAAGGTAACTACTTATAAAGCAGCAGAAAAAACAACCATGCCGCCGGTGGGATCCGAACTCACGTTCTCCGAATATCGCTTCCCGTGCTCTTACCAACTGAGCTACGGCGACGGCTGTCCAATCTGCTGCTCTCGTGGGTATTTTTGTTTATTGCGTGTAAGCGAACCTTTGAGCGTGTTCACCAGCGCCACCCTATATATATATACCCACCGCGAGGCGACAACTCCTCTGCCTCTACTCCAGCGGAGCACATCTGGTGGAGCGAGAGGCGACGGCAGCGGCAGCGACGGCGGCGCCATCTGTTGGAGCGCAGCTGCGGTGTTGCTAGGCAACGGCGGCTCAAGGTCGGCCACGGCATACGGCATACGGTGCGACGAGCCGAAATGGCACGCTGGCTGGCGTAGTAAAGCTTTCGCTATAAAACGTAACAGCTGTTTATTCAGTTAGCGATGGCAGCGGACGAGCATACCAAAGCTACGCACGTCTTGGTAGCGGAAGGAAGAAAGCCGCCCTTCTCAGCCGGGCAAACTTGTTTTGTAGCCACCGTCGGTGACGCATGCATCGGGTGACGCAGTGGTGGCGCTGTGTTTAATCGGTAACGCAGTCCAGCGTGTGGCCGTGTTACGCCGGACCGGATGATAACAAAGCAGAGGCTGCGCGGAAATATGTGCAGAGTGTGTCGCCACAGTATTATTGCCAGAAGTATAGATTAATGTTACGGCTGTGGTGACGTCTGCATAAACGCGGATTTTCCTGAATGAATTAGCCATTATCTGAGGCAAGATAAGGTGCATTAATGACGCAGCGCAGGAACTGCAGTAATGCAGTGTCGGAGGAGAAACGGAGAGGTTAGGCTGAAAGAAAAAAGCCCGAACAATGTAAAAAAATTCAGATAGTAGCAATATCAAGTAATTTGCGTCGTTTCGAGCCTGCGGAACGCCATACTCAGGACCTGTAATTTTTTGCCGTGAAAATGCATTCTTTGTTATTTCACAGCCCGCTTAATGATTCGACGCGCCTGTCTGGAGCGGTCGCGCAATCTCTTTTTACTCAGCCATCACAAACGTTAGTAAAACCGGCGGAAGCTCTGAGAGCAGTGTGGGCGTAACGAGGTTTCTTCTGAAATTGACCGCCGAGGTTTCGTTGAGAGATTGTACCCTGATGGAGAATCAATAACGATGCTGCGCACAACGTGCGACGCACGGGTGAGCGTCCGATAAAAGGCGGGCATCCGCAAAACAAAGGCGGCATCTGTCGCCACCGCAAGGTACCAATTTCCTGCTTATTAAAGTAAGCCAGCAATGCACCGCCATAACATTCCATAACTGAAAATGTTATCTTAATGCGAATCATAGCAGGTCGGTAGAGAGTGCGAGGCTCCCAAAAGGTGTCTTGCGCCGGAATGCGATCAGAGTCGGCTTTTTCACATAGTACAACGTCGGTGCCCTTTTCATGTGCTGAGCGATGTACGATATAATGCATACATCACGCTGCAATACCGCATACGGATCGAATATAGTACTATGATCACTGTGTCAGGTCACCAGCGGACGCTGCGTTTGCGCTCAACTTTGGGTGCGCCTCACGTAAATGAAAATTGAATTTGATGAAACGAAAGAGCGCAGTAACTGTCCCACTTCTCGGCGGACGCCTCAACTGTGCCGTGGGGAAAGGAATGAAGGCGGGAGTGTAAGAAAAAAGAGCCCGCGTAGTACAGAGCTTCGGAAGAATTTCAACCATTGTGCGGTATTTAATGAGCACTGACACCGCTCAGCACACGGACGTATGTTTTGAAACGTTACTGGCGGTCCTGTTTTTACGAGCAAAAATCTTCATAGCAGGCATAATATAACGATGCTTAAGCGTGACCCGCCGTGGTGGCTCAATGGATATGGCGCTCGGCTGCTGACTCGGAAAACGCAGGTTCGATCCTGGCCACGGCGGTTGCATTTCGATAGAGGCGAAACGCTAGAGGCCCGTGTACTGTGCGATGTCAGTGCACGTTAAAGGACCCCAATGGCCGAAATTTTCGGAGTTCTTCACTACGGCGTCCCTCATAGCTTACGTAGCTGTGGGACGTTAAACCCCCCCCCCCCCCCCTAAACCAAAAACGATGCTGAAGTTACTTAATTGCATTTCTTAATTTCCGCCCTCCGTAATTTGCCGAAGCGATCCCATGCCTCGACTTCGATCGCTGTTACAAACTCAAGCTGAGGGCTTGATGTCGCTTGAACCACTGGCGAAGGGCAACAAATTAAAAAAAAAACAAACGGAATGCAATCGGGAAGGAATCGTTGTATACCGATTCCTCATAAGTATTCTTGGTAAAACGTAAATTCCAGTTAAAACCTTCGTTCCACATATCCTATCTGGAACGAGGCTCGTTAAAGCTTTATTTATGTGGAACACAAAACTCTGCAGCCTCTTTCTCGCCTTTTTAAACGTGACTGAAGTGGAACGAGTTCATATCACTGAAACAGCTAGTTCTTCGTTTTTCATTGATATTGGCATGCGGAACCTGGTTCCAGTTACTTGCTGACGCGTTCCATATAGAACTAGGTCGCTGCTCGCGAAAGGAAAAGAAGGCGAGCGCACTGAAGACAGCTTTTTTCTTCCGCCGTTGGGCAAATGACCAGTGGGCGCGTGACATCTGTGAGCCATTCTTCTGAAGTTGGGTTGACTTTCGAACCTCTAGATTCTCCCACGGGCCTCCGAACTGTGCGGACATACCTCGGAGCTCTTAGTTTCCGCCAAAACGGGGCCGTTGCCGCTGCTCTGCACATCGGCTGGCGTCGTCGACTGTGGCTTCATTCGCCTTACATTTTTGGCAGTTGTATTCCTTGGAACTCTTATGATGTGCTGTGCCCTGGATTATACTATTATGATGAACAATGATCGTGAACACTGAAAAATCTACGAAGAACAGACAAACGCAAGGCCTTGCCAAAGTTGCTAGTGTTGCTCCTGTCCTTATTCTTGTCTCTTCTTCGAGGATTGTCCAGTGTGGGCGATCATCGTTCACGTTAGGAATATTATGCACCCACAAGCCCCAACCGAAGTTTTAGCGGGTTATGCCACCGTCTGGACCATTTTGTCTACATCGCCGCTGTGTACATACCCCCGCGCCGCAGCCCACAAGCCTAGGTTCACCACCTGCTGCCTCCATCATGGCTCGGCCAGCAGTCCCACTGGGATTCCTCTTCGCGCCGCCGCTTACGCACCGCGAACTTTCACCGTCCGTGCGCCTCTCCCTTCGTGCGCCTGCCTGTCCTTCCTCGACTCGTACTCTTGCGCCATTTGTCTGCCCTCAAAAAAAACCTACTCTCGCCTAGACGGGCACTTCTTGGCGTCGAGGTTGACGCTGCGGCGGCTCGCTTCCAGCTGTAGCTCGTGGAATCTTGCACGGCTGCAGCCTCTCCACGTGCCTCAGAGGATCATAAAGCCTCGGAGACAGAAATGTTTTTTTTTTACCCTGCTGAGATCAACGGACCTGCCCGCTGCAGCTGGATTGCCCATTCGCCTTCATTATTCTGTGCGGACTGTCCGGCGCTGTGCCGCCGCTGGTCTCGTCGACTCTGCTGCTTTAGATGCACTGCATCTCTGCCCTTTTCCACTCCATCTTTCCTCACTTGCACTATGCAACTTTTTCTGTCCTATGGGACCTCCAGTCTCCTCCTTCTCTCATCCTTCTTTTCGCTTCTTAGACAGTATCGAGGGATCGACGGCGACATTAGGCCTGTTTGTTGTGCCGAATTTCACACAAGTGTAGACTTAATTTGAAGAGTGCAAAGGAAGTTCCTTAGAGGCAACAACTATAGTGTGCCTACACTTAGTTTGCGCAGTCTTCCTTACTCTCTCGACCACCAGGGCTACTATTTTGAGCCTTCTATGAATTACCCGAGCCTATGATGGGTGGTTGTGCGGGAATAGGTTAGCTGCTGTGCACGGTATCCGCTTCATTAAATAGTGCATCTTTCTCTTTCTTCAATGAATGGATTGGTCGGATGAATAGGTATCGTTTGCGCGACATTCAGGTGAGACTCGGTATTTTTTTCTATTAGTTTGCGTAGAAGGCCCCTCTCAACCGCACGCAGTAAAAACTGAGGAGTGTGTTGTTCTCCTCAGCTGTGGATGAGTGTTTAGTGCAGTTGGAGTGTACCTGCCTCACAGAAAAATGGCCCACATTCGCTTGCTTTCGTCATTATTGGGAGGTTGATCAGCTTGTACAGAACGCTAGAACAATTAAACTTCGATTGCTGACGTCTTTTTGAAGCGAGACGCGCGCTTCGGGCATGGGCATTCAATTCTAGGGAACACCTTCTTCAGTACGCCTTCGCTACATGGGCAACGCTTTTTCATATTGTAGGATGAATAATTCCTCTGTGTCCACCGTTTTACAAAGAATGGTTGTTGCTATCTAACAATAGGAAGACTGTGTCTTAGCTGTGTTTCTAAGTTCTTGCCATTCTTATGATGCAACTCCTTGTGGTAATAACGCTGACTGATCAGGTATAGCGTGTAATATTTGAAATTTACTGCCTGTTTGTCTATGTTAATGAGCCCTGCCATTGTCCAGGAGCTTTGCGTTTTAAAACTGTGCATAAACTTGATCTTACCATTGAACGAAAAATGCTTGATTAATCTTTTTTTTATAGAGCACTAAAAATATGATCGAATGTTGAGAAGAAGCTTTTATTTGCAATATTTACCGCGCACACTTTCACTGTGGTTTTTTACCTCTTTTTATAAACCGATTTCTCTTAAGAAACTGGCCTGCAGCGAAATGAAACGTCTTCAGTCAAGCTGCAACTTTGAAATATACTGAAAAGTGCTGTACACCGATTGCGGATTTTCTTGTCTGGAATGTATAGGGTGCAATAAAAAACTGAAATGGAAATGTGCTTTGTGTATTTCGCTCAGCGGCCTTTTCGCGTTCAACTAATACTGACGTGTAATAATTAGTGTATAGTCCTGGAGCCTAAATAAGAAAAATGGCTGGTGGAAATATTGTGCGAAAGCGCGCTTTTTTTGCTGGTTTGATACCACCAACACGGTCCTAAAATGTGCGATCGAAGTGTCTACTGATGGAGAGAAAACGCAAAAGGCACCCGTGTGGCGTGTGATATCAGTGCACGTTAAAGATCAAAAAATGAAAATTGGTTTTTGGGGAAAGGAAATGGCGCAGTATCTGTCTCACATCTCGTCGGACACCTGGACCGCACCGAAAGAGAAGGGATAAAGGACGAAGTGAAAGAAAAAAGGAAGAAAGAGGTGCTGCAGGGGAGGGCTCCGGAATAATTTCGACCACCTGGGGAGCTTTAACGTGCAGTGACATCGCGCAGCTAGCACACGGGTGCCTTTGCGTTTCGCCTGCATCGAAACCAGCGATTGTCTTGCCTTCGCAATACATGCTCTGCCCAAGCCCATTTCTTGCTCTTGATTTCGACTAGGATGTCATTAACCCGCGTTTGTTCCCTCACCCACGCTGCCCACTTCCGGTCTCGTAACGTTACGCCTATCATTTTTTCTTTCGATGGCTCGCTGCGTTATCCTTAACTTAAGCCGAACGCTTTTCGTTAGCCTCCACGTTTCTGCCCCGTAGGTAAGTACAGGTAAGATACAGGTATTGTGCACTTTTCTCTTGAGGAGTATTGGTAAACTGCCATTCATGATCTGAGAGAACCTGCAATATGCGCTCCACCCTAATCTGATCCTTCTAATTATTGTCTTCCAATGATCCGGATCAGCGGTAACGACCTTCCCTAAGTAGATACTTTACCACATCCAGCACCTCGCAGCCAACTGCGAACTGTTGTTTCCTTGTTAGACTATTGAACATTACTTTGGTTTTCTGCATGTTAATTTTTAGAACCAGCGTTCTGCTCTGTCTGTCGATCTCATTGATCATGATTGGCGGTTCATCTCCTGAGTGACTCAGCAAGGGATTGTCATCTGCGAATCGCAGATTATTTAGGTGTTCTCCGTTAAATCTCATCCCCAAATGTTCCCAATTAAGGCCTCGGAATACCTTCTGTAGACAGGCGGTGAATATTATTAGCGATATCATCCCAAGCAGCACAGATCATCGGCCCAATATTGCAACAGGATGGTCCCATCCTGGTCCTTTGTAGGGCCAACTTTGCCAATACAGTTCCAATGTTGGGCCAATTGTGTTGCTTGGGATGTCTCCTTGCCGAAGACTCCCGCGTCAGGCCTCGGTGAGAATAAAAAAATTGATTTTATACGTTATGTACAGGGCATTATACAGGACGAGATCGGCACCGGGGCCGAGAGCTAACAGCAAACGCGACTGGTCTAGCACAGCGAAGTCCGGCAAGACTCCAACGCTTCACAAATCTCACTCCACTCGTGAGTGGCACTCGGCTCACGGTGGGTTGGTATCTCTGTCGATCGGGAGTCGGTAGAGCGGAGGTGTGCTCTCCAGGAGGTAGCGTTGGGGCTTATAAAGCCCCAAGAAACGGTTGTCAGTCAAACGGTGCAATACAAAGCCAGCACTTGACGGCCGTCCGCGAGATCCATCCAGCGACCGCGCTGGCCACCCGCTTCAAGCTTGCCGCGCGCGGTGACTCCCAATAGGAAAGGGGTACGAGCGACTGGCTGTCTAGCAATTTGCTGCACGTTAGGACATGGCGCTCGCCGATGCTTCTTCATAGGGCGCCGCTGTCAAACTGTGCAGCATCTTTGTTGTCAAGGAAGCGTTAGGGCGCTGCAGCCTTGCGGCGCAGCACCGGGCTTGTCCAAAGGGCGTTCGCAGAAGAAATTTTTCATCTTGTAGATTTGGAATGCGGGCTGGTTGTCCGAGCACAACAACGTATTCCTTTACCACTTCCAGCACCTCGTTGCCAACTGGGAACTGCTGTTCTTTTGCTAGACTGTTGAACATTACTTTGATTTTTTGCAGTTAATTTTTAGGCCCACCTTTCTGCTCTGCCTGTCGAACCCATTGATCATGGTTTGCTGTTCATCTCATGAGTGACTCAGCAAGGCAATGTCATCAGCGAATCGCAGATTATTGAGATATGCTCCATTAACTCTTATCCCCAACTGTTCTCAATTCAGGCCTCGGAATACCTCCTGTAAACAGGCGGTAAATAACATTGACGAGATCCTGTCTCCCAGCCTGACGCCCTGCGTTATTGGAATTTTATTGCGGACTTTATGGAGGACTATGGTAGCTGTGCAGCTTCTATAGACATCTTCTAGTATTTCACATAAGGCTCTTCTACAGCCTGATTCCGCAATGCCTGCATTACTGATGAGGTTTCCACTAAGTCAAATGCTTTCTCGTAATCAATAAAGGCTATATACAGGGGCTGGTTATGCTCAGCGCATTTCTCTATCGCCTGATTCATACTGTGAATATGATCTATTGTGGAATATCTTTTATGAAAGCCTGCTTGTTCATTTGGTTGATTGAACTGTAAGGTTGCCCTGACTCTATTAGCGATTACCTTAGTACTCTAAGCTTGTAGGCAACGAACAGTAATCTGATCTGTATGTAATTTTTCAAGTTCTTGGCGTCTCCTTTCTTGTGAATTAAGATAGCGTTTGCGTTCTTCCAAGCTTCTGGAACGGTCGAGGTCATAAGGCATTGCGCATACAAGGTGGCTAGTTTTTCTAGCACAATCTCTCCTCCGTCCTTCAACAGATCTGTTACCTGATGATCATCAGCTGCTTTCCCCTCCTAAGGCGTTCTTTACATCCCCTTTCGTTACTGGCGGGATGACGCATTCCTGTGCGCTACTGTCTCTCTAATTATCGTTATGATAAGATTGGCTATGTATAGATTTGGTGTAGAACTCTTCAGCTGCTTTAACTATCCTATTCATATTGCTAATGTGCTAATGATATCGCCCTGCTTGTCTCTTAACGCATACATCTGATTTTTGCCTATGTATACTTTCCTCCTTGCCGCTTTTAGGCTACCTCCGTTCTTTAGAACGTGCTTGATTCTCTCCATAATAAACGCTCTCAATCTATGGTACTTCTTAATCAGATCTTTAATAAAAAGTAGGAGTTCATTAACTAGTGTGCCTAATATTCCAAAACGCGAAAAAAATATGTGAAACCGATCGAGTGAGCAGAAATCATTTTCTGTCACTCAAATTATAGAACGAAACTACCCATAACTGCAGGCTGTATCATATGGGATACAAAAGTTATCACCTCCCTCAAGACGCCATCTAAAGTCTTGCCGCACCACCGAAGCTATCACAGAATGGCAAATTCATCTTTTATTACCTGCTATTTTTTCCATAACGCCTCCTCAAGTTGGAATGAACAAAATACGTTTTTTACATGTCGACTTTCTGCAAGGAACACACAGCACTGCCTCAACGCATATTTACGGAGAAAATCGCGTAGACAGCTCCTCCCGATAGTCAAGTTACTGCGTGCATGGCTCATAAAAAAACGCCCGCTGTGATGCTAATACGCAAGGCGAGAAGTACGCAGCATGTCATTTGTGATACGCTATGTGGCAGGGAGTTCGACCCAATTATAACTATTTGTTGCGTCTGTAATAGACACGCAAAGAGGGCCCGAGAGGCGTTTCGAAGCTTTGAAGGGCATCTTACAGTTTGGGCGACGGTTCCACCTTTCACGGGCTTCATCTGCGACATGGTTGCCTGATTGCGGCGAAAGGCTATGCGTGGTGGGCGGCAGAACATGCTTCATAAAGAGCTCTCGTAGGAAGACGCAGCTCGCAAAGAGATACTTGCGCAAAAAGAACAACACCTGCGTGCGCACTGTGCCCAGATTGGTTGCAGTCGGTGACCGAACGGGAACAGCCCTGCCTTGCCAGCTACGGTTTCAGACACCTCGAGTATGTAAGATGCATTTAAGGGTTAATTAAGCCTTTCTTTGCTCACGAGTGGCGCGGACGGAAGTTGTTCGCACGAAGTGTCAATCATAAGCTGTATGGTAAATAAAATAAAATGTAAAAGTAGATTAAGCAGCATACAGGAATGATATAAAATAAATAAAAACAAAAACAAAGAGAGTTAACATAAAATAAAAATAATAATTGAAAAACGAAAAATCGGAAAAAATAAACAATAAATAAAAATGGAAATGGAAGGGGGACGCAAACAAAGGGAAAAGGCTATCGCTTTTCCGCTCTTAAGGCGGACAAGTGCAATGGTGTAATTTTCTCTGCTAGACTACCTTGCAGTGCATCTGGGGTTGTCCAGATGCTGCATAGAACAGCCCCTCCACCCCTGCCAGGCTGTACGCTACCTTTCTCTTCCAAAATCTGAACCAAACTTTGTGATCATTCCAGAATGCTGTGTGTAGTCGACGATGATGAATTCACAAAATTTAGAAGGTTTGGTTTTTTTGAAACACAACATGGCAGACAGTCCTTGCTGTTCTTATCCTAGCCATTGCAACTGTGGTGGCTGGAGAGTTTGCTTTTTTCGTTGAGAAATAGGCTCATGCCAATAGCAGACCGCTGCCTAATACTTCGTCGACATTCATAGATGCCTGTGGACACCACCGCCTGACAATACTTGTAAGAATTAAATACTTAATACTTAATAATGCGGCCATTGTGAACTACCGTTTTCATACCAGACAATTCTGGGCGAAAAAAATTTTTGAACCGGATTCATTTTATGAACGAAGTTTTTCATGTGTGAGATTTCACTGTAAAAATCAATATATCGGCAGATCTCTCGTCGGCAGGCTTGAATTTTTTTCTGTTAACATTTTTGCTGTCGTCAAAACCTAGTCCCCATTGGTTTTCTATGAGAGCCTTAACTTCTCGACGCGAGAGGTGCAAAAACTTTAAAAGAAAGATAAGGATATGCGTCGGAAGAATGTACCATTACCTTCGATATTTCCATAACAGTACCTTACAATACATAATGCATGTGAAAACGTTTGCGATTTTCGGAACTTGTGTACCTAGGCAAAGAAAAAGATTCAAGCGTCGGGTGTCCACACAGATAAGTGAGGAAGTTACTGCGTCATTTCCTTTGCTCAAAAACCATTTTTCACAAAGCCATGTCTAAATTTGTTAAAGTCACTGCTTTATGCTCCCGAATTACTGCCTTTATACTTTACATCTAGAGGTGGCGTTGTTCTTCTAGGCAGGCTGTCGTTAAAATTGCTATACCAAGAATGCGACCTAACGTACCCCGCTATAATCGAAGCAGAGATTTTGATGTAGGTTCAGAACTGACGTAGTCTTCGCCGGGAATAGCGTTCTTTTGAGAGCCGTATGTACATCGCTTTCCAGCTCTGGCTGTAGTCGCAACCGTAGGTACCAGGCAGTTTATGTAGGGAAAGCATAACGGCTGGTTGAATAAAACTAAAGAATGTGCAACAGTCTAGGAATGTAACAACTGTTCGCCGCAGGCAGCGAAGCATTGGGAATGGTAGAACAATGCATCTACCTCGGGCAAGTGGCGACCATAGATACAGACAGCGAGAATAAAATAGCTAGGAGAATAGGCATGGGCCGGCGTGCATTTGGCAGATAGTCTCATGTCATGAGTAGCAGGTTACCAGAATCCCTAAAGATTAAAATACCACAGTGGTTACCCCAAGTAACTTCGGCTAAATCTTTAAGAAAAGTGGTACACTGGGCCTAGCCTAAAGTACAACATACTCTTGGCCGTGTTGCGCACAACTAATAAATTCTTTTAAATTCCTCCAAGTAGGTAATTAGGTCAGATTAATGATGGAAATTTTTTATATTCATTCTAGGTCCGGCTATTTTTCGTAAAGCTGTAAAGAGAGTTCGAAACAACCGATGCAGTTTTTGTTGGCGAGATGCCTGTTGCGGAGCCCTCTTCCGGAATTCAAATAATGCCCGCTAAATATGAAAAAAAGAAATCAGGTAATAGAGATTTTCGCCTCCCGTACTGTAGCGCTGTATAATGTAATTTGAAAGAAAGCGTGCGCGCTGACCGTGTCGAAGCGGATGCTAGAAAGTGCGCCGCCAACTTCATCCGGAGCATGGGAAGCGCACTTTGTCGCCTGCGATAATTGACAGCTTGGGCCTCCAGACCCAGTTCAGACGAAGCTTCAATTCAGTCACCCCACAAACAAGACAAATGAGGAAGGAAAAGCGGCGAAGTTACGCAGTTCGAGGTAACCACAGCTTTCTTTCTTTTTTAATAGTTCTTCCAGTAAAGTGGTCGGCCGCTGCAGAGTTGAGCACTTGGGCGCGGTCATTGCGCGCGCTTCGTGCAAGATACAGTCCAGAACGCTACCGTAGGGTAGCGTTAGGGTAAGCAGGGCAAGAGCGCAGTCCCGTGAGTTTTTTTTTCATATTTTGAAAGTTGCTCTATATGACGCAAATAGAGACCACACAGAATGGTCTGTCATTGCCAACGGTAACCGGGCAACTGAATTTGGTTCTCAGCCGTGTAGTGGAACCGCGTAGAGGCAGCCCTAAAGACTAAAACGCCTAGAAAGGTGAAGGCAAGGATCTTCCTTACCTTAGACACTTAAAGGTTAAGGGGTGCCATAAGTGTTCCTCACATCACTAAGAAACAAACCCCGTTCAATGGTTACTTTTGCCAAAGACCGAAACTTGCTTTAAAATGTCTGGATCCGTTTCTTAAGCCCCTATATAAATCAAAGAAACACGCATAGACCTGGAATGAGTAATAAATAATGAGCCGACGCTGAAGCAGCGATCGAATATCAAGCGTTAACACACCTGAAATAGCTGCCAGGTCCGAATCCCTACCGCGAGCTAGACTCTAACTTAACTAGGAAGTTTATGCTGCACGAAACGCAAAATCGCATGCTACCACCCCGAACACTCCGCGACAAACAGTTGAGCCGCAATGTTCATATGAAGATTCCTAAAGACGTGGAATGGCGGGTACATAGGTCGCCTATTCGAATCCCTGCCGCTAGCTAGGCTCTAACTTATCTAGTAAGTGTAGGCTGCACAAACTGCTGAATCGTATGGCACCATCCGGAACATTCTGAGCCAAACGGTTGGCCCACAGATTTTACATGAGTGTCGGGACTAAGTGGTTTTACTTTGGCGCCTACCAGAGAGGGATATATATATATATATATATATATATATATATATATATATATATATATATATATATATATATATATATATATATATATATATATATATATATATATATATATATATATATATATATATATATTTATGAAGGGAGCCAACAGTCACCGAAACCAAGGTGCATAGGGGAACGTTAATTTTTTTTTTTTTTTTAAATGTGTTATGCTTATCAGTAGGGTAATAATTCTTAGATTAATAAATCGCTTAAAGAAAATTACTTATAAAGCAGCAGAAAAAACAACCATGCCGCCGGTGGGATCCGAACCCACGACCTCCGAATATCGCGTCCGGTGCTCTTACCAACTGAGCTACGGCGACGGCTGTCCAATCTGTTGTTGTTTTTTCTGCTGCTTTATAAGTAATTTTCTTTAAGCGATTTATTAATCTAAGAATTATTACCCTACTGATAAGCATAACACATTTAAAAAAAAAAAAAAATTAACGTTCCCCTATGCACCTTGGTTTCGGTGACTGTTGGCTCCCTTCATAAATTTGTCAAACGGGCCCCTCATTTCCTTTAACTTGTCTGCTGATAGCTTAACGAGGGTCTCGGTTCTGGCAGTCTTAGTGCCAAAGGTAGTATAAGAGGGCTCTCGCACAGTTTCCGCCCTCGCCGTTAGATGACGTTCTACGTCACGCTCGCGGTATTACAGGACGTGCTACGTCCGCCGCTGTGGTCGAGGGTGGCGCTGGTGAACACTCTCAAGGCTCGCTTACACCCAGTAAACATAAATACCCACGAGAGCAGCAGATTGGACAGCCGTCGCCGTAGCTCAGTTGGTAAGAGCACCGGACGCGATATTCGGAGGTCGTGGGTTCGGATCCCACCGGCGGCATGGTTGTTTTTTCTGCTGCTTTATAAGTAATTTTCTTTAAGCGATTTATTAATCTAAGAATTATTACCCTACTGATAAGCATAACACATTTAAAAAAAAAAAAAAAATTAACGTTCCCCTATGCACCTTGGTTTCGGTGACTGTTGGCTCCCTTCATAAATTTGTCAAACGGGCCCCTCATTTCCTTTAACTTGTATGCTGATATATATATATATATATATATATATATATATATATATATATAATATAGACACATTTATTGTCAACGTTTCGACCGTGGTACGCTCTTCTTCAGGGCTGCAGTGGTATCGCATTGGATTGACATTTTAAGTTTGTGAGAGCGAAAAAAGAGTGTAACACTCAAAAAGCAGCACCAGTTAAAAAAAAAGAAAATGGGGGTGAGGGAGCACACAAGGATAAGATTGGGGGAGGGAGAGAAAAAGTAGAAAGAAAAAGAAAACTAGCAAGGAAGGACGGTCAAAAAGGAGATGGCGAAACGAGAGAAAGAGAGAGGAATATATTGCCCACACAATGGGGCAATGGAGAGGCTACGCGCCAACACATCCAGTGCCTCGGCAGCAACAAAATTGGATGAAAACTCCAGAGTCTCAGACATTTGCAAAGGTCGTAGGCCAAAATTCTAGCGCCACCTGACAAGCAACATCCAGCCATCTCGACATCACCACCAGCCCACCACCCAACTCTTGGACATCGACGGGACGCTGCAGCGCAGCTCTAAAACAGCCACGCCAGGCCATCAGTATCGCAACAGCAGCACATTCTCCTACAGCGGGCACCTTAGCCCAGGCGAGCACATCAACCAAGCCATCGCTCTGCGAGGCAAGCCCGAAGAGAAGTACACAACAGAAGCGGAAGACTGCCATGGACTCAGCACCAGAGCAGCACCCCAGCACCAGCAGCACGTCATATAAGTGTGGACTGACCCCCAGCATCCCTGTTTTGCAATATGACATCCGGAAGCGTTGTGGTTCCGTCCAGCGAGTGCGCCGGGACTGATACACAGGCCGCGTGAGTACCCCGACTCCCTTGTTCTCATGTCACCGACAGCCCTGTTTCAAAGCTTCAGCTTTTCTTAAATTACGAAAAATTATTGATAAGCGACTGAGACATCACCTTCATGTTAAAACCTTACGAACGTACCTTCGGGCTAAGATCGTACCGAAAGGTCTACAAGTGAAACTGATACCAGAAATGAATAATCAAAAATGAGACAAAAACAAACAGAATGACATATTAAATTAAGCTTCTCTAGAAGTACTCAAAATCACAATTGGCACTCTGTCACAAAGTTCATGCCTGCCCTGTCCAGCTTTGACCTTTGTTTCCCAGAAACATGTAACGGAGCGGCATCGACGACTTTTTCCCTCTCCCCCGCAGGGGAACGGCATTCTCACCATAGCGCTGGAGGGGTCACTCAAAACTACTCCCCCCCCCTCCTAGCATTGTTGCCATACAGGTGGCAAGCGCTTGCACGTGTTGGGAACAGCAGAAGCGGATTGAATGCCCCGGCACTGTTGGCGGCCCCCAAAGACTCCATTAAGGCATTGTGCCGAATTCTTTCGACATTCCTTCATGTGTTCTTTTTTTTCTTTTTAGGAGCTGCATTCCTGTGTGCGTGGCTCCTGAAGTGTCTTTTTTTTTCCTTGTGTTGTTTTTTCTTCATTCTTTGCCATGCGAAGGGGGCGACGGGAACGCCGCGCGCTGGCAGTTCGTCTGGAGATTTCGGTGCGTGTGGTCGTGAGTGAGGTCAGCCAGGGAAGTGGTCGGCAAGGAGCCTAGGCAGACATCTGACGCGTAGAGCGCGGCGACGGTGGTCCCGAAGACGCGAGGCCCAAGTTCGCCCGTATTCGCAAGCCCCCATCAGCCCCGCGACGAGCAACCGCAGCCCGACGCTCCTTGCGACCGGACCTTGCCACTCCGCAGCTAAGCCATCGTTTCTCACCAATCACATCAACTCTTTTATCTTTGTATTTTTGCTTTCTGTGTTTCTCGTTGTAATCCTTTGTACTGTATTTCCGTCTCGTAACATTTTTGTATAGCAATCGCCCTGATGTTTCTTTCTTTGTGTTAATTGTTGTTTTAACGTGTTCAATTGGTGTTTGTGTTATTTGCGTCACGTCAGTGTACGGCGCTACCTTGTCGGGCATATTGTAATACTTGGTTTTTGTTTGCCTAATTAAATTAATTCGCTACGGAACTTGCCTACGCCTCATGCCTCCGGTCAACGACTAATCAGGCGTGGCCCCTATCGCCGGTCAGCAGTCGAATCACAATCTTTCGCACGCGGGGTGGAGAAGTTTGTCGCTCCTCCCCCTCCGAACCTACGGAGAGTGCAGTGGTGGGCAGGTTGGCCCGATTAATTGTAACTTCGGCGCCAACCAACACCACAGCCGCCCACAATATCTTGACACACTCTGAGAAAGCATCGGTGGTACTGGGAACAGAGGAGCGTAGGGCTCGGAATAATCTTCCTGTTTCCGCGCTGGAGGCCGAGGAACGGGAACGTTTCAGAACGAAAAAAAGATCAGAAATAGGCATAATCAAAATTTAAAAATTTACACAGGACAAAGTTCCCCATGACGAATAGCTGAAAGAAGTACTAATTAAGTGCGGTTGGATCAAATTCTCCCCACCCCGATATCACTCAGTCAAAGATCAATCAAGGGCAGACACCCTCAAAAGAGGGCCATCACAGTGGAGACAGCATCATCAATCTATCTATAACGCCGCTCACTGAGTATGAGCGAGCCGTCTTATCTAAAGGGCTCAATTTTTGCCCTCGCACAAGCAAATACAACGAATTCCAACTCCTTAAATACCTTGACGGCTTCACCAGAAAACTTCGCCTGAGAGAATACTTCTTTGATCAGCCCGAAAACCCCCACCAAAACTCAGACTTCCACTCAGCAAACTAAAACTGGACTCCCAACATAGAGCGGGAAAAACACTTGCATATCTATTTTAAGGCAGTTCAAAATGACATAATTCAGAGTTTTAAAAAGCACAAGTTAGTACCAGACAATCTCCCTAAACAGCAACGGACTGCTGTATGGGCACTAAGCAACCGTGCCGGGATCGTCATAAAAACAGCTGATAAGGGTGGCGGCATTGTTATCTTGAACAGGGATGACTATATAGCAGAAGGCATTCGACAGCTTTCTGACAATAATTTTTATAAACAACTTCATGGCGACCCCACTGACGAGCACTCAAAATCTATATCGGATATCTTCCTCCACCTCACAAAGCGCAATGAAACCTCCCCAAGACTATGCAAGGCACGCAGAGCTACCCATCCTTCTCCTGGGCGTTTTTACATGCTCCCTAAGTTACATAAAGCCGGTATCCCTGGACGGCCAATAATTTCAGGATTTGGCACAATCACAGAACCAATACCAAAGTACATTGACACACTAATTAGCCACATTCCGGCCACACATCTATCCTACATCAAAGATGAAAACCGCTTTCTCCGCCAAGTAGACAATATAACATTACCTTAACGAGCCTTTCTTGTGAGCATTGATGTAACATCATTATACACAAACATTCTCCACGCCGACGGCATTGCAGCCCTTTTAGAACCTTATGAACAGCAGAGACCTCATGGACCTCTAAGCCCATACGTCTTAGGAAAATTAGCCAAAATTACGTTAGAATATAATAGCTTCGAATTCCATCTTCAATATTATCTACAAGTCAGTAGCACGCTGTGGGAACAAGAATGGCCCCAAACTATGCCAGCATCTTCATGCATCACATAGTCAAATTTCTTCTTGTCCAATTCAGCCGTCCTTTTACTAGCGCTATATAGATTACATTTTTATAATATGGACAAACACAGAACAACAACTTATCCATTTTTTAAGCGGAATTTATTGCCCCAGGGCATCAATGATGGGTGAAGGTGTGATGAATGATGTAGTAGAGATTAAATTAATGGGAAAAGGTTAGCTGATTTGATGAAGTCCAGTAGAGAACGATGGTATGGTCCCTGCGTCCAGCGATGTATGAAGCAGGGTTGCTTGGTGAAAGACCCGCTACCATCAGGTGCCGGATCCTTGTAGGTGTGAGAGCTGGGCAGTCCCACAGTAAGTGATGAATGTCGGCCTCAATGTTTTCGTGTTTACATATCGGACACCCTGGCAGAGGAAACAATTCTCGGTACTGAGGCCACTTCCGAGTGATGGCTGGTGTGAGGGCAACCCCGACTCGGTTCCTCCTAAGCGCAACCTCCTATGCACGGGTAAGACCGCGGGGGAGGGTTACCGCACACGGAGGGATGAGAGCACGTGTGCGGCGCCGAGGAGTTCCTTTCTTGATTAAAGAAGGGTAAATTTGTCCAAATGAAGGAGCCGAGGCGGTGATGAGTTTGAATTCGCAAGGCGGGTCGCTAAATCTGCCTGGCTTTGATAGGTCAGCAGATCCCGTGGGACCCACTCAATACGTACTGGCTGCGGGATGCGTGCCGCGAGCCGGTGAATGTCCTGACATATCGTGGGACAGCGGCTAACGCGTCGTAGCAACCGGACAACTTGAAGGCGTCAGTGCGGATGACAACGTGGGCCGCAGGGAGCATAGTTATGGCGGCCACGGAGCAGAGTGCTTCTAGAACTGCAACGAGCTCAGCACAAAAGGATGAAGGGTGTTCCGTAAGCTGCAACCAAGAGGTTTGATTCATGGCAGGTCTGCACGGACAGTAGATAGCTGTTGTTGCTTTGCAGTCTTGTATGCTGGCATCTACGTAGACAACAATAGATCCTTCAGGCACGCAAGCATCTTGTTCCTCAAATTTCTGGCGAAGTAACGATGCCGAATGAGCAGATGTTGGCTGGCGATTATCTGTTGGCTTGTTGTCGCTGAACTGTACAAACTTCCATGCGGGAAGAACTGGCGTTGGCGGCTGAAGAATGGAATGTGACCTTGCCTAAGTCCTCAGTGCATGCATGCGTGGAGTGCGATAGACTGGCCATAAGGCTGCGCACTTCACGGCGCTGCTGCACCAGCTCATCAATGGTATTGAGCTGCGCATTCTCTTGTAAAGCTATGACCGGTGTGATGCGTGGAAGGCACGTAATGGTCCTCATAGCCTCTCGGTTCAAGGCTTCAAGGCGATCCCATTGGGCTCTTGTAAGATGTTGAAACCGGGCTTGATGAACAATACGTGGCTGCAGAACTGCCCTCACCATTTGCCGTGCAACGAACGAGCCTGCGCCACCAGTTTTAGGGGCAATTCTTCTAATCCAAACCAAAGTCTGAATAGCTTGCCTTTTTTGCCAGAGAAAGCCATGCAGTCGCTGATCCTGATTGGGGAATCATTAAGCCAGGGATTTTTACACTCGGACTTTCCTGTAGTGGGGTTCCTGATAGACAAAGACGGATTGGACTTGCAGCAAGTTTACGGCGTCCCCAGCGGTTGGCGACTGACGTGTATGTTGTTCCATTTCAACTTAACCATTTCATTGACAATTTCAAATCCGTACACCCAAAACACAAAGTCTACGCACACTGACTCAGCCAGTCAAATCAATTTTCTTGATGTTGACATTCTGGTGGAGAAGGGACCAGTTCGTACAACCGTTTATGGAAAACCAACTGACTCCGAAAAATATCTACATTTTCAAAGCGCCTATCCCCGTCACTGCAAAACCAACATCCCTTATTCGCAGGCCCATCGTTTTAGAGGAATCTGCTGTAACTACCTAGACTTTCATGACAACTCCGAAAACGTGCGCAACGCGCTCCTAACACAGCGCTATCAACCTTCCCTTATTGATGACGCCGTGGGCAGAGCTTCAAATCTGTGCCGTAATCAAATACTCCAGGGGCACCGAAAAGACAACCGAAATGATTACACTTAAAAAATTTTATTCTCGCATTTGATCATAAATGAATCGGGCATTCTTTCCCTCTTACTTGAAATAGACCCTAAAAAATCCGGTGGTCCCGACAACATACCAAATGCATTTCTTAAGCGTTACGCGGAATGGATGTCAAAGTTCTTGCTGATTATTTTTGAAAAATCACTGCAAACAGGCGAAATCCCGGAGAAATGGAAAATTGCCAAGGTCATTCCTATACATAAATCGGGCAACTTTACCGACGCATCCAATTACCGACCAATCTCGCTTACTTGTACAAGATGCAAAATCCTCGAACATTTAATTCTTAAACATATCCTATCATTTCTAGAAAAAAATAACATAATTGTGCCTAACCAGCATGGCTTTAGAAAAGGTTTGTCTACGACTACTCAATTAATAGAGACAATTCACGACCTAAAGTTTACAATAGACAAATGTGGCCAAACAGACATGATATTCTTAGACTTTTCGAAAGCGTTCGATCGGGTCTCCCACCCTAAGCTCCTCCAAAAACTTTTCCATTATCTCGGTGACAATATTATTACCAAATGGCTGAAAGGCTACCTTACAGGCCTGCGCCAATATGTACACTTTAAAGGGCACTCTTCAGATTGCGGCGATGTGATGTCTGGCGTGCCACAAGGCTCCGTTCTGGCCCCTGTCCTCTTTCTTCTTTTTATCAACGACCTGCATAATAGTACTAACATAACAGTAAGAATGTTTGCAGACGACTGCATCATTTACAAAGAAATAACCTGCCATGCAGACCAAGCAATTCTAAATAGTGCCCTTGAAAGCATAGCACAATGGTGTGAAACATGGCAGATGACGATTAATGTAGAAAAAAACGGTTTGCATGACAGTAACAAATAAGAGAGCGGCAATAAATCTCCCTTATTATCTACAAGGACAGATGTTAAGGAAAGTAGAAGAATATAAATATTTAGGAGTAATAATTTCCTCGGATCTTAAATGGAACAAGCAGGTAGCCTATATTACTAATAAAGCACTGGCAGCTCTCTACTCGATTAAACGATCGCTTAAATCCGCATCAGTCGACACTAAGCTCTTAGCATACACTTCACTTGTTCGCTCCATAACGGACTATGGAATAATATGTTGGCTCCCCTTCCGCAAACAATACATAGAAAGATTAGAGGGCGTACAACGAAAAGCGGTCAGATTTATTTTTAACAAATATCGCCGTCATGACTCCCCTACACAGCTCTTAAGACAAGCCGACCTTCCCACTATACATAACCGAGCCAGACTACTGCGCCTCAAGTTTCTTTTCCTTCTGCTTAATGGCGGTATGAAAATCGATACGAGTAAGTACTTAATAAAATCAAACACGCGCACTACCAGAACAAAACACCAACAGCACTTAACCGAGTACAGATTTCACAACGATATATTCAGGTACTCTTTCTTCCCACAAGCAATCCGTGAGTGGAATAGTCTGCCTTGCGATGCTGTCAACTGCGCATCACTCAAAGATTTCATCGCCAACATATCACGCTTTATTTTGCAATAACGACTACGATGCTGGTGCGCTAACTCTTGCACTCTTTTTTCCTTGCTGACGATGACATCACGGCTTTCTTATCTGACTCTCGCTTATTATATATTTTTTAACCATGTTGCTCGTTTCTCATGACAGTATCATTCTTCAGCAGCTATTGTTTCATTTCTTGCTCCTTAAAAACTTGTCTGCATTTTTTTTTACCGTGCCCAAGTCCTCAAATATGCTACTTGCTCCTGTTTTGCTATTTTGTTTTACCTTTTGTATAATGCATATTGCCTTGTTGGACTACGATCGCCTTTGTGTTGGCACTTACTTGACCTGTGTTATTTTAGTGTATGTGATGTCCCACTCCTGCGACGGCCTCAAATGTGAGGCCAGCAGTATGTTCAAATAAATAAATAAATAAATAAAAGTAACCCACAGAACATAAACAGAAATCTTAATGAGCACTTTATTATCCTGCAGCACAGTAAACGACTATCCAATATATTTACATGCGCACCCTGCGTGATTTACAGGGGTGCCAAAACCATTCCGAACTATCTAGTTCACTCCAAGGAACACAAAACCCCAAAATATGTATGTCACCCCTGTGGTAAAGGTCGCTGCGCAGTTTGCAAACACACGCAGACTACGCGTTCCGCAACGAGTACGAGGTCAGGTTTCCAGCATTCAATCAACGGCAACTTTGACTGCGACTCATCAAACATTATTTACCTCCTTGAATGCACTCTGTGTAACCAGCAATACATAGGAAAGACAGACTCTGCATTTCGCGTTCGATTTAACAATCACTGCGCACACACCAAGTCTCTCCCAAATCTTCCCTTATCCAAGCATGTAAACCCATAACAACACTCATTTGACCAACTAAAAGCAACAATTCTTCAAGGGGGCTTCAAAGACACGCGAGAACGTGAACGTAAATCCTATTTTATCCACACATTTCACACTATTCAAGGAGGTCTTACCGAAAAGCCTGGTGCTCTTTCTTTTATTCACGCCCTCCAGACAAGATATCCCTACATTTCTCGTTGATATGCTCTTTTATACACCCTGTATAACTCGAGAACAGAAAACAGGGCGAGTTGGAATATATTCATCTTTAAGCAGCGCGAAAAAAAAAGCGGTGGCGAAGTGGTTGAGCATCCGCCTCGCATGCGGGAGAAGTGGGGTTCGATCCCCAGTGCCGCCGGGTACCCACCGGTGATAAAATGGGTGCAAGCTTTCCCCTGGTCTGGTGCTCGGCTTCTCTAGGGTGAAATTCTTGGCAAATGGGTCTTTGACCCCACCTTGAGACAACCGCAGCGGTGGCGAAGTGGTTGAGCATCCGCCTCGCATGCGGGAGGTGTGGGGCTCGATCCCCAGTGCCTCCCGATACCACCGGTGATAAAATGGCTACAAGCTTTCCCCTGGTCTGGTGCTCGTCTTCTCTAGGGTGAAATTCTTGGCAAATGGGTCTTTGACCCCACCTTGAGACAACCGCAGCGGTGGCGAAGTGGTTGAGCATCCGCCACGCATGCGGGAGATTTGGAGTTCGATCCCCAGTGCCGCCGGGTACCCACCGGTGATAAAATGGGCACAAGATTTCCCCTGGTCTGCTGCTCGGCTTCTCTAGGGTGAAAATTTTAGCAAATGGGTCTTTGACTTAACCTTGAGACAACCGCAGCGGTGGCCGAGTGGTTGAGCATCCGCCACGCATGCGGGAGATGTGGGGCTCGATCCCCAGTGCCGCCGTGTACCCACCGGTGATAAAATGGGTACAAGCTTTCCCCTGGTCTGGTGCTCGGCTTCTCTAGGGTGAAATTCTTCGCAAATGGGTCTTTGACTTAACCTTGACACAACCGCAGTGGTGGCCGAGTGGTTGAGCATCCGCCTCGCATGCGGGAGGTGCGGGGCTCGATCCCCAGTGCCGCCGGATACCCACGGGTGATACAAAGAGTACATGCTTTCCCCTGGTCTTGTGCTCGGCTTCTCTAGGGTGAAATTCTTGGAAAATGGGTCTTTGACCCCACCTTGAGACAACCGCAGCGGTGGCCGAGTGGTTGAGCATCCGCCTCGCATGCGGGAGGTGTGGGACTCCATCCCCAGTGCCGCCGGGCACCCACCGGTGATAAAATGGGTACAAGCTTTCCCCTGGTCTGGCGCTCGGCTTCTCTAGGATGAAATTCTTGGCAAATGGGTCTTTGACCTCACCTTGATACAACCGCAGCGGTGGCGAAGTGGTTGAGCATCCGCCTCGCATGCGGGAGGTGTGGGGCTCGATCCCCAGTGCCGCCGGGTACCCACCGGTGATAAAATGGGTACAAGCTTTCCCCTGGTCTGGTGCTCGGCTTCACTAGGGTGAAATTCGTGGCAAATGAGTCTTTGACCCCACCTTGAGACAACCGCAGCGGTGGCCGAGTGGTTGAGAATCCGCCTCGCATGCGGGAGGTGCGGGGTTCGATCCCCAGTGCCGCCGGACACCAACCGGTGATAAAATGGGTACAAGCTTTCCCCTGGTCTGGTGCTCGGCTTCTCTAGGGTGAAAGTCTTGGCAAATGGGTCTTTGATCCCACCTTGAGACAACCGCAGCGGTGGCCGAGTGGTTGAGCATCCGCCTCGCATGCGGGTGGTGTGGGGCTCGATCTCCAGTGCCGCCGGATACCCACCGGTGATAAAATGGGTACAAGCTTTCCCCTGGTCTGGTTGGTGCTCGGCTTCTCTAGGGTGAAATTCTTGGCAAATGGGTCTTTGACCCCACCTTGAGACAACCGCAGCGGTGGCCGAGTGGTTGAGCATCCGCCTCGCATGCGGGAGGTGTGAGGCTCGATCCCCATTGCCGCCGGGTACCCACCGGTGATAAAATGGGCACAAGCTTTCCGCTGGTCTGGTCCTCGGCTTCTCTAGGGTGAAATTCTTGGCAAATGGGTCTTTGACCCCACCTTGAGACAACCGCAGCGGTGGCCGAGTGGTTGAGCATCCGCCACGCATGCGGGAGATGTGGGGCTCGTTCCCCAGTGCCGCCGGGTACCCACCGCTGATAAAAAGGGTACAAGCTTTCCCCTGATCTGGTGCTCGGCTTCTCTAGGGTGAAATGCTTCGCAAATGGGTCTTTGACTTAACCTTGAGACAACCGCAGCGGTGGCCGAGTGGTTGAGCATCCGCCACGCATGCGGGAGATGTGGAGCTCGATCCTCATTGCCGCCGGATACCCACCGGTGATAAAATGGGTACAAGCTTTCCCCTGGTCTGGTGCTCGGCTTCACTAGGGTGAAATTCGTGGCAAATGAGTCTTTGACCCCACCTTGAGACAACCGCAGCGGTGGCCGAGTGGTTGAGAATCCGCCTCGCATGCGGGAGGTGCGGGGTTCGATCCCCAGTGCCGCCGGACACCAACCGGTGATAAAATGGGTACAAGCTTTCCCCTGGTCTGGTGCTCGGCTTCTCTAGGGTGAAAGTCTTGGCAAATGGGTCTTTGATCCCACCTTGAGACAACCGCAGCGGTGGCCGAGTGGTTGAGCATCCGCCTCGCATGCGGGTGGTGTGGGGCTCGATCTCCAGTGCCGCCGGATACCCACCGGTGATAAAATGGGTACAAGCTTTCCCCTGGTCTGGTCTGGTGCTCGGCTTCTATAGGGTGAAATTCTTGGAAAATTGGTCCTTGACCCCACCTTGAGACAACCGCAGCGGTGGCCGAGTGGTTGAGCATCCGCCACGCATGCGGGAGATGTGGAGTTCGATCCCCAGTGCCGCCGGGTACCCACCGGTGATAAAATGGGTACAAGCTTTCCCCTGGTCTGGTGCTCGGCTTCTCTAGGGTGAAATTCTTCGCAAATGGGTATTTGACCCCACCTTGAGACAACCGCAGCGGTGGCCGAGTGGTTGAGCATCCGCCACGCATGCGGGAGATGTGGGGCTCGATCCCCAGTGCCGCCGGGCACCCAGCGGTGATAAAATGGGCACAAGCTTTCCCCTGGTCTGGTGCTCGGCTTCTCTAGGGTGAAATTCTTGGCAAATGGGTCTTTGACCCCACCTTGAGACATCCGCAGCGGTGGCCGAGTGGTTGAGCATCCGCCTCGCATGCGGGAGGTGCGGGGCTCGATCGCCAGTGCCGCCGGATACTAACCGGTGATACAATGAGCACAAGCTTTCCCCTGGTCTGGTGCTCGGCTTATTTAGGGTGAAATGCTTGGGAAATGGGTCTTTGACCCCACCTTGAGAAATAAAAAAAGGGCCACAAATGGGCTTCTACCGCACGAGGCGGATTCAACGTTGTTGACGGCGGAACTTATCGCTGATCCATCAGAGAAACTGTGATGGATCAGCAGATGTGAAAAGCGCTCGTGTCGTCTCATGTTTCTGACTCTTGTCCTGTGTTTCGCGCTGCTTAAAGATGAAGCTGTATAACTCCTAGTATACACCCGAGGCCTGCGTACCCCTCCTTACTCATGCTATCCTGCCTCGTGCAGCATAGGTAAGCTTTGACGTTCCTTCCTTGCTGTTTTTTTTCTTGGGAGAACTTGAAAGCTTTGTACACTGCCCAGCCCTCTGCCACTACAAACAGGTATTCCCGATGAAGTGGGTTCGACGAACCGCCCAGGGAGAGGGATGCATTCTTCACTGAAACCCAGACCCCTTGTGTGCGTTTTTACCCACGTGCTCGTGACAACAGGCCATTCCTTCCCTGACGTTCCAGCCCTCAGCTCACGCGAAATTAGTGAAACCGGCCCAAAGGCGCCTGGTTTTGCCTGTTTTTCGCCGTCAGTGTCATTTGCTCAGCGGCGCCTCTTTGGCCACGCATCTACAGCGGCGCTGGTCTTTGTATTTTGTTTGTTTTGTTTTCGTACGCATGTCGTTGACGCGATGCCCATGTCCCCCTCAATGTTTTCCTTTCCCTTTCTCTCGTTTCGCCATCTCCTTTTGTGATCTTCCTTCCTTTCTAGTTTTTTTTTCTTTTTTCCGTCTACTTTTTTCCTTCCTCCCCCAATCTTGTCCCTGTCTGCTCCCCTCACCCCCATTTTTCTTTATTTTTTTAACTGTTGCTGCTACTTGCGTGTTACATTGCTTTTTCGCCCTCCTCTGGAGCTCATAAAAATGCCAATCTGACGCGGTTCCACTGCAATCCTGAAGACGATCGCACCGCGGTCGAAACGTTGACAATAAATGTGTGTCTGCAGGAAGTGCCTACTTTTCTTAACACACACACGCGCGCGCACACACACACACACACACACGCACGCACGCGCACACACACACACACACACACACACACACGCACGCACGCACGCACGCGCGCGCACACACACACACACACACACACACAGGGTTTCCCAGCTAACTTGGACCAAGATATTAAAAAACACCTAAGCGCTCACTGAAATCGCATGGATGCTGTTAGAGTTTACCTAAGGTTTCAGAACATTTTTCTGCTCGTCTTATTTGAATTCGAGATCAATTAATTATTTTTTTTTAAATTTGGCTTTAAACCTTCAGGCGTCAATAGGGAAGTTGTGGACCTGCACAAACATTGACCAACCCATACTTGCAACGCTTTACCCTTAGCGTGGCACTTTTTATTCCGAAAAAACAAAAGCCCGCGGAGTTTAAAAAATACCACTTGACAGCAGGCTCCGTGCTCACGAATACGCCGCGATTACAGCGCTCTCATCCGTGATTTGTAAAAAAAAAAAAACAGCGCCAGCGACGCGCCTTCTCTTCACTCAAGAGAAAGGGCTTCTATCTTTGCTCGGCTCTGACATTTACGGCGGCGGCTGGCGACGCAATATGCATTCTGCTAGCGTGAGAGCGCAATCATCGCCGCAGAAACTGGGGGCGCGCTTTCTTTCAACTGCCGCCCAAACCCACTGGCGCTTATCTTGGAACAAACCACAACGCGAAGCTGTGTCGTGTGCAGCACGAAAGGCGCGAAGCGAGCGGTGGTTTTTACAGAGCACGGATGATAGCGCTGTAACGTCGGCGCGTTTGGGCGCGCTGAGCGAGCAGTAGTGGCAATTTTTAATTGCCGCGGCCTTTCGTTTTTCCCAAATAAAAACGTCCACGACAAGTCTATCTCGTTGGAAATGTTTGGGCTGGACAATATTTTGGACCTCCACAAATTTCTTGTTTACGCCTGAACGATTCAAGCTATATTTAAAAATTTAATTAATTTATCTCGACTAATTATTCAAGTAGGACGATCAAAAAATGGCGCTGTACCCTTTGATAAACCGTAACATCCACTAAGTTTGAATTCTGAAGACAGCTTAGGTGTTTTCAAAATCGTGGTCCAAGTTAGCTGGCACACCCTGTATATATATATATATATATATATATATATATATATATATATATATATATATATATATATATATATATATATATATATATATATATATATATATATATATATATATATATCACTTCGGTTACTATGGCAGCTACTGGGTTGCGATTTGCGTTATAACGGACAACGCTGAGACCCGAAATGCGAGAAGTAGAGTTTAACGCTCCAAAATGGTGCATAATAAATATTAGCTAATCAGCTGATCAGACGAAATTTATCTGTGTTGCAATAAAACAAGGATCGCAACTGGCGCAGTCGACACTGGAAGGGGAAACTCAACTACAACTTAAACCAATAAAGCTTGTGTTGATGTAACTGCTACGGACCGTATTATTAAAGCCATAGTAAATTTTACGCAAAAAACAACTCGTATGTTAGTTGAACCTTGCCTGCACTCAATTTTCGGGTGGAAATACGGAGGATGACAGGGCTTTTAACTGTCTTGACGACAGCTCAGGAAGCTATGGAAAGTAAAATGTCATGGTTCACAATAGGAGAGGGGAAGAGGCCAGAGTGGGTCAGGGAACGAACGCAAAGTTAGCAATATCCCGGTTGAAATCAAGAAGAAATGGGCCTGGGCAGGGCATGCAATGCGAAGGAAACAACCGATGGTCGTTAAGGTATAACGGAATGGATTGTAAAGAGAAATAAACGTGGCGAACGTAGTTAAGTGATAACAAGCATGTTGCTTTTCTTTGCAGGTGCAAAACAGTTGCCCCTTTGTTTCTTGATTTCTGCAGTGCGTTTCCACCTGCTCATTTATTTTATGCACGGTACTGTTGGATTCAGTTACGCTGCATTGCCACATGTGCTAGGTGACAGGAACCTTGCCAAGGTGTATAGCTTTTAGCCCCGCTTCTTTCTTTGTAAAAAAGAAAAGTAGACAAACTGTATTGAATGAACTGAACTGAACAGGGCTGAACAGAAGCTGTGTTATGCGAAAAAAAAAATCACTTGATGGAGCGAAAGTGCTCTTTGTGGAACCAGCTCCGCCCTCCATAAGAGACACCTTTAGACGCAATAATAATCGGCCACTCGTTCTAGTAGCGTTATTTTCTGGCCACGATTTTCAGCTGACTGACAATGGCTCCGAATTTCGATCCTGTGATTGCGGCTAGCATGATCACGCCGTGATGTTGAACGCGTTGATCTACGACGCTATGCAAAAATGCCGTAAGTGAGCTGTGTGCATGAATGGCGACTGTCGATGACTTTGTCGACAGACGAGTAAGACGCACTCTTTATCCCTTTCACTTTATATTTCGTGGCGAATTTTACGTCGTCTAAACACCTTTTCGCTGGCCTGGAGCTGCCAGCGATGCAACAAGGAAGACTTTCCATGAAAAACTAGCCACAGCCTTACCCGAGCAGCGCTTTCTCTAAAACTGTAGTGCGGGGCCACGTCCCAGGTTGATGACAGCCTTGCCTTAAAGAAACATCCGAGGAGCGGACGTGACCCTCTTCGCCACGAAACAAGCGCCCAGCCCGAAAACGTCCTGAGGCGTTTACTCTGCGCGTTTGCTGTTACCTCCGAAAACGGTAGGACTGCTTCAGCCAAACAAACTAAAAACTGCAACAGCTACCATAAAATCACTCGTTGACAAAACATTAAGTCCAATTTCTTTTGAAGAAATAAAGGAAAATATTTATCACTCGCTCCTTGTTGAAAGCAAGACGTTGACGGTTTTTTGCTGTTTTCTTATCGTCGAGTGGTGTAGTACTCTCTTTGGTGACTTGCCTTACGCGTCTACTGAAAGTGGTGCTGGCTTTCAACAAGATGGCGTGAGCAGGAAATTTGTAAGGGACGTGGTCTGCTCGAAGGGTGACAAAAAAATGAGAAAGACACGCCAAGCCTTTCTGACGCACCAAAGGTGGCATGGGCAAGAACTGAGCTACTGGCATTTAAAGAACGATGATTCTATAGGTGTTGCCGTAACAACCAAAGTGACAAAAAATTGGCGGTGGTTTAGCTCTGGTTAAACCTGGAATGACGCGATAGCTACAGCTGGCCGAGTGAAAATTGGTCACGTGACGAACCACGTGATCAGTCACGGCGCCGCGCCGCCGGCAGCTGCTCCGCACCACGTGACCAACCACGCGACAGCGTGGCGGTTCCTCCACACTGAAGGCTCGAAATGCTACCGTAATGTAGCTATCGCTACAAAAATGAGACAATTGGCGACAAAATAAATATTGCTTTGCTTCCTGGCGGGAGTAAGGCTGAGGCGCGAATGAAGGCGAATCCCCTGAAGAAAATCCCGCGTAGAGGAGGAAGCATTAGCTGGTTTTCTTGTGAGATGGGCGAGTAACGTATTCTAAAAAGCATTGTGAATACTACGATAGCGACAAAATAAAAAGAGTTCCTAGTTAAAGTGTCGACTGTAGGTGCTCAGCTAGATTAAAGGCGGTTGCACAAGTGAACTGGCTGAACAGCTTCAATACAACATAAGCTAGATGTGCCCAACAAGCTGGGCGTCAATGTAGATAACTTGTGTCAGCGTGCTTTGTGACGTCGAGCATTTACAGTTATCAATTTGAGTTGCAGGACCGTATTCGTATATAAGGAAAAGTGTCACGATTAACCAGCAATGCATATTGATGGATGCGTCGTGCGCTGCAGCGCAAACGCATTGCGATCGTTCCGAAAAAAAAAATGCTATTAAAAACGGCATCTCACTGCAATTTGTCAAGTCGCACCAACCTCTTGGATCCACAACAAAATGAGAATTGTTCAGACGGAAACTCTTTGTTATCGCGCACAGTGTAACCACCTCGGAGGGAACCCATAGGGAATAAATACTTCGAATCTTTAACTTCGCTCTCATTTACGATCATTTCGGTCGTTTGAACTATCTGCTCTCCCCAAAGCTGCGGAGTGAGAGAGAGATCTATATAGTGCAATATTTATGGAATTCTCTTAAGGTGGAGTTGATTTATAATGAGGCAGTAATCAATAACCTAAACGCACCTTATATATAGGTACAAAGGACAGCTATGCAACTTTCACAGAAACTTTGTAATTGAAGAAAAACCGGCGTTCGAACCCGAGACCACCGCTTCGTAGTTGAAGAAAAACCGGTGTTTTAACCCGAGACCACTGCCTCACTTCTAACCCTGTACCAGTCAGCCGCCTTACTACTAATACTTATGGTGAAAAGATAGGAAAAATATGATCCGACGATTACAGTTCTCGGTAATGCGAATTTTTACCGAAGCTGCTGCGTCGGCGACCGCATGCGGAACACAACACGCAGTGGCGAACTCATGCGGCGCATGGCGTTCTGCCGCCGATGAGCCTTGCCGCGGGCGAGCGCGCTTACCAACGCCACTTTACACAGGTGCCGAAGGCGGAGCTCGAAAGCGGTCCAGAACCGAGGGCTAGCGGCATCAGTAAGGCTGCGGAGCTGCGGCGCCAGAATAAAGAGTGAGGACGAATACAAATGAAAGGAAAATTACATATTTGTAGTTTACAAGGACTTAAACCAATTGTATTTTGTTCAAGTTTAATTTTGCGCATTGTTTGCAAAATACAACGCTGTTTTAATAAAACCATTTGTATGCTCGCGTTCCATCACAGTAGCGGCCAGCGGCTCTTGCGCCATCCAGCTTGCCTATTCTGCGGCTTGCTTGCCACTAGCTGCCGACTACTGCAGGCCTTGGCCGGCGTATCTCGTCATCTCGTGACTTCGTTGCGTGCGGCTGCTCGCCTTTTATGAGCGTTGATTTCAAGCGCTTGGTTACTTTGTGGCCTCGTCCTACGTTCTCTTCGGCTGCGTTTGCGTGCTTGTTTCTTGCCATGCCAGCCAGAGTTCTAGTCGTGCGCGTATGGCGCTGCTGCCTTCGAAAAGACGGTGTCCTTCGAGACGAAGAGCGCACATAACGCGAAGAACTGGAGCCACGCAGGAAAGTGTCAAATTGAGATCTACTCTGCTGGCAGCGTATTGCAAAAATAGGGTTTCACAGTCGCTTTAGTGCTACGGTATTCTGTTCGAATGAATGCCTATACCAGCCAAAAATGTCTGTCCTCCATGTGTTCTAAACCGCAGCCCTAATTTCACCTCGAAAGTACGGCGCAATTTACAGCACTCTTAAGCTATTTTTGCACAACAGGCAACTAGCTCGTTCTCTGCTAGTGCAAAGTTTAAACTCCTCTCGTGCGTTAGTACAGCAGCCTCTAGTTGTGTCACTATTCCGAGCTGTGTGTTTGATAGTTTTCAAGTAATAAATTCACTTCGGTTAAAATTTTGCACCAATGCTGGCAAACTCGGGCGCTTAAGAACGGCCCTGAAACGACGAGCTCTAACTATACCTATAACTGTACCTCTCGGGTAAGAAATCAGATAGTTGGGCCTGTGATGAACCAGATTTTTAAAATGGCCCTGGGTCCACACTGGGCATGAGGAGATTGATGCACAGACTCCAAAATGATTTTGAAGTGATTTAATTAAAGCATCTGGCTCGATGCCGCTTACGGGACAGAAGCTGGGCTCGTCGTCGCCGGGGCTGAGTGTGGCACGGGCTCGATGAATGGCTGGTTGTCTGCAGCGGCCGGGCTGGGAGTTCCTCGTGGCTGTGCTGCCCTCGTTCTCGGCTGGTCGTTGGATGAGCTGCCAGGCGTGGAGGCGCGTTGGCGAAGGTCGAACGTTAGCGACGGCTAGACCCCGGGCTAAGGTCAATGCGCAGCCCCAGTCTTCTGCCTCGCTCCGTCTCCGGCCCTCTCCTCCACTCGCCCCGATCGCTCCCCCCCTTCCTCCCGTCGGCTTCCGCTTTTAAAGCCTTTGCTTCTTTCTTCAGCCGTGGCCGCGCCTTTGTCCACTCCCCCGTGGCTCTCGAGGGGTGCATAATGACGGGGACACTCAAGCGTCGTTCGACAGGGCCGTCGACGGTTACCATATATGGTCATGTTTCTCCGCCACAACCAAATATGGTCATGTCTCTCCGCTGCGACCCGACGCCAGGACGGCGCGGCCAACCGTCTCCAGGAAAAGTCACTGACCGGCTCGCCGTGGCACCGGTGCATGTGCACGAATCGTCACATCCGCTCCTTCTTAAAAGGAATGTTCATTGAACATTAGGAATTCGTCATACACACACACGCGCACACACACACGCCGCGCTGTTCGGGCCAGTATCCCGCACAAGTCGCTCCTTTCTTCCCCACGAGCAGCGAGCCAGAGCGGAGTTTCAGAACAATTCTTCACCTTAGATACCACTCGAGTGCACAATATAAGACCATAATTAACAGTATGTACAACATCTCAAACAAGAGAACGAACAAAAAATGAAACTAAACGAAGCGCACTTGTAATGTACAAAACAAGGAAATGTAGTCTTAGCGAGGTACCTCCCTGTCCACTACTCGGTTACGGAGATAGTACCTAGCGGCTGGAATACGTCTGCCAGATTGGAATGCCTCCTCCTCGAGAAGGGCGCCTCCGAGCTGCGACTGCATGAAGTGTTCCAGTTCATCACATGGACTGAAAATTTTGTGCCGGCCGCTCTGACCGCTTTTCTGCAATGCAGGGTTATTTACAATGGCGGGCTCCGTGCGAAGGTTATCCTCCCCCTCCTGTTCCCTTGAGGCAGCCGTTTCAGAAAGAGGCGAGCATGTTGGTGCTTGCTTTAACCGGTTAGCATGGACCACAGCGGTTGAGGCCCCTGCGATCTCCCGAATCCGAAAATTAACCGGCGATAGCTGCTCTACTATGCGGTAAGGTCCTTTCCATTTGGGCGTTAACTTACGGGCAAGCCCTGCCTTGACCTGTACACACTCAAGGTATACGCGGTCTCCCACCCTGAAAGGAACCGCCCTAGCCCTAGTGTCGAACCGCCTTTTTCTTTTGTCGGCTGCTTCCCGTAATGCTTCGGCTGTTACGTCATAGGCCACTTGCAATCGAGACGTCAGTTCGGCTCGATAATCATCTAGTGACCCGTATGGCACCTGTCTCTGTCCATCAACCACCGCATTCGGTGTGTCTGGGTCGCGACCGTACAAGAGGTAGAAAGGGGAGTCACCGGAGCTCGCGTGCACCGCCGTGTTGTAAGAAAAAACAGCAAACGGTATCCAGAGGTCCCAATCCTGTTGGTCTCGAGAAACATAATGGGATAACAGTTTGCTTGCTGTTTTATTAAGCCTCTCCACAGCACCGTTACAAGCCGGGTGGTAAGGGGTGGTTTGTCTTTTGTCAATTCCCAGAAGGTTATACACATCTTTCATCAACCTCGACACAAAGTTTGACCCTTGATCCGTTGACAACTGCCGCGGAACGCCGTGCCGCAGAACCACTGTTTCTACAAAGGCACGTGCCACAGTTTCTGCTTTTTGGTCGGGCAGTGCTGTTATCTCAGCATACTTCGTTAGGTGGTCAACGCGCACCAGTACATATTTGTTTCCTGTTGTCGTAGTCGGAAGTGGGCCTAGGATATCCATGCCAACCCTCTCAAAAGGCGTCGAGACTTCCTCGAATTCCTGAAGGGGGGCCGGCCTGCGGTTTTTCTGAGTTTTTCTTTCCAGGCAAGAACGGCAGTTAGCGCAGTACTCTTTAACATCTGAACGCATGCCCTGCCAATAGTAGTAGCGCTCCAACCTCCTTTGCGTCTTCATTACTCCAAAATGGCCCGCGTATGGGGCATCGTGAAAAACCCTCAAGACGTGCGGCACCATTGACTTTGGTACCACCACTCTTTCCCACACCTGGCTAGCCTTCCTTCCTGACCGCGTAGGCCGGGTGCGCTTTCGTAGGGTTCCTTCGTTGTCAACAAAGTAACAATTGTCGTGATCCCGGGCGATCCCCCTAGAAATGGCATGAAATGTTTTCTCTAGCCCTTTGTCCTTTCGCTGCTCGGTGCGGAGATCGTTTGTATCTATGGCCGGACAAAACTCATTCACGGTGCGTACCAGGTTAGCTCGACTTAATGCGTCCGCGTTAGTGTGCACCTTGCCTGGCTTGTGTTCTATCTCGAAATCGTATTCCTGAAGTTGCAGATTCCAGCGCGCGAGGCGCGAGCTCGGATCCTTCACGTTTAGAAGCCACTTAAGGGGTGGGCAGTCGGTCACTAGCCTGAATCTGTGGCCATAGAGGTAGCACCGAAAGTGCCGCACGGCCCAAACCACTGCAAGACACTCCCGCTCAGTGGCACTGTACCGCTGCTCGACTGGACTGAATTGCCGGCTCGCGAACGCGATAGGGTGCTCCTTGCCGTCAAAATTGTGAGACAGCACTGCACCCGCTGCAAACTTCGAGGCGTCAGTCGCTGCAATGAAAGGCTGGCTGAAGTTTGGATATCCTAGCAAGGGAGCGGTTATTAATTTTTCCTTTAGTTCTTCGAACGCCACCTCTGCCTCCTCCGACCATACGAACTCTATGTTTTTTGCTGTTAGTGCAGTCAGTGGCTTTGCGATTCGGGCGAAATCTCGCACATGCCTTCGGTAGTATCCGACTAAGCCAAGAAACTCGCGAACGCCTTGAACTCCAGTTGGTCTAGGGAAGTCGCGGACGCTACTTAACTTTCCCGCTTCAGGTTCTACGCCGTCTGCGGAAACGATATGTCCAAGGTATTTGACCTGCCGCTGTAGAAGTCGGCACTTTGAAGGTTTCAATTTTAAGCCAGCAGCTCGCAATCTGACCAGCACTTCCTCAATGGCCTCCAAGTGTTCGGCAAAGGTGCTGCTGTAAATTATTATATCGTCCATGTAGACGAACCACCTCTTTCCCAGCAAACCGGCCAAGATTACGTCCGCAGTTCTCTACCAGACTGCAGGGCTGTTAACAAGTCCCATCGGCATGCGTCTCCACTGAAAGTGGCCAGACGGGGTGTTAAATGCGGTTTTGTCGACATCGTTTGGATCCATTTCGATCTGCCAGAACCCCGATGCGAGGTCGACAACTGTAAAATACTTGGCTGACCCAAGCTGCGCGAGGGTTTCCTGCACCTGTGGCAGCGGGTAGGGATCTATCCTTGTAATGGAATTCAATCGCCGGTAGTCTATTACCAGTCGAAATGAACCATCGGGTTTCTCAACTAGAAGTGCCGGTGCCCCCCACGGCGACTTGGAATGCTCAACAATGCCTTTGTCGATTAGCTCTTGGACCTGCCTATCCATTTCCTCTCTTTGTGAGTAGGGAATTCTATAGGCCCGTTGGTACACTGGTGGCGAGTCGCCAGTCGTAATGCGGTGTTTAATCACTCCGCATTTTCCCAGGTCTAGCTTCGATGCAGCGAACACATCCGAGTAGCGCTGTAGGAGACCCTCAACTCTTCCTTGCTCTTTGCAGTCGATGTGAGAGAGGTCAAACTGCAGGTTCCCTTCTTTTCCTTTCCATTCATTGACGAGGCCCGTAGTGCAAATCGGGGTACCCTGCTCATCTACCTCAGCCGTGGAGAATGTAGCTATGTTTTTGTTTTTCGGCAGGTGAAGCTCTTGTTGCGAGTAGTTACATAAGCGGACGGGAACCCTTTTCTTTGAGTCAACCGTGACCAAACAGCCCGCCACACTCAGTCCTATTGCGAGCCCCTCTATAGGTTCAACGACTCCTATGTGTCCCTCATCAATCTGAGCTGACATCGCTCCCACACAGATTATCTCTGACCGAGGCGGCACCACTGTTTCTCTCGTTGTCCTAACACTAACGCCCGCGTGTGTTAGCGAGACCTGTTTCGCGCTCTGTTCCCCATAGTCCACTCGTGCAACGTACTCGGCCTCTCGATTTGCTATTGGGACCAAAGCCCCGCGACAGGAAAGGCAGTTCTGGCTTAATATGAGATCGATGCCATGCTGCCGTAACAGGTCCTGACCTACGAGGCCCGATATACCATCCGGCAACGACACAGCATCGGAATAAATGTAGCTGGGATGGTCAAAACTTTCGTTCCCGATTGTGAAGCGCAAAAGGTACAGTCCTCCCGTGCCGAGGTCAGCTCCTGTGATGCCCACGAATCTTACTTTCGGAGATTCTCGGGCCTCATGCACCTGCCTGTCTCCCTTCCTTGTCAGCAGATCAAAAAACTTTTGCTTAAGGAGCGTTATCCGGGAGCCAGTGTCAACCAACAGATTGCAAGTGACCCCGTTTACCACGAATTTGGCAATCGGGCAGGATTCTCCAAAAACGCTTACAATAGCACAGCTACTACTGCTCTCCCCCCCAACCGGCTCGGCTGCGGGGGACTCTACGCGTTTTTTGGCACAATATATCTTTGTTCCATCCCAGTGTTGGTCGGCGCGCGCTGCTGCCCATTTGGCGTACCAGATTCGCGGTTTAGCTCGGGACAGTATCTGGCAACGTGTCCGTACCCTCTGCAAGCATAACAGCGAACCTGCCTCCTTTCACGGTTCCGGAAATTGCCCCTGTTATTTAACTGTAGGCCTTCCGCGAGGAGCGCCTCCAGCCGGTCTAGCCTATCGGTCAACTGAGTAACATTCGCGTCGGCGCTTGCACTTTTTCGCTCTGTTACAAGCCGCACCTTCTCCTCACTGGAGACAAGCAACTCATTACGCTCCTCGTCTACAGCTGCCACTACCGCTCCTTCAAAAGTAGACGGCGCCTTAGACAGAACAAACCTGCGCACCGGATCCCTCAAGCCAGTGATGAACTGGGACGTCATCGGCTCCAGAAGCAGCTCTCTGGCGTGCTTTTGCTTCGAACTATCAGGCCCCGGTTCTCGCGCTAGGGTTTCGTTCCCAAGGAAGCGAAGGCGGGAGGCAAACGCGCGTGCGTCTTCCCCCGGCTTCTGCCGAGCGTCGAGGAACCGCCTGAGCTTTACGCTAGAAGGTTCCCTGTCAAAATATTTAAACGCTAGCTTTTTAAATTCAGCCAACGTGCCCGCCTTCCTGACTCTCTCATCTCTCCAGGCAAAATCATGTGTTGCCCCTGACATGCGACATTTCGCCATTCCCAGCTGTTGTGCATCCGTTAACCCGCCCATTTTGCACACCTGCTCCAACATGTCAAAAAATTCAACAATAGACGGCCCCTGACCGTCGCCAGTGAATCTCTCCACCATGTTTGCTAATGCAAGTACGCTTGCCCCAAAGGGCTGTGCACTCGAGTGGGCTTCTTCCATATTAGACCAAATATAGTCAGTGCCTCAAGCTCCTCTCGCCGGGGGTGCAATCCAGCTTTTGCCCAATGATTTAAGTGTGGACCCCACTTCTGACACCAATGTGATGAACCAGTTTCTTAAAATGGCCCTGGGTCCACAATGGGCATGAGGAGATTGATGCACAGACTCCAAAATGATTTTGAAGTGATTTAATTAAAGCATCTGGCTCGATGCCGCTTACGGGACAGAAGCTGGGCTCGTCGTCGCCGGGGCTGAGTGTGGCACGGGCTCGATGAATGGCTGGTTGTCTGCAGCGGCCGGGCTGGGGGTTCCTCGTGGCTGTGCTGCCCTCGTTCTCGGCTGGTCGTTGGATGAGCTGCCAGGCGTGGAGGCGCGTTGGCGAAGGTCGAACGTTAGCGACGGCTAGACCCCGGGCTAAGGTCAATGCGCAGCCCCAGTCTTCTGCCTCGCTCCGTCTCCGGCCCTCTCGTCCACTCGCCCCGATCGCTCTCCCCCTTCCTCCCGTCGGCTTCCGCTTTTAAAGCCTTTGCTTCTTTCTTCAGCCGTGGCCGCGCCTTTGTCCACTCCCCCGTGGCTCTCGAGGGGTGCATAATGACGGGGACACTCAAGCGTCGTTCGACAGGGCCGTCGACGGTTACCATATATGGTCATGTTTCTCCGCCACAACCAAATATGGTCATGTCTCTCCGCTGCGACCCGACGCCAGGACGGCGCGGCCAACCGTCTCCAGGAAAAGTCACTGACCGGCTCGCCGTGGCACCGGTGCATGTGCACGAATCGTCACAGGCCTGTTTGAAAGTCAATACCTCCAGCTTCAGCAGTACGCACGTGGCAAAGACGAAGGAAGAAGGCACAGCGAGCGTGGATTACTAAAGATAGCGTCGGTAGTCTGCGCTCGTCGTGTCTTTTTCTTCGTCTTTGTCTGGTGTGTCGCGCTGATTGGATTGCAAAACATTTATTTCGTCAGAAGGAAAAATGCGGATGGTCCGTGCTAGGTGGCTATCAGTCCATAGCCGACAGGAACCTCAGTAGCCGATTCAATGGCCTCGAGATGTTCGATAATTCATTTCTTCCGCAAAATTCATGTAGCTATGTCGTGATGTTTTGGTTTTTAATTCGAACGTCTAGTTTAGTTGGCCGCACACTTCGTAGAAAGCGCTGGCTATGCACCATATGCTGCCATGTTTTGAATGTAAGGGCTCTATTTGCGTGTAAACTCAACTTCAGGGGGTGCTGCGAAGTCGGGCAACATGACATGAGTGGAGGTCCACGCATTGCTCGTCGCTTATGAATGTATGGGCGTTGCTTGCTTGTGCCGAAATTCTCGCTGTTTTGTGAGAGATTATACTCGTCTTTGACGCTAAGCACTTAATTTTGACCTTCTCTGAGGGCAGCAGAGACTATCAGACCAAATTTTTGGCGACGGCATGGCTGTCGATGCTCGCAAAATCGCGCTAACATACGAATGCCTTTGCGAACTCTGCCGCGGAGGAGGCGAAGTGTTCCTGTGTCGCCGGTGTATGTGAAAACGGAAACGTGTTGACAGCGTGTTTATTCATGACTGCAGGTAAGGACCTTGGCGTCTTTTCCACTATTTAGCGCGACGGGAATGCCGCGCTTGCCGGAGGTGACTCCGATCGTGGCGCTTTTTATCTGCCGCGTTTCTTGCCGCTCACTTTTTGGTAGCAGCCAGCAATGGACACGTCGGTATGTTGTGCTCTCATCTGAGATTATGCAGCTATCTGTGTCGAGAAGGGGCAGCTATATAAGTCGGGATGTCAGTGTGCAACGCGATCACACAAAGATAGAATATGAAGAGATTCGGTCTTGTGCATAGATAGAGCGTTCACAATGCATTTTCGGTGAAGTAGTCCGGCAACATTTTTGCGTTATCGATCTTGTCGGTTGCCTCTCTCGGTGGCGTGAGTTTGCCTGTGCTAACGCTAAATCCGAAATGGTACCCCTTCAGAGAAAGTTGCGAAAGCGGAGGTGGCGGTAGTCAAAGCCTAGATCGTCTACTTGGGGTGATACACACTTGATACGAGATGTGTGATACTTGCCAAAATTCCGCGTGCTGCATAGCCTTTCTTTTTCGTTTGTGTATCCATCACAGCTATCGGACACCATAAACTCGTTCCCGAGCGAGGGCCTCGGGAGCTGTCGCTTACGCAGACATTCTGCTCAGAAGTCCACCAGTAAACAGATGTTTACACGCTACTCGAACGACAAACGTCGAAATACGTGCCGAGAGAAGCTTAGAGATGCAGAAGTCGATTATCTTCACAATGTGCCAGCTCCAGCATAGTCTGTTGCTTTTGCTTTTCTGAAACTTCACATTGTGATGAAATTAAATTATTTTTTCACCGATTTCGTTTGGCAACCCCTTTGTGCAGCGGTCAGATTAGTATGCAATTAGAATTTTTATTGACCATGAAAACACACAGGTTTCCTAGGCTTTCCCGATACTTTGCCTAGGCTATCTTCACCCATAATTTTATTTCTATCAAATTTCTGCAAACTCGTGTGCTCCTTCGTTTACAGCTAACAATTTCCACTGTTCAGATGGTTTTTTTTTTCAACAGTGCAGCTGAAAAGGCCCGTCAGCCATGCTCAACTACTTCGATGGCGGTGCCTAGGCACCAAGCTAAAGTGCTCATGCCGAAGGCTGCACGACATCCTGAAGCATCTATGTGAAATATATAGCACACAAACATTGGTAAAAGACAAATAGAGTCTGTGACACGGAACATTCTCGAGAGTGGCTCAGATATCAAAATGACCCGTTCACTGCAAGTTTTGCGTATACGTCTGTAGCCTGTGGGAATACGCTCATGCAAAATTCACGTGACATATCTAGTTATACCCCGTTAATACGGCCCCCGTTAATATAGACGACTCGAAATATGGACAGTTTTTCTGGGGACCAATGTTTTTGAGTGTATTTACGCCTCGTTAATATGGAAACTCGCTGTCTGGACAATGGACAGGGCGAAAATGCACGGAGCCCATTAGGACTCGTGTATTTTTGCTCCGTACGTTAATATGTACAGCGATGAGAACAAATTCCCGAGTGCATCTACCAGATGTTCCGTCCCTTGTAAATTGATTGCAGAACACCAGCTAAAGTCAGACGCATGGGCAAATGCTCTAATAGATGCCTTTCTGTGTGTGCATGGTTTCATGCTTTACAGTGGTAAGGTGCCAGGTCAACGCACTTTACCGTTTGCCACATTGGATGACTGTTCTGTTCGAAACCACATTAAGCAGTTGTTAGCCGACTGAGTACAGAGTTTTTGGGATGTGAACAGTCGTGGTAGGAGATACTTCATCACATCAACAGGCACTATCATCCGTCTCATGGGCCATTAGGCGCTTCAAAAGTGCTTCAACCTAAACCGTTTCATTTTCAAAATAATGGCGACGAGAATAATGCACCTTAGGTGCTAAGTTTTCCCTATTTTCACTTCACTGCTCGCCACTGTGCGTAGGAGGAGTCTGTAATCATGAAACGATTGTTAAAAATGTTTGTTTTCGTTTTTATTCTTCATTTTTTATTACGGACGACCCGCTTTATAGACACTTTTGCTCGGGAACCAAAGTGTCCACATTAACAAGGCACGACTGTATTCATTCCTTACTGAAATCCTATGAAGCAAACCTATCTGTGCCATTTTTACTTGCTACTGTACCATTGTTACTTGAACCACGAAAAATGACAGTGTATCTCCTTCATACACAAATGGCAAGAAATAGACCCAAAGACTTGAGACGTACAAGACAGCTATCACTTCAAACCAGTTCCCTTTCATAGGGTGCTCTACTGAGGGCATTGTCCGTTTCTCATGTTAGCGCTGTAGGGGGCGAGAGATGGCTTAGAGGCTATGTGCCCAATGAAGCCTCAAAATAGCTTTAATTATGAAGTATGACTTGAACGGCAGGCACGTGACGCCGCTCACCTTAACACCATAAAAAAGAGACCACTTCGTCTTTTGCAGTTATGATTACTTTTGCTGTATTAGTGCGCATTACGAGGCTACTGCTTTCCACGCATTGAAAGACGATTGGTGAAACGTACATGGCACATGTCATGTCACAGTTTCTACAGAAAGTGAGGTGTTGGGTATTCCTACTTGACACTAGCTTTTGCGTAGGTAGTCCATAAAATATTAAATCAACACTCATTATCCTGGAGATTAGTATAGTGTGCATCCGCAATGATAAATGCTACATAAATTTGCTCTGATGTACAAAAATTGTAGTTACACTTCACGTAAGAGTTAGATTAACACTGTATACAGTGAAATACCACCAGAATGAATGCCTGTTTATCAGTTAGGCATTTTCTGGAACCTCATGTCCACCACGCATTGTATCTGGTGGGCTTTGTGTTGGTTTCATAACTTAAGAATGACTTATGCTGTCAAGAAGGCTTCATGCGGCTTTAGGAAATCCCGTATCACTTTATTGCCGACCACATTTTATATCTTATTTGCAGATTCAGCTTATTGCTTTCAAACCAGTTGCTGTGTATACTCTGTAGCTCAAGATCTGCAGGTATTCACATCAATAATGTTTTTGTGTAGCTGCTATAGGGGACACAACCTGGGCCAGTGGGCGCTGCGGACGCCAGTGAACAGCGCCCTCTCCGAGCGATTCCTCCTAATTGATCGGGCAGGACGACGAGCTTCGCCACTGACTTGCGTGCGTTGCCTGGCCCGCACGTGAAGAAACGAGTTTCGCGCGCGCGCACTCGTTCTTTCTGGCTCGCGCTTCGGCGCCGTTGAGAGAGGAGCTTGCTTCGCGCGCGCTATGCTCTCTCCGCTCGTGCATGGACGCCGTTGTGAGAGAAGAGCGCGCCCGCTCGAGGGTTTTCCGCACGCTTTGACACTACTACGAAAATTTTGCGCGCGCTTTCATGGTTTATAGGGAGCAGCTCGTGTGCGCGGCGTCAAGCAAATAGTCCAAAAGGGCGCTGCTTTCGTCACGCCCTAGTTTTGTGCCCAGTGCGCATAACCACGTGGTGTACGAAGTGAAAACTGAAATTTAGGCTACCTTCCAACGAAGCTGCAGCACAAATGCGTTTCGCGTTTTTTTTTTTTCTTCGTGTCTTCAAATAGTGCCAGCTCGGCTCGATCTGCTTGCTTCCGCCGTGCGTGCTGGTGACATGTTTCGGCTACCTTTTTCTTTTCCCTTTGCGCGGTGTTTCAATGGATTTGGCGCTATGCTGGTCGCCCCAGTGTCACAGATCAAATCGCGCCGCGTTTAGATTTGTGCGAAATACGAAAGCGTATTTCGCAATATAGGTGCGCATTAATGAATCCCATTCTGTTGAGCTTTGAGAGTGTTAGCATGGGCGTGCGGCTGATGCGACCAATATGGGAACGCATTGCCGTTCCTACCGGTGTCGCGCTTGCTTAGCCGCTTCTGCCATGTGGTCGTATTTACAGCATATGGCGTATTTACCATACGGATATCTAAAAATGATACCTGTTATTACGGAGCACTTCAGAAACGGCTTTGCGCACAATCTACGTACAGAATTTGGACGTTAAACTCACAAACCGCTGGCAAAACTCAGTTTTGATGCGCATCGACGGGGCACGTAACACTATTGCGCGGCCGCCCGAGGTCAAGCTCAGTGTTGTTGGCGTTACCGAAAAAAAAGTAACTAAATACGTTACTGATTACGTTAAAAAAAGGAGCGCGTTACCGCCCTACGTTACCTACAAAAAAGGTATCGTGTAATCGTTACCGTTACCGAAAAAAAGTACCATACGTTACTTTGTCGTTACTTCATGGCCATTAATGTTAAGTTTTCGTCACCTTAAGAACTTACAACAATTTTATAATGCTCACATTTCCCAAATAACAACTAATAATAATAATAATAATAATAATAATAATAATAATTGGTTTTTGGGGAAAGGAAATGGCGCAGTATCTGCCTCATATATCGTTGGACACCCGAACCGCGCCGTAAGGGAAGGGATAAAGGAGGGAGTGAAAGAACAAAGGAAGAAAGGGGTGCCGTAGTGGAGGGCTTCGGAATAATTTCGACCACCTGGGGATCTTTAACGTGCACTGACATCGCACAGCACACGGGCGCCTTGGCGTTTTTCCTCCATAAAAACGCAGCCGCCGCGGTCGGGTCCGAACCCGGGAACTCCGGATCAGTAGTCGAGCGCCCTAACCACTGAGCCACCGCGGCGGGGTAAATAACAACTAGCCTAAACAACGGTTTTACGCGATACCCTGATTTAACGAGAATACTTTGCACAAATGTGCAGGAGCTTATCAATGTTATAGTAGCCTAAAGATGCCTGTAGAGTTGCATGTGTTCGGTTCTAACTGTGTATTACATGATGAAGCCATCTTATGAATGTGGCATTAAACTCAAAATGACACTCCATCATCAATTCTGACTTCACAATGAAAACATCGCTGAACTCTCAACAAATTTAGAGTAATTCTGAAAAATGTGATGTTACAAAATGATCGGCATGCTTCCACTCTATAGAAAGTTGTGTGCGTGTGAGTGGTTTGGGAAGGGGAGGTATAGGTGAAGGCAAGTGTGTGAATGCGTGTTCGTGCAGGTGTTTTGTGCTTTATGGCTATTCCGTCATTTTTTAGTAGGGTGCGTTGTCAAGGGCAGCTGTTTTCTGCCATGCATGTGAACTCCAACACGGGTTGTGGGGAGCACCTGTGCATTTTGTTTATTTACATCATTTTAGGTGCTCTGCGCTTTTTTTCTAAAAAATGAGGCGGAGTGGGTCACAACTGGAACAAAAAGTAACTAGTAACGTGGCACCTCCCGTTACCGAAAAATGTTACCGTAAGTACGTTACCCGTTACAGTTCCGAATTCGTAACGACTACGTTACTAGTTTACAGAAAAAAGTAATGCGTTACTGGTAACGCCGTTACTAGTAACGCGTTACGGACAACAATGGTCTAGCTGCGGTGTAATTTGCAGAGCCACACTGCTACTCGTGTGAACGACAGACACACAAGGTTAGTTCACATGTGGAATCGTGTCTGCCATCTTCGCCTTCGCAGTTGTATGCGCTGCCACTTTACATGGTGTCGGCCGAGTAAGTGCACATATATTAAGTGCCCGCCAGCGCTCTCTCCTGTTGCCGCCGGTGATGGATAGGCAGTACTATTCTTAATCAGTACTGCAGCGCGCGTTAATGCACCGGTACTTGGCATTGAACAATTCCTGCCACCTGGGTAATTTCTGTTGACAGCACACACGTCAGTAAGTAAATGCGTCATTCCATAGAAGCCCACAAGACGCTTCCCCACCTTTATGCAACCACTTCGATCACCGCGTAAAAACTGTCCAGCGATGGACATAAACGGCGCACTGTGCAGTCGTCAGGCTGTGCTCGCATCCGCCGCGAGGAGACGGGCACGAGGAGCACGCGGAGGGAGAAAGCGCGCGCAGCACGCGAACGCGGCCAGTCAGAGCGCCCCGGCGCCGTCGTGTCCTATCGACGCTTCAGAATTCCGCCGCTACGGGAGGAGCACGGCGCTGTCGTCGCGCGGCAAACTTTAGGTTGGGGTCCCTATATAATTCATTCAATGAGGTTTCACTGTGCGTGGATGTTCACCAGTGTTGTGTATATACTGCTGGTTGAGACCGGTATGCATTTTCTTCAATGGGCTTTAATAAGGGCGATAAAGTTTGGAAGTGAAGCTTTGTGATTGCTGTGAAGTAGATGTAATGGCTTAGACAGGTAAGTGCCATAAGAAGGCAGTCTGATTTGTCAACAGTAAAAGCCACTTTGCACTTACCGTAAACGCTAGCGTCATTTCCTTGACTACTCTGGTGTTTGGTAGGAATGACGTCATTGATAGTGAATGGCACTTTTCCCTCCCTGCTGAAAACCAGGAGGGGGTGATGATGCCTTTGAAGTAAAAACTTTTGTATCGTTCTTTTATGGTTTATAATAAAAATAATGCATGCATAGTTTCTACGTGAGTATGTTTACTCATGAAAAAGCAACAAAATTCCTTCTCGGTGCAAACTCATTGTAATGATGCTGTTGTTGAGGCACGAGAACACTGGTGTAAAAATTGAAAATTTGAAAATAATATTGATGTGTACGTCAACTCGAAGTGAAGGCATATAATGCGTGAAGCGCAGCTCCGGTGGCAGTGCAAAGACTGTGTGGGTACACTACAGCCAATAGCTACGATAATAGCCTTGTCTGTGTATGGTTGGTTTGGTTTTTTTTTTGGGGGGGGGGGAAGGAAATGGCGCAGTATCTATGTCATATATCGTTGGACACCTGAACCGCGCCGTAAGGGAAGGGATAAGAGAGGGAGTGAAAGAAGAAAGGAAGAATTAGGTACCGTAGTGGAGGGCTCCGGAATAATTTCGACCACCTGGGGATCTTTAACGTGCACTGACATCGCACAGCACACGGGCGCCTCAGCGTTTTTCCTCCATAAAAACGCAGCCGCCGCGGTCGGGTTCGAACCCGGGAACTCCGGATCAGTAGTCGAGCGCCCTAACCACTGAGCCACCGCGGCGGGTCTCAGTGTATGGTCTAGTTCGGTATTTAATGTAAGCTTCACTGTAGGGCAAGCCATAGCACACGCATGTGAGTTATGCAGCACGGCTCCTATATATCTTTTTTCCCTGCATTTTACTATTCTGCACAACTCGAACATTGCCGCATTTTCGGCTGTTGCCTACTAAGGCTCAGGAACGAGTGTACTAAATAAGTGAGACTGGTGAACGAAGTAATATTAAGAGAACTATGTTGGATGCTGGCACATTATTATGTACAGAATATCCCTATCATGGGGACATAAAACCTCAATGCCTTGTTACCACAATGTGCTAATCTACTGAAAGGAATTCCTTACGGCCTTCTCGGCTAACTTGCTGCTGAGCCTGTGTGGCTTATTATTCAGTGCTTAGCAAGTTTTAACAGCAAGTTTGGCTGGGCATGAATGCTAAAACTCCTGTGCATGTGGAGGATTCATGTGGACGCACATCAAAGCTAGGAGGAGCTCATCCATGCCAAAGACACCTCCTTGCGAGCGAGCAGCGCATACCTTACATCCAGCGCACGTCCCGCCGCTGTATGTGCGGAATTCGCACCTAGGCGTGCGCCCTTCGTGGACCTTATTCGAAATAAAGGCACTTGTGTAACAATTGCCGTGTCAGCCGGTCGTCGCTCCCTCGCAGTCCACGCAATACAAATACGGGGGCATATATTTACAGTTTGGTGAGCGGCGCCGATTACGCGCACGATCGTGCGACTCGCAGTAACGCGCGCAGTCCAATATTGAGCCCGGTGCCACTGACCCGTTCAGAAAAGACGCGGCGAAAAAAGCCGACAACCATGAACTGCTCCCCTACACGCACTTAGCGATAGGTTTAGCTTTTGAAAGCACGACATTGAAGGGCGCTTTGATCCCAGCTGTTGCATGCGTGCCGACGTTGCGATAGCAAAGGCGAGTATCAGCACCACAGTTGCGAAGGAGTTTCGCAGCTTAGTAACTTTAGGATGAGATATGAGATACTAGGAGACACGAAATCGTAGCACCAGAACTGGCGAAAAAAGTACTGTCGGTGTGACTTTTTCCAGATGACAGGGGAATTCCGATACGGCGAATCCTGTGGCGCTGATCGTTTCACCACGAAGATGATTTATGAAAGGACGTGTAAATGAATTCACACGGACTGCGGAACAGTGCAGACAGATATGGTTTTCCATTCGCGGTAGAAGACGCCCCTCGCCAGCCATTAGGCTGGAGAGGGCGTCTTCTATTGGACCTCCACTCTCTTTTTCTTGCCTGTGCCGCTAGGAGTCGCGTGGATTGGAGAATTCGCGAATATCTATGCGTCTACAGCGTGCGCTTCTCTGGCGCCATCTCTTGCGAGCGACGCATACCTTACTGACGACGTGGCGCTACTCAGATGCCACGGGTCGCCGCCGCGCAACCTGCTTTCAAGTGCAAGTTTCTACTCTTCCGGCTACTTCCTCGCGGTCTCTTCGTTATCGCCGCCTTTCATCCTGCGTCGTGCTTCGCGCTCGGTTAGGAAGCTCGGTCAACACGGGCACTAATGGAGTTAGGGGGTGTAGCGGTACGATATTACGGCTGAAAGTAACAAAAGTAGCGTGGCTTGTTGGTGGAACAATGACGCAATACAATTTGCCAGGCTAGTTTTTGCCTACTGAAATGAGGTTTAACTGCGCAAAAGACAAGGTGAATGGTGCAATGAAATATCGCAGTGCTAGAGAAGACGACAAAGTGTAAGGCAGGGAGGACGTTAGCCCTGACTTTCGAAAGATTTCATTTGTTTAGTATGTAATCATGTTCTGGGGTATAGTAATCACGTTCCATAAAACAAATTCGGTTCGAAACTAGCTGTCGTGCTATTGCTGCTTTTCACTAGGTGTTTTTAGCATAGCGCGAACCACTACCGCTTATCGCTTACCGGTCCCCGCCACTGTGCACACGCTGATTGGTCCCGACGCGCCAGGTGTGCGCGCTGTTCACGGCAAAGTGGCACCACCTGTCGCATTCAGGGTGCTCCGCGCATGCACAGGAGCTGCTCATCGTAAGCTGTAGCGGCAGCGGTGCGCGCTGTGAGCAAGATATCTATGTTTCCTTCTGATGTTGTCTTGTGCTCCAGCTTTTTTCGTAAATGGGGCAAAAATAAACGGGTAAAAGCATGACCGGGGAAAACCCAACTGGCAGCCTATATTCTCCAATGATGTACGTGTAGGGCGGAGATGAGCGTAAGCAACTGGTGTAGCATATTTTTGGAGAGTCCACAATTTTGCTAGATGAATTTTGTAGCGTAAGCTACACTTGCCGAGGCTGAGCAGTTTCGCGTGGTTCCTGGAGAGCCGTGCTGCGCATGCGCGAGGAGCAGTGGCGTCACACGGCGCACAGCTGGCGCGCCGGAGCCCCCGCCGCCGCAGCGCGCACGCGCCGCGCCGGTCTGCGCATCATCTGGAGACCGCACTTCGTGACCAACCATGTGACTGGCAACCGCGTGAAGAACCACGTGACCAGCCACGACGCCGGCAGCTGCTCCGGCTGCTTCCCCAGTTAGGAGCGCCACATAGTCCGCCCGTTCTTCTTCGTCCCTATAGCTGCGCTTTCGGTCGGCCACCTTCTCACCTGCACCTGAGTCTTCGTAAAGGCGCCGTTGACAACACTTCTTAACCCTGTTCTCGTGTCGGCGAAAAGTCCCGTCGTGGTTCCTATCCAAGAGGAGCTTCCTCGCTCCGCACTCATCCAGCTTCATTTCGCTGTTTCAGGACTGCTGCCTGCAGATCCCATTCACTCTCGGATTTCCGGGCTACACGTTTGGCAGATTCTCTCAGAGCATGAATGGCAGCTGTGCAGCTTACCAACATCCCTCAAGGTGAAAGTATAATAGCTGTATCTTACCGGAACTCACCTACAGGGCAAAAACACCGAGGATAACGAAATGGGTTCAACTTAACTGAAGGAGAATGCAGCGATATATGGAAAGAAAAATGATAGGTGTAACGTTGGGAGACAGAGGGAGGGGAGAGTGGATGAGGAAACAAACGCGGGTTAATTACATCCCAGTCGAAATCGAGAGGAAGAAATGGGATTGGGCAGGGCATGTAATGCGAAGGCAAGATAACCGCTGGCCCTTAAGGGTAGCGGAGTGGATTCCAAGAGAAGGCAAGCGTAGTACGGGGCGACAGAAAGTTAGATGGGCGGGTGAGATTGAGAAGTTTGTGGGGATTGGGTGGCCGCAGCAGGTAAAGTACAGGGTTTGTGGGGATATAGAAATATAAGGTGTAGAGAAATGGAAGATGCCTTTGCAATTCATTGGGCGCAGTAAGGTTAATGACGATGAACAGAAGGAGGGGGCTTCTGCGTGGAACCCTGTACCCCGCCAACCGCCATACTGTCGCGAGGTTCGAAGCCAAAGCTCACATTCAGGGCTGCTCGCGGCCGAAAAGATTCTGCGCAAAGGGGGGTGAGGAGGGGGCAGCGCATCCCGGTTCTCTACTATAAATAGATGGGCCAAAGGGCGCCGACGAATGTCCGCTCCGTCATGGCTGAGGGGGGGGGGGGGGGGAGGGGTCATGAACGTATCTTCCGGAAAACAGCACAAGTGATACATTCGCATTGTCCTATAGTAAAATACCAAGTTGCGCTGGTTGGTAATGGCTCATGACTGAAGCACATTACTTCACAACAATACGTATACACAGCACTAAAAGAATAATAAAGCAGGACCCCAACCCCAAGGCGTGGAGGAGCTTGATGAGGGCGCCAAATTGTTGTGGGCCTTGATTCACTAGGATTTTTTTTTGTTGCCTAAAATTTTTACATTAGCCTTATGGTTGCCGGCACAGGCGTGCCGCGGAATTGATTTCAAATATATAAGGTCTACGTGCCAGCGCAGATTGAACTTAGGATACACGTAGGGTCACGGGTCTAGATGTGAGTAATGACGTAACCCAAATTTCACGTCAGTTTTTTTTCTTTTGGAAACTCTGCTGTTAAGTACACAGTTTTACCGCCGCGCCTTTGCCTAAAACAGCTGAGATTAAGTACTTTTTAATTCTGCTCAGCACATATACTACCGATGTGAAACCTCTACGCAGCAAATGTTAGACAAATTTGTATTTCATTGCCGCCTGCGCAGCAAAACTTGAATTTAGATTTGTGGTTCTTGGTTTCACAGCGCGTATTGCACAGCGCGTAGTTGAATCTCGACCTGTATGCTCTGAACCAAATTGATCGGGCCTAAATGTCCGAGTAGAGTTTCATGATGAATTGATCGCTGCTGCATTTATACTAGGCGCTAAAATTTTGTATAGCATGAAGTCACACGCCAAAAAACTTTTTAAAAATTTTCTTACATCTGTATCTGTTTATACCTCGTCCCTCGAAGATGCGGCGTCGGTGGCGTGGGAGCCGCCCGTAACAAGGCATGCGCGGCTGCCACCTGACATTCGCCGCCGCGCGTTCTTGTGGCATGCACATGCGCCCTGGTGCTTTGCACCGATGTTTTTAGTGCTTTTTGTTTCTCTTGCATTGTCTTTAAGAACGGCAAAGTTGTACTGGTTCCGACCTCTCTCTCTGCTACATTTTTTTCTTCCATTCTGGGACTCATAGAGAGGGGGAAAAAATGGTCTGCATGAATTTCCGGCGTCGGCTTACGCCTCGCCTTATAACTTTATAAATCAGCGAAGTTTGCTACAAGAGACATTAGAATGCATCCCTAAAAGCATTTCCTGAGGGAAACGGTAAATCCTTTGCGTGCAGGAAGTTCTTGTTTGAAGGAGAAACAAAAAAAAAAGAGGAACTCAAATTTTATCAAAAGCTCTTAACTGAAACTTTAAAAGAAGCACACCCACAAGCATAAATGATAAATTGTTTGCGGGCCCCCCAATGCTTTGTTAAAAAAAGATGAAAAAGTATTAATAAAAACCGGATTCAAATCGCTCTCTTACGAGTTCTTAAACGCAGCCATAATCCATTGCTTTTCTTTCTTTATTGCATGGGAAAGCAGCCCGAAAAGGAAAAAAAAAACGGCGGCAGCACTTAAGCTCCGCGTCAAGGGCATGACGCGATAGCTTAATGTGTTAATGCCCATATATGCGGAATTGGTCATTCTGTACGTCACATTCATTGATCACTGGGAGTCCTCATACCAGTGATAGCGCAGTGGTGGCGCAGTGAAGCGACGGGCCACTGCTCTCGCAGGTGGCTGTTTCATACTCAGCAACCGGCGGGGCCTGTGAGACCCAGATGGCTCTTCCCGAGCAAAGTCTCGAGACCAGGCATTAATTTAACTTACACATGCCACAGTGGGCAGGTTGCGATGACATCACAAGGTCAGGTGACCTAGGTTGCAGGTGGGCACCTGCTTTTTTCTGCCGCCACCGACGATCCCGCGGACGACGCCGGATTTGCTGCAGAACGGGAGCCTTAACGCCATTGCCTTCAAACGCTAATCCATTGCGCCACAGAAACAATGGAAATAGAGGCTTTTTAACTGTTCTCTGACCGATCCATCCAAATATGCCCGTATTTTCGCACACGCGCAGAAGACAAGATCGTGCGCCGGCGAATGTCGGATTCGCCCCGTACGTAAACGCGTGGTGCGACACACTGATAGGTCTGCGTGGATATATGCAGCACATATGACGGCATTCTGTGCAGATCAGTCAGCGTGTCAGTGTGTACGGCGTGTCAGCTAGCAGTAAAGAAGGCGGCATATGTGTATCACAAACGAAAGAAACGGCACAAGCTTTTGAAGATCAACGACGTCCAACACGCCCAACATGTCACCTTGTTGCAGCACCTACGCCGACTTGCTGAAGTGTCATGAAGGAAGCAGGCCCTTGAGACTCCCAAGTAATCCTGCGAGGCCGAGATCTCGAGCGAAAAGGTATAGCCGACCGAAGTGATTCAGCCTTGTATACGTACCACGGGAACAGCAGCAAGGCGCGGAAGGCGAGAATACTGAGAGATTCGTCCGCAGAAGCAGAATCAAAGTGACTTAGACGCCGTTGAAATCTAGGCAAATCGCTTATACGCCAGGACCCGAGCAGCTAAAGCCGCCGAGTGACAAGCGTGGTGACGGAATCGGCGAGGCAAGGCAGTGATCAAGACAGACGCTAGAGCCAAGACATTCCATCAACAGTTTCTGGACAGCCCACTCGCTCCACCGGCTTACTGTGATATCGGCCGTGGTTAAAGAGCTACGTCTCCTCCGTGGCTCTGCTCCAGCTGCCGATACTGCAGTCTGGACATCCCGATGGTGACCTCTCGGTGTTTCGGGTATGCTCATGCTGGATCATTCGCGTTACAACACTAGTAATCACCCTCTGGAGCTTTTTTTTTTTGTAGAGTGAAATGTATTGCAATCCAAAAGGGTCGACAAGAAATTTGAAACTTCTCTTGCATAGAAGAAGGAAGCTTTAGGAGCAATGCAAAGGGGGAAATAGCTGGTAAGGATCAGGTAAAAGCAGATCTGTTGAAGGACGGAGGGGAGATTCTGCTATAGAAACGATAAAAACCCTGCACACGCAACGCCTTATGACCTCGACCGTACCGAAAGCTTGGAATAACGGAAACATTATCTTAATTCATAAGAAAGGAGACGCCACGAACTTGAAAAATTACAGATCGATCAGCTTACTGTCCGTTTCCTATAAGGCATTTGCTTTGGTAATCACTAATAGTGAGGGAAACCTTAGACTTCAATCAACCAATTGTTCAGGTAATCAAATGTTCAGGCAGGCTTTCGTAAAAGGCATTCGACAATAGATCATATCACACTATCAATCAGATGGTAGAGAAATGCGCAGAATATAACCAACCCCTATATATAGCCTTTATAAATTCCAAGAAAGCATTTCACTAAGTCGAAATTTCAATAGTCGTGCCGGCATTGCGGAATGATGGTGTACAATAGGCTTATGTAAAAATACTGGAAAATATGTACAGCGGATCAACATTTGCATGCATAGTCCTCTATAAAGTCAGCAATAAAATTCCGGTACTAAAGTGTGTCAGGCAGGAAGACATGATCTCGCCAATGATATTCACCATCTGATAAAAGGAGGTTTCAGAGGTCTGGATTAGGAACACTTGGGGATAAGAGTTAATGGAGAATATCTGAGTAATATGGAATTTGCTGATGACATAACCTTGATAAGACACTAAGGAGATGTACTGCAAAACATGATCAATGAGTTAGATAGGCAGAGCAGAGCGGTGGCTGTAAAAGTTAATAAGCAGAAAACCAAAGCAATGCTCAGCCGTTGTCGGTCACGGTGCATCAGTGACCCGGACCAGAATGTCCGCACTGACCAGTCGACTGAACTGACTGGTCGTCGCAGTCAGCAGTGTACATGTGTGCTCTATCAATGACACCGGTGCACACGAATCTGATGAGAGACTCCGCGTTTATGGTGCTGGGCTGCTGACCAGAAAAGCGCGGGTTCGGTGCGGGCCGTGGCGGTCGCATTTCGGTGGAGGTGAAATTCTAGAGGCCTGTGTACTCTGCGATTTAAGTGCACGTTAAAGAACCCCAGGTGGTCGAAATTTCCGCAGCCCTTCACTACGGCGTCTCTCATGGCCTGAGTCGGCTTGGGACGTTAAAGGCTGTAAACCAAACCAATCCGATCCCGATGAGTGCTGGCTCCTCTGCCTCCGCTGAGTAGTCACGCCTGCAACGCCCCTGTGCGTGTCGCGGACGGTGACATGCCTGCAGTCGATGGTCTGTGTCACCACTGCCCGCCACAGTACTCCTCTACAGCTAACAATTTTGAACACCGGTGCTCACGACCATATTCTTGGCTTGTTTTGTGTCCGCCCATATTGCTGTCATCCATGCTCTCCACCTCGAGCTCCAAAAACTAGATCCTGAGCACGTCAGTTTTCCAGTATTCGATTGTTCTGCACCAACTATGCTCGTTTGCAATCCCAAGCCTCCTCCTTCTTTCCGCTGAAACCATCCTCTACGGTTCTCTATGGCGACAACCTCGTTGCGCCCATTCTTGATTCCTTCTGACCCACAGCGTTGCCTGGCCACATGACATCGCCACCGTCAAGGGAGGGGCCGTCTATGCCTTTTCTGAACTTCGGCTTTCTTCTCAAGTGCTTCCATTCGGCACGTGCGTGTGTACGGTTTCCCCTTCTCTCCGTGCCATGCCGCTCTATTGTACGCCACCCCTGTTCGCGACCAGCAGCCCCGCGCCAGCATCTTTCGTCGGACGCGGTCACAATAGGGATGGCCACTGATCTCCGAACCGCCGAAATGGTCAGCTTCGCGCAGTTCTACAACCTATTTCGCTGTTTCAAGGTCTCGCTATGACGCACCATGTCGAAACCGGCAGTGCGCCTCATAACTGCCGGCGGCCATACCTTATCTCCAGTGCCTATCCACAGACAATCAACGCTGAGGTTGCGAAATATTCGGTAAGAACATTTCTGAACCCTATCACAGTCCCTGTGTCTCCCCAGTCGTCCTAATGACTCATTGCTCATGGCGTGTTTGAACTGGTTATTGGCATCTGAATAAGATCCCTAAAAATGACATGTACGGCCTAACGCGCATACTGGTGCAGACGAAGGCATCTGTTACCTCTATGGCGCCTGATTCTTCGAGATATATCTTCGAATCGGCTACTGCGAAATTGCTGTGGATGACTAGGACTGTGAGAAGACCTCCTTTGTGACTGTAACGAGCTTCATAAATTTAAGGTTTTGCCATTCGGATTATGCAAGATGGGCGCTTATTCGCAGCGCTTTGAGTGGTCCAGGTGTTTGGGCTATCCGTAAGACGTCTCTGTCTTTTCGCCCACATTTTCGTCTAAGCTAGCCTCCGCCGTTCAGACCTGCCGTTTAGTTCTTCAAAATATTGTTTTACATGACCCCAGATAACCATCTAGGCCCATGTCGGCAATTTCAAGAGAATTCGTCCTGATCCGGATCAGATCCAATGCGTAAAATACTTCCCGCTGCCACGCTTTTACAGTGAGGTCCGAAGCTTATGGGGTGGCGGAAAATCTTCAAGCGCCGACCAATCGTTGGTCGGCGCTTGAAGATTTTCCGCCATGAACATACCCGACCAGAAGGGTTTCCGTCGAACCCTGGATTTCGAAGCTTATGGGGCTCTGTACCTGCTTCCTACGATTCGTTGAAGGATTCGCAACGTTCCCAGCCCAACCCATCAGTGACCTTCTCACAACAGACGCCGATTTCTTCTAAGAACGACCAGGATCGCTCCTATTTTACTTTGATTTCGAAGCTTACCACCATTCTAGTTTTCGCACACTTCGACGTAGCAGCCCCACTGCAGTCTTTACTGACAGCAGTGGCTATGGAATCGGCGCTGTCCTCTCACGGCGGTATTCCGTCCAAGACCGCGCCACCGCTTACGCCAGTAGCATCCTCTCTATCCCAGAACGTGATTACTCTATTAAAAAAACGTAAGTGCTTAGCCCTTGTGTGAGCAGTTGGAAAGCACAAGAGAAGTGAGAAAGGTGTTTTATATTTCGAGGAAAAGAAATGGATGCGCTAGTCAGCCTTCCGTAGCCTTGTCATCCAAGGAAATGGTCTTGTTCAACAGAGGGGAACAACGGAGATGATGACACGTGCGTCCATGAAGCAATGTTTAAAAGTGACAAGTGGACTTTTTGACTATGCGCATGCTCGCATGCTTAATATTTTCATTGAAAAACAAGCATATTCTTGCCAGTAAACCCTGTTGAAAGTCAGTGCCATGTGCGTCCTTTTTCGTTCTGTGTCGTGTGTCCGTAGCGCTGTTTTTTAAGTAACTATGGATACCAACTTTCCTAATCTGCCGTTCTTCTTTAGGTTTAACAGTTCTTCGAGCTTTATCGTATCCGTGGTGCTAGAGGCTTTCATAATGCTCCGGCATTTCTTATTATGGTAGTTCACCTGCTGTGCCAGCATACCACTCTCCTGTCTAGCTATACACGCCCCTACTTATATTACACATTCCATTATATTTGTAAGATCATTATCGGTCTCGCACATGTTGTGTGCCTCTTTCGACGTCCTGCTTTTTTAGCGCCATTCCTTCCTTCGAAACTGTGGACGAGCCTTCTCATGTTCTCACTATTAAATATTCACCTCCGGAACTCTAAGATCATCGTACTCGGTTGAATCCTGATGTCTGCTCTCCGGCGAGATCCTGAATTACTCTACTCTCCATCTTGCTACTAGCTTGTTGATGGGCTTATTCCATACAAGTTTCTTCATTCACTCTGCAAATGCTAGTTCGGTACCGTACATTCCTGTGGTCCATACATCTCATACAACCAGGCACCTCTACATCCTGCATGATGCAATGATGAGCGCACGATATCAAGTGTATTTCAGTTTTAGTACCGCCATTAGGGGCTTATCATTTGCAACTCCGGTTCTGCCGTTTGCAGAAAAAGATATTCACAATCGTTACACTATTTTCCTAACATAATTACAAGTCATACGTTAATATAAATTATGTATATATTTTAACTTTAGCTTTGAATTTGGAATTATATTTAAAAGTTGAGTTTTAAAGAATTAAAATTACAAAGGTATTAAAGTATAAAATTAAGTAGGAAATGTTTTTGCAGCGCGCAATATATCTACCTTTAGAAAATTAATACAATGGAGGGACTGCCACATCTCTGTCCTCGTTAACACCTTTTATAGGCAGAGCAGGGAGGACAGATGAGTCTATGAACGAGAGTTAATTTGTTGGAAATAGTCGGCGGTTCAGCTTACTCGTAGAATGACGGCTTTCGCCAAATGTTTTATGTGAGACGCAGTCTGATTTAGTCTCTTTTTATGTTACTTTCTGTATCGTCCTACCCTTTTGCGCCGTGCTGTTTTCAGGTGTGAATCGACTAACCCTAACCAAAATATTACTTCAGCAATGCTACTCGTCAGCTTTTCGGTCCCAACCCAGTGTGTACCCGAGTGTGCAGTGTCGGTGTACGGCATATGCCCAAGCAGGCCGGCAGCCGTGGTGGAGCTCGTTGATGGAGAGTAAAAAACAGCAAATTGCATGTGAGAAATTAGACCTCTAGACAGTTCTCAATATTCATTGGGACCACTTTCTTGCATCAACTATGACATAGATCCGGTGAGTGCATTAAAAGGAATCCGATTATTCGGGAAGAAAAACAGAAAACGGTAACCCTTGTTAGTGACGGCGTAGAATACAGTGCAGCATATGTGAATTAGTAAGCGTTCAAGATTGCCGGCACTGTGCACGTGCCGTGTTCTAGCACACGTCACGGCGTAGCGCGGCCGAGTAAAGCGTGCGTCGATGATGAAGCATTGCTGATTCTGCGGTGCTGGAAGTGCTTCCGAAAGCCAAACAGCAAATATAGCCTTTGATGTTTGCTGTGCTGGTGTGAAAAATTTATGAGTACACAGTGTGTGCCGCGATACTCTTTGAGTACCGGCGCTGTTCGCTCCTGCTTGATATGTTTGTCTTCTTCCCGGCTCCTTAATGTGCAGTACGGGCGGAAAGTGTAAGCAAACTGCATCTGCCGGCCAAAGTGCGAGAGATCATGACTTTTGTCGCTGCAGGCGGGGAATTCCTTCCATGAGACTTACCTGTGCCAAGTGCGTAGGGGCGGATGGTCCCACTTAGTGACGGACTTCTTCGCGGCCTGGCTGTTCAAACAGGAGCACACACTAAGCAGTGCGTAGATGGGATATGAAGAGCTGTAGGCAGGCCATCATTTACTGCTGATCTTTATTTCCGAACGCAAGGAGATACATAGGCCAAAAGATCGGTGGAGTCTTTCACTTCTCGCAGTCTCGAGACGTTTATACGTACCGTGCGACGCCGGCGCACAGTGGTGACCAGTATAGTATTAGTCCTAAATGCGGCGTAGGGTGCGGCCGGGTAAAGCCGAGGTGCCCAGCTCTGGGGTTCGTCGTGGGAAGCCTACAGAATTTCTTCTCGAAAACTACTGGGAACGACCAGAAGTTACGCGGTGTTAGGGGCGTCTTCACTATATATGATGCCGCTGAGTGGGCAGAGAGGAGGACCACCTACGCGTGAACTCTGCCGGGGGTGAAGAAGCCTTCCTTTCCAAGCACTGGACGAGGAACTGTAAGTCGGGATGCGAGCATTGTTCCGCAATAGAACTGCGGCTCATAGATCCCAGGAAGCCGTCCTCACCGTAGTCTTTCGGAGGTGCGTAGACAGTTAGCAATCCAGCGTAATGCATCAGCGTAACGTGATAGTTGCTGACAACATTCACAGCAGGTTGACGCGAAATTTCGATGTGGCCTACGTGGTCGAATTTCTAAGTTGTTGAATAGTTAGCCTATTCCTTTGACAGCGAGCGGCACGCGTAGGCTAGGACTCGTTGTACTCAGTTTTCATTTAGATGAGGACGGCGCCGAAGCAACACCTTCTAGACTAGGCACGGCCTCTCTGCTCCTCCGTGACGTCATCACAATACGACGGGCGCCGGAGTTCGTGTTCTTCATGAAGGGACGGTGCTGCGCGCTTGTTCGTTCTTGTGTAACTGCAGCGCTACGTGAAATCCTCCTTTGAAGATTTTGGCTACATGATTTAATGCTGGCATATATGTATGATGTCATTTCCAGTACACAGTCCGTGGTGAATAGGTTTAAAACTGAAAGTTAGCGGTTTCCGGATTATGAATATATGTTGGCTATTCAGTATCTTTTACTATCGCCTAATATTGCCTGAAAGTTCGCACATTTTTTTTTTCTGCGGGGCATTGATATTCCGCTGTGCGTTCACATATATCTTTATTTTTTGTTAATATCCCGTTGCATAACGCGGACTTGGAAATTATTTTCGGGCAAAAATTGAACCTTGTGGTATATCACCTAGCGCCGACTGTTTTCCAGAAATCTGAATACAATTTGTAACCTTTTTCTTCCAAACAAACGCTCACCCTACCTCCACAAACACGCAAAAAAAGCATTGCCATAAGGTATGGCTCTCAGAACAGCTTACAGCTCCATGCATGGCATCTGAACTGAGCGACTGAGCAGATGCCTTTCGATTTGATAAAATTGAAGCAAGCTGTGTTACATAAAAAGGATATGTTTATTAAGAGGTACTTGAAGCTGGGCTTTTTGGTGCGTATTCGTGAAACACATGAGAGCGCAAAATGGCAACACGGACGAGTAAGAGAACAGGACGAGCGCTGCACTTTCAACAGGTTTTATTCAAAGAAGAGCGTTTATAGCCTCTGCTCTTATCCATGCTCTTAATCGCAGTTGACAATGTTTCTGCGATTCTCTGTGCGATTGTTTCTGCGATTTCAGAGACCCAACCGTTGCACCTTAGCGGTTGGGTCTCTTCCAGTCGGCAGTAGGTGGCGTCATCTTCAAGAAGGTACTGCATCCGGCTTGCATAGTCTTTCTGGTCCAAAAGGACAGTGGTGCTGCCTTTGTCGGCGGGAAGTATGACTAGTTCCTTAATGGTGCGAAAGCTCTTAACAGTTTGGCGCAGTTCCCTAGCAAGAGGGGGCAGGAATCGCCCCGGGCAGTACTTGGCGAGTACGCTGATAGCACGAGTCCTTTCATCTCGACGTGCCGCGTCCACTTGATTAACAGCGTTCTCCACAGCACAAACCAGCTTTATAGCGTCCAGGGTGGGTCCACAGTTGAAATTGAGGCCAAGGTTTAAAACGGAGAGTTCAACGTCGTTGGGGCCATAGGACGGAACGTTGTGGACAACCGTTGCAGGTGCAGCTTTAGAAGTAGTTGGCGGGGACGGCAGGAGCCGTTGCAACTTGTTTTTTTGTGCGAGACTTCAGCGGAACGGGAATGCATTGCAGCCTTATGATTAGCATGCAGTTGAATGCTGGCAAACTCATCCTGGTAGAGCGACTGCAGTCGACGACGAGCGAAAAAGGCTTCATTTTCTGGGGCTCTCAGCTTCTCATTGCACTCAAGTATCCTTGATTGAAGAAGGGAACGTTCAGCTTTGGCGATAACACTGCGTTCGAAGCTTGTGCAGACAGCACGAATCAGGTGAAGCGAACGAGGAATAAGGGCTAGAGTTTTGCAGGTGAGATTGAAGTGAAGGTGGCCTCTGAACGATGCCACACGAGTTGTTAGAGACACGTACTCACGGATGCTGGTGACGATGGGTTGGCCGCACGCCCGGCGAAAGCTGATGAAATCAAGAGTTGGACGAAAACTCGTCTGGTCGGGGTGAATCATAAAACGTGACATTGAAGACGCCGACCACAACAAAGAAAAGAACACACAAAAGACGTTTCGATGCTGAGTCATGCGTTTGTGAGCACCTGCGCGTTTCCCTAAACCAGGCCTTCGATGATATCAGCCTCCCAACTCTTACAGAGACGATGATGATTGTCCGGGATGGGATGCTCACTTCGTCACAGCAACGGGATTACTCAGGGTTAACTTAGAATGCAGGGCTTCGTCCGTCGAAATCCTGATTAGTTTGGATCGAAGGTCAATGGCTGCTTGATGTTCATTCACTCAGTCCATGCCCAAAATACGTCACGCAGTAACTGCTACAAGACTACGAAGGTAGCGAGGTAGATGCGTCCATTGACCGTCACTCGTGCGGTGCTTCGTTGCGAAAGCGCAATGAGGTGTCTTCCCCGTAGTGCGCATTAATGGGCCGTCCCAAACGGTTGTGACTTTCTTCAGCCGCGTGGTGAGAGGTCTATACACCACAAATAAAACATGTAGGCTGTCGCCGCGGTGACTCAGTGGTTGCAGTGCTCGGCACTTAGGGAAGCCGACTTCAATAGGGAAGCTAATCTCCTTTTCTTCAGTCACGTTTCACTTGGTACTGTGCAGCGGAAAAAGCATTCATTTCTTAAACAAACATGATCACTATTGACTAGCTGACGGAGCGGGAAGCGGCATGCAAATTGCTGCAATTCTAAGCACTAAGTTGGGCAGGACCTAGCATGCCTTGCCCTACCCTAAATAAGGGGTTAGTGCAACACCCTCTCAATGCTAAGGCCTCTCCACCGGCCGCGTGACGTCACGCCAAGGGACCGTGCAGGCCCCGCGCTCCGCGATTTCAGCGCGCCGCGCCCGTCTGCACTATTCGGGTACTGCCGTACGTAGCTGCCTTATAAGTGATTCCTTCATTTTCATTTTTGTCGTTGCTGCAGAAAAGAAATTCGCTAGTTTGTGCGCGCCTTAGGCTATCATTTTATCTGCTTTATATATTTTTTTTATTGCAGAACACCTTATTGTCAAGAAAGTTCGAGCTGCTAATACAGTTTTTTATAATAAACAATTTAGCATACGGCCGCCAATTTCGCATTATTGGTCATTATAATAAAAAATTGATTAGTTAATTTCAATTAATCATCTAATTATTAGGTTCTATCACGTACATGATGTCTGCCGTGCGGTAAAATCCATCCGCACAGACCGCACATGCGTATATCTAGTTGTTAAAGTAGAAGTTCGTGAACATTGAAAAAAAAAACACCGTCTACTGCGCATTGTGTTAGTTTTATTCTGTATTGTGTTTTGCTTAAAGCTTTCACACACAGCAATAATGACACTCACAATAATGTTGCGCTGTTGAGTATTTGTACAGCTAATCTGACCCTTACAATAAAAAACGACGAGACACCAGCAATGAAGTGTGCGCAAAGCATTTTTATTGCTTGGGAATAAAACTTACTTCTTCTTAAGCGTTGCTGCTTTCCGGGCTGCGGCCTTCTGCTGCGCATTGTCTTGTATGGCATCATTTCTTAGTTTGCAAAAGTTGTTTAGAACAACGTTGGTTGCAACGCGTACTACCAAGCGCAGGAGAGTTTGTGCAGTGTGGCCATTTTCACATGTCTCAATGTCGTGTTCGTCCAGGAGGGAAATCGTCTGTGAAATCACGACACCACGTTGATTTCTACAGGAGAGAAAATCTTCCGCGGTTGCTCCAAAAGACAACTTCTCTGCAACTAGTTTAGTCATCAGTACCATGTGAACTGTGCATGGCTGGGGAAACTTCAGCCCTCCTCTCGACAGGTTAGCTATCATGGCAGTATTTTCCGCTTCGATCTCTCGATTTTCAATCACCAATGTGCTGAAGCAAGCAGAACATGAAAGCTTCTTTAAAGCAGCATGAGCAGCGTATCCTGCAATGTAGACAATAGCATCCATGTCAGAGTGGGCGTGTGTAATATCGTCGTCGCTGACAGCCACAGAAAAGTTGCATGGGACAAGATCCTCACTTACGTCTTCAAACTCTGTTTCCTCGCGTGGAAATGTCAAAAGTTTTTGAAGACGAAGCTTCTTCTCACATTCGTAGAGCTGACGCACGGAAATGTGGTACTGTGATCCTGCCAGCTGGCGGTAACGGCCGAACCGGTCTTCTAGCGCATCCGTCTGAAATTTGCCCAGCAGTACGTACTTGAAGTGAAGTTCTTCTAAGCAGTAGCGCGAGAGTTCTACCAGAGAATAGCATGTCAGTCGCAAAGCACTGTGAGTCTCTTTCGTCAGCGAGCCACTGGTGATGTTTATTCTTGCCCAAGCGTCCAACCAGTCCACAACGCCGCTCAGGAAAGCTAACTGTGTGTCATCAACAGACCTTACAGGGTCTTGCATGCTGTCCCTTAGCCTCTGGCCTTTGCAAGGGGTCTTAACATTGACTATTTGCCACCATGTGAGGATAACGTCAATGAAAAGAGCAGTCGACTCAGCTTGAGGAATCTTGAACGCGGAACCATGTGTCCTGAGGGCATTTGAAACAAACTGATTAATGACGTCGAGAGCGAGCTTTACATTTTGCCGCTCCATTGAGGTTGGATTCACGGCTTTTGCGTTCAGTCTGTAAGCAGCCTTCACAAGCGACGTCTTCTCTGAAGAATAAAGCTGCCGCACAGCTGCGAAAGAAGCAGCTTTCATACGAGGAGGCCCTTCGGGCATTGCTCCACTCAAGTCCATTTCAGGGAAATAGAGGCATGTTCCAGGGTTTTTCTGGTTAATCCAATTGTTCCTAATGCACTTCAAGAGATGCACAGGATCGACCACGTAGAAAAGAGGGCGAGCGTTATCGGCTGGATGGGGATAGACAATGCTCACCTGAGGACTTGTAGCAAATAACGACATCATCTTGCGGTTCAGAGCATTGTTGTCCGTTATCACAGCGATAATTTTGAGCCCCATTTTCTCAACATTAATGATTATGTTCTTAGCATGCTCGTGCAAAATTTCTGCGCTCAGTTTGCTCACAGGTAATATGTGAATGACGTCTTTGTTTGCAGAAAGGAGTGATTGTACCATGAACACATGGGCTGTTGTTGCTGGTTCCGTTGAATGAACCGACGATCCTACTATTGTGCCCCCTTTGTAGTCGAAGTATGGTTTTATGTGGATCTCATCGATCATCAGGGTCACTGTCTTCTCGTGGTCTTTCATTGATTTGACTCGTTCTCGGATGTAGGAGAGACAGTGCGGTTGATTTTGCTCCACAAGAGGGTCAGCTTTGTAATTTGAGCAAACACGGCGCAGTGTGGAAGGATGGGGCAGAATGATTCTTGATGCAGCTCTTGTGAAGTGATATGCGTGAGGAGAAATTGAATTCAAAATACTGGCGAATACCAGCAGCTCTGCGCTATACACATGCTGTTTCGCGAGGAGAAGCTCTATCTGCTCAACCAGAAATTTCAGCAAAGAAGACTGTTCTTTCGTCGTATCACTGTCCTCAATGAGGTCTGCAAGCAGTGAACCGACAAACTGCAATACTTTAGTATGTTTCGACTCTTTCGTCACCTCAGGTATATTATGCAAGCCTATCTCGAGTTCTTCTAGCAGCAAGGACAGGCTGGAGGTGTCGCATACTTGAGCTGGCAGAATCCTGCCTGAAGGAAGCGACAGAAGCTTCACTCCATTCAAGAAAACAGAAAGTGACAGATCAGGGAGAACTACCAAGGCGCATTTCACATTAGGTGAAGGATCATTCTCGATGAGAAGGAACCTAACGCACTGCTCATCGACAGAAACGGTCCAGAATTTCGTGTTGCAGATTCCAGGCAACTTAGATTTGAACTCCTCGTAAGATGAAACTTTGTTTCTTTTCTGTTCAAGCTCATTAGACTGAAGTGACTTCCTCATAGCCTCCTGCAAAGCAGCGTTTTCCCTTCTTGCTTTTTTCGTCTCTGGCGATTCACTCCGTCCAGGCGTTGAGGACAAGTATTTTGGGCAGTTTGGAAAAACAGAAGGCGCAGCATCAATCTTCAACTGTAGCCTGTCACGCTTCACCTCTATTATTTTCCCTGTCAGTTCATCTTGGTGTGACAACGTCGTAATGAAGTCGCCTGCGTGGAAGTGCAGTTCACACACCTGCACGAGAAAATGAAGCAAGGCCATTCGCCATGACTCTCCATTGCCTAAAACACTAAGTAAAAAGAGTCTGAATAGTGAACAGCTTTTACATATTTACACAGCTTTTACACAAGCCTTATGCACATCCACAGAACTAAATGCTTCCTGGACAATTCATACATAAGTGTAAGAAGTGATATCATTGCCTACAAAGACAGCATGCCTTTCCGGGAGCGACAGCTCACAACTAAGATAATTACCAGCGCCTATTAAGCAATATTTCAGAGTCTTACCCTCGAATGCTCTGTAGGTGTGAAATCCTTCCGTGGAATGGCTCGCAACCAGGCTTTTCTTCGTACTTCGTCTCTTGGGAAGCAATAAACACGTACTTTGGGACCATTCTGGTAGTTCCCGCGGCACCCGGGAACACAGCACCGGCCCATGTTTCACGAAGTTGCACTCGCTACACGGCAGGCAATCAGTTTCCCATTCGTGCGCTAGCACAGGTACGCACGCCACACAAGAAACGGCCACACGAAACAGACACAGCCGTGCGAGGAGCGAACGGAAATGCACCCAACGCCAGGCTGAAAGACTCAAGCAGCAGCTAGACGCTCACTGCAAGACTGCGTTCGTGTCTGTGCTTGCCCGGGCAAGCGCGAGCACATCGAGGGAGACAACCGAGCGGAGCCGAGCCGCGCTTGGTGAGCAGCCTGACCGGACACTTGGCGTGACGTAGCGCGTGTGGAAAGGAGGGCCTGGAGAGGCCTGAAGAAAGTATTTAGAGGGTGTTGGTTAGTGTGAGAATAGAGAGTACGTGTGTGTTTTTGTGCGTGAGAGAGGAAGACTTCTCAATAAAAAACCTAAGATTTCAATCCACCAGCAAACTACGGTAGGATACAACAAAAGAATGAGCGAAAATTTCCTCTCGAAGCAATCCGTGCATCTGAAGGAGTCGAATGGTTCTCCAGACGTCGTATTAAATCACCTTGCACCTGGTAGCGTGAGATGGCAATGGACTGGCAGGTGCTCGTGTACAAGCCAGGGATTATCGGATTGACACAGACGACATGATAATCTATGAACGCTAGAGGGCATCGCTTGAGGCCCATTTATCACTTCTTTCTTCATTAGTATCACCCATTGCCCCTATTTTTAATGTGAAAACATTACTAGGCTATGTGGGCAGCGGAAGTGTCTGCAAAAAGTGGACGCAAAATGTGGACACAAAATATGTCGCACGACATGACGGCATAAACTAGTGGTTAGTAATCATGATTGAATGTGTATGACAAATTGTATATAAAAAGTGTCAGATGATTGTAATGGTCATGCGAGTCATTGCTATTGTCATGAGTCCGAAGCCATGAGTCAAGACCGGAATCATAATCATGACAGGCGTCATTAACTGAGGATGGAATTGAGTCGATGATGCGAGCATCTTTTTCTCCGGAAAAAATATCTCAGAAATAATATCCGCATGTAACGACACAATGATAGCGTTGGGAAAATGGGCAACAAATAATTCCATGCGTATAAATGAACAGAAAACCAAAGCAATCTTTTTTCGGCCAATAAACAAAATCATCCCGCCACATCATGCCATAGTACTAAACTTCCGTAACGTAGAAATTGTGGAGAGTTTCAAGTGTCTTGGAGTAATTTTCTCCTCCCATATGTCTTGGAATGATCACATAAACTATCTCATAACAAAGTTAGCTCAAATCACCGGCTTGGTAGGCAGTTTAAAATATCAGCTATCAACGAGAACCAAATTGGTTTTATATAACTCACTTTTTTACTCGCACCTTAACTATTGTCAACTCGTATGGGGAACCGCAGCACCGTCTATTTTACAGCGCATACATCTTTTACAGAAAAAATGCATACGTCATGTTTATAATACATCACACCGATCCCACACTGCAGACCTTTTTCACAATGCCAAGGTAATTAGTATATACAACTTATATAAATACCGACTCAGCGTGAAGATCAAAACAGAATTAAGACACAATCTGAATAGCTTACAGGGTCTTGCAAACCTGCAAACCAATTTGCCACGATACCCCACTAGATATGCAGAACGGTGGTTAGTTCCTACTCCTCGTCTGAACACCGGGAAACAGCGCCTATCTTACACGTTACCCTCTCTTTTGAACACCTACAAATTAGATGGGTTTGATTTATTTTCATGTCCTTACAGAAATCTCCGCCTTATGTATAGTTCATGATTTCGGATACTTTCATTTTCTGTGATTTCATGTTATTCTGTTGTTTGTACTGTGACTGGAATTTTTTTTTTATCAAGACGCGATTACTGTAGCGAATGTTAATTTACTGTGCCAAATTGTGTACAGATTTGATGTATTGTTGTGCTTCTTCTGCCAAAAAAAGAAAAAAAAACAGGGGCTGTGGGCTGGTCAAGCTGCCTGCGAGCAGCTTTTTTCCCGCCGTCCTCCCATCCAAATGTACGATGGCAAATAAAGATTTTTAAAGTCATGAGTCGTTACCATAAGAGGCGGACACAACATGGGTCACAAAAGTGCTGAGTCATGACCACAAAAATGACTGAATCATTCATTGGGTGACAATTGGTATGTAAATAGTGTCAGGTGATTGTCGTGGTAATGTGAGTCATTGTAATCGTCATGAGCCCGAAGTCATGAGTCATGATAGGGATCATAATCAATGTAGTCATGACCAGAGTCATTGTCTGAGGAAGCAATTGAGTCGTGGTCATCAGTCATGACCATAAGTCATGGAGACAAAATTGGTCACAAAAAGTCCTGAGTCACGGTCAAAAAAAGTTCTAAGTCCTTTGGTCACAGTGTCAGATCATTGTCATGATCATGTGAGCTATTGTAATTTAGTCATGAGTCCAAAGTCATGATTCATGACCTGAATAATAATCAATGTTGTCACAACCAGAGTCACTTTCTGAGCAAGGAATTGAGTCGTGATCATCAAAGTCATAAGTCACGATCATAAGTCACAGACACAAAATGATCACAAAAAGTGCTGAGTCATGGTGACGAAAGTGATGAGTCATTTGATAACAATTGGTGTATAGTGTCAGATCATTGTCATGCTCATGTGAGCCGTTGTAATCGTGTAGAGTCCGAACTTATGAGTCATGACTGGGATCGTAATCAATGTGGTCATGACCGAAGTCATTGCCTGAGGAAGGAGTTGAGTCGTGGTCATCAGCCAAGAGTCATGATCATAGGTCATGGACACAAAATGGGTCATGAAAAGGGTGAGTCATGGGTCAAGAAAAGTGCTGGGACATATCGGTCACAAAATGGTCCCAGAAAGTGCTCAGTCATGGGTGAAAAAATCCTGAATCGTAGGGCACAAAACGGTCACAAAAAGTGCTGAGTCATGGTTCACAAAGGGGGTCAAGAAAGTGCCGAGTCATGGGTCACAGAATGGGTCAAAAATGTTTAAAGCGGGGTTGAGGTGTCCACCGAGATCTCGAGATCTGAGCTACTGCGTCCTTTAATTCCTTTCCTCAAAGCACATGCTTTTGCATTCCTCCACGCAGGAAGATTTAACTGCCCTATGGAGCTCGCTGACCTTTCCGCGAACTGGTCAGTCTTGTGTTCGAAAAGGAGGCCGCAGCAGTGGGGTCGGCAGTCGCCAACAAAGGGGCCCGTCCCGTCCCTGCCTTCCCTTCGTGCGGCGGACGTCTTTGTTTACTCCGCGCCGTCACGGGCATAGCCCGTCTTAAGAAGCCTAAGCATGTACAGGTGTCGACATGTGTGCGTTGTCAAGGGGTCGCCGAGGCTTCGGGAGTGCACGAGATACGGCTGAGTATTTGCCGAGTGACCGGAAACCCACTATTCCCGTAACGACTGTGTTCGTCTCTCGCGGTGTGTTCTGTGAACAACTTGAGCGTTCGTCTCGTTGGCATATGTTGGTCGCGTGTGCGAAAGAGAAAACATATGTTAGGAAAGTGGTAACCGCTGTGCCGTGGGTGCCGTGGGAGAGGGTGGTCGCGTATGTGCTGTTTGTGTATTTGATTGCAACCTCTCCTTTCCCAAATGTTTAATCAGTACTCTTTCCCCAATCTGTGGTTAGTTGGCGGAAACCGTATATTCCTTTCCCTGACCACTGACTGCTGAGGTGAGTCACTTGAAGTCTTATTGGTTGCTGTCCCCGCTAAGGGCGGAGACAGAGGGTTTAAAAACAAGCGCTCTGGGCTGAACAAGGGCTGAATTCGTCTGATAAACGGTTTAGTCATGTAAATAGTGTTCTCCTTGCTTTGTTTCTTCTTGTTTTATTTATGTTGTAAATAAATAGTTACCCTTCTCCTTTCCTCGAGTAATGTGAATGTGTGCGAGTTAGAACCACCGGGTAATCAAGAAATCCCGATTTCATCATCAACAAGGTGTTTCCTCTCATCGCCACCTGAAGGGGGAAACTCAACCGGCGCAGGCGACAGGATCGCAACTTCTTTCTACTCGAGGCATTGGACGGAAAGTGAGAAGAACAAGTCGGTGGACAAGCTGTTTGTCCTAAAGGGGAAAACGTGACGCTCCGTCGAAAGGCTGACGTCGAGAGCTTCAGGATCACGGGTCGAGTTCGAGAGGACGTCGGAGGCTCAAGTCAGCTAGGAGCTGAATGAGCCGGGCAACAACAAGCTATCGAGGGTTCGTGTCAGCGAGCTGCTGAAAATAATCAGGCGTCCACCTCGAAAGGGTTTCAGTCAGCAAACTGCTGAAAAAGAACCAGGCGTCCACCTCGAAAGGGTTCGAGTCAGCTAGCTGCTGAAAATTAACCGGGCGACCAAGTGAAGCGAGGTCCGAAGCGGTGATCTGCTGAGGGACCAGGATCAACTCGTGGGCGTCTACCTTCCCAGGAGCCCGCTGTCATCACGTTGACATCGACAGTGCTGCGGTCGTTGGAGCCTCGAAAAAGGTAGGACACCTTCCTGCTTTCTCCGAATTTGCCATGTCTGTGTAATAGTCGTACGCTATACGGTAGCATTGAAATGACTGATGCGGGGATGGATGCCGCGAGGGGGAATGATCTATAGCCTATCGAGCAACTCGCGTCAACAGAGCAGGCATTAGGAAACATGACGCAAAATTTGTGGAAAGAAAAGGAGCGCAGGGCTCAAATGTTTTGAAATTAAAAAGTTGAAGCTCCAAATTGAGCTTAAAGAAATAAAATTGATGTAAATGCAGCTTCCGCCACTAGCGGATGCACAACATGGAGAGCGGTTGGGCGATTACGCAAATGAATTGAAAATGGTACTGGCTCCTATGCCAGAAAAGGGCCCATTGGCGCCCGCGCGCCATACGGGCGGTGGTCAGAAGAGCGCCGCACCAGAGGCGACATCGACGCGGTTAGCTATGCTGCAACTGCGGTTGCAGATTGAAGAAGTAGAGAGGGAATCGCTTGAACTGAAGCGCAAAACGCTTCGTCTTCGTTCAGAGCGTATAGCACGAGAACAGGCCAGCGAGACAGAAAAAGTGCAGGGGCTGGAAACAACGAGAGCGAGGCCGGAATTAAGAGATGTTATTTCTGAGTCTCACGTCGCTGTCCCTGGCAGATTAGTTACCCAGAACTGCCAAAGCGCTCGACAAACTTTAAAGGTAACAGCAGGTTCTGATGAAGTTGTCGCCGAGGCGGCCTGTAGGCCATTACTGGCAGCTGAGGACGCGCCGCTCGTACCGGTCGAGGTGTCGATACAAAGAACGCAGGTTGCGCTAACTACGACAGTGGTAATGGCAGACACGTTGAGCGTGCCTGGCGACAGCAAAGAGCTGCGTAAGGATTCAGCGATGGTTTCCATGCATGCTTCTGGAACAAAGGAAGCGCACGCAGAAAACCACCGGACATCTAGAAAGAGTCGTCGCCGCCGAGTGTACCCTAAACGCAAGAAAGCCGAGTCCTCTCAGACAACACCTACGGGTCATAAAGACGATAGCAACAGGAAGGGCAAGGTGAAGGCGTGCTTCTCGGCCGCAAGAGGCGTTCACGTTGTGGATAGGCAGCGGCAGACGGTAAGTGGCGTATTAAGTTATTCAGTGGGAACAGCAGTGTGCACGGAAAAAGAGGGGCGAGCGAAATCACGACGTAAGAGATTTCAGAAGAGGCTGGAGCGCCGCCCCAAACGGACAGCACCCGGCAGGCGAAAGTTAGGGCTAACTGGTCGCGCACCACACCTTAGAAAGCAAAAACGCTCATCGGGCGCGCCAGATTGTCGATTGCTGCCAAGGGGGCAAAGCTTGACAGGGAACGGCGCTTCCATTTCAGAGTCATTGTACGGCCGGACCGTTCGGCCATCACCATGCTGTCGGGACTTTGTAGGTTTATTACCGAAACGCAGAGGCGCTTGCAAAAGGGGCGCGGGAGTTGTCCTTTTTTGTGACCGGTCGGCACCAGTGAGACAGCGTCCCAGTCGGGCGCGGCTGAAGAGATTAAAGCATGCGAGTTTTCCGAGGGCTTAAAGTTCGCATGCGTAACAAACCACTAGATGTAATGTGGGAAGTGGAGGCTAGGAACTAGCTTGGCAGTTGGCATACAGCGAGCGGACATGGCACGTTCTGGAACATGCAGATTGGTGTCCTAACCTTGTGTACACGGAACGAATTGAGGCTGTGTGTGTGCGTGCGCAGTGCTGCTTGGAACCCTGTGGCCGGATTTTATGTCACACTGACAGCAAGTGTACGCGTGACATTCTTGGTTGGGAGGTGTGGAGTTCGCTGACCTTTCCGCGAACTGGTCAGTCTTGTGTTCGAAAAGGAGGCCGCAGCAGTGGGGTCGGAAGTCGCCAACAAAGGGGCCCGTCCCGTCCCTGCCTTCCCTTCGTGCGGCGCACGTCTTTGTTTACTCCGCGCCGTCACGGGCATAGCCCGTCTTAAGAAGCCTAACCATGTACAGGTGTCGACATGTGTGCGTTGTCAAGGCGTCGCCGAGGCTTCGGGAGTGCACGAGATACGGCTGAGTATTAAGGCGCGCTCACACTAGCGGGAAGCTTCCCGCAGCGGCACAGCGTCAACGTCGACGCTGCCTCGCAGCTCGTCGGAATGACGCTCACACTGCGCGCGTTTTCTCGCTGCGGTTGTCTTGGAATGTGGAGAGAGGAGGCGCTGAGGGAGGACCCGAACGAGCAGAAAGAGAAGGGGATAGTCACGTGACACCAGAGAAGACTGGAAAGCGCACCCTTTTCTCGCGTCGTCGTCTTGATCGTCTGCTAGCTCCCCTCCCGTCGCCCTTTTTGTCTCGAGGATGACTGGTTCGAGCGATGAGCTGTTGGCTACGGTAAACGTACTTATTACTTGTTTGTTCGCTGCTTCTGCACCGTCGCTTCTGCACCGTCTGAAGTCGCATGTTCATGCTGGCAAAGCAGACGCCGAGTGCCCGGCCGGCCGGCCGGCCGCGCGCAGCTTCCGCCTCCGCCGACGGGGTCACTGAACTGGGACCGACGTCATGGTTCACGGTCGGCGTCCATTGGCTGTTCTAGTCAGCGGCACGGGAAAAATAGGTACCGAACCCATCGCTCTGCGGGACGGCACAGCAGGCTGTCCGCGGGAGAAAAACCGGCTTGTGCGGGAAGCGGCACGCGGAAAACGTCCTGCGTTGCGCGTTTTCCCGCTAATGTGAGCGCGCCTTTAGCCGAGTGACCGGAAACCCACTATTCCCGTAACGACTGTGTTCGTCTCTTGCGGTGTGTTCTGTAAACAACTTGAGCGTTCGTCTCGTCGGCATATGTTTGTCGCGTGTGCGAAAGAGAAAACATATGTTAGGAAAGTGGTAACCGCTGTGCCGTGGATGCCGTGGGAGAGGGTGGTCGCGTTTGTGATGTTTGTGTATTTGATTGCAACCTCTCCTTTCGCAAATGTTTAATCAGTACTCTTTCCCCAATCTGTGATTAGTTGGCGGAAACCGTATTTTCCTTTCCCTGACCACTGATTGGTGAGGTGAGTCGCTTGTAGTCTTATTGGTTGCTGTCCCCGCTAAGGGCGGAGACAGAGGGTGCAAAAACAAGCGTTCTGATCTGAACAAGGGCTGAATTCGTCTGATCAACGGTTTAGACATGTAAATAGTTTTCTCCTTGCTTTGTTTCTTCTTGTTTTATTTATGTTGTAAATAAATAGTTAACCTTCTCCTTTCCTCGAGTAATGTGAATGTTTGCGAGTTAGAACCACCGAGTCATCAAGAAACCCCGATTTCATCAACAACTAGGTGTTTCCTATCATCGCCACCTAAACGGGGAAACTCAACTTGCCCTCAGAATTTTTTACTCGTTAACCTCGTTAACTGACATTTTAGCGATTGCATAAAAAACAGCCAACATGCCACTCCGCGTAGGGAACGACATTTTAGACATGAAATGTGATCACACATGTTCAAAAAGTATTGCTAAACAAAACGTGGTGTACATTCTTAGCGTCTGGGCCGATGATTCAATTTTGCGCATTTGCCAATTTCATCAAAACGATGACAGCTCTTATTTGACAAGTTTTACTCTTAGTTTTGAAGCAAATGAAACTAAGGTAAGCGCCACTAAGTATCATATGTATTGATTTACTAATCATTTTTCGTGCAAAGCAAGCCCGGATGATGCACCTCAAACCAGACCGCCTCGTCCATTGTGAGGCACGCAACATTATCCTGATAATCTGATGTTATCTTATTCTTCCTTCTGACTTTGCATCAACTGTCGTTACCTTTGCTCTTTCATTACCTGCTAAGCTTAGATTCTGTGTGTCTTTCAAGGAAAAAGTCCCAATATATTTCGAACCCACGGGGTCTCAGACTATGAGCAGGTATTTCGATGCCATATACATTGGCTGTTGTAGGCCATTGCCAATTTTTATCTCAATTAGCCGTAGCTTGTCGATCAGTTTTCTGTTCAGTGCGCACAAGCCGTTGCAAAGCAAAAAGCGACTATCACGCTTGAATCAATACAGTGTTGCTTTTATACTTTGTTTTCAACAGTCAATTGTACTACGTCCACGCTCTTCACCTATTCGTTCCTCCAAGTGAATTCATAGTTGTTTTAACCTATATCCTTCACGCCAGCCTTTGTTGCCAAACGCCTTGAAATAAATTATCGCTGGCCGCCACTAACAGATAGTAAACAAGTGCTCTTTCTTGTTCTTCTTGCCGCCATGCAACAGTAGTTTGGAAGAAAACGTGGTGCTATCATCCAGTTTACACTGCTGCATGCATTGCCACTTGTATCTCCATCTTTGTCCAGCGATGTGTGGTTTCTACTTTTTTCTGGCGGTTTTGATGTGCACACTCATGGTGCGCACGGAGGGGCACTGGAGAGCTTGCATCCAACTCTTGCTGCCAAAGACGCGCCTTCTCATTCGGCAGCCGCAATGCAACTGAAGTTTGAACTTTTTGTGTCCATAGATATAATAGTAATGATACAAAAATCGACAGAGGCATTTAAGACTGCTTGCGTGTGGGAATGCGAAAGCATTAATGTCCCCGTGTGCACTGACACCAGCCCACACACATGCACGTGTTTGACACCACCCGGAACTCTCCACGAAAAAGGGTTGCGTCACAATTTTTATACGAAAATTGGTTTTTGAGGAAAGGAAATGGCACAGTAAGTGTCTTGCATTTCGGTGTACACCTCTACCGCGCCTTGAGTGAAGTGGTAAAGAGTTTGGGATGGCATATAAATCAAGGTGCATATGTCGTCATTTCGAATCCCTGTCGCAAACTAGCCTCAAACTTGACATGAGAAATAGTATGGCACCACCCGCAACTCTGTGCGACAAACGGTTGCGGGCCAATTTTGGCAAGAATGTTGACGGGAAAACTGGCGCCACATGAAGGTCTGCCAGTGGTATTTATATATTGACAAAAAACATGTATACGTCGAAGTAGTCGTGCTCGGTTTGCTGTAGTCATCATATACAGTCCGTTGATGACGTCACCCTGTTTTTCTTGCAATCGCTGCGATTGTCTGTACCATGAACGAGTACAGGCACACGCACGCTGCCGGGTTTTCTTGTGGCCGGACTACTAATGTTTCGCAATATAATGAATAAATCAATTCGTTTTCCATCATTCGGTCTTTATTTCCGGTGACCAGGAACAACCCTAGGTCTCGGTATGGCTACTGCATACGCAAAACAATCTACAAATATCCTCAGATTTAGAACAATGAGGACAACAAATAACGGAACTGTCAATACATTAAAAAAAAAACGTCTTAGTAAAGTCTGTACAAGAAGACAAAAATGCGACAAAAAGACAGAAGCATAGCGAAACAGCGCCCTAAAATGGGCCCAACAGGAGTATAATTCAAGTTGTAAGTAAAAAAAAAGAGAAAACAAACAGAAAAAAAACAGTTTACATGTTTACGTGAAGACTAACACGGTAATAACTTAGTAGTACTGGCTTGGGCTGGCCCTCAGGAAACCGGAGGAGTACAGGACAAGAAATGAAGCCCTCAAGCCTCATGACTCACAGACATGCTCAACGTCCAGCTCAAGTCTCACGGTGTTGGGCGGTGTAGACGTGCCGAAGGATATACACAGGCTACTCAGCAAAGGACCTAAGTACGGACTACCTCCCACGGTACCTATTCAAGACCTGGCTGCCCTGAATCGTCGCATTGCCAAGAAAGCGCATATGGAGCAACAGGAGAGGTGCTTGCTTGAGGTTGTTGACTGCCTCCAAAAAACAGCTGGTGTGTCAAGGGATAGAAGCCTAACAACTTCCTTGCAGAGGGTGGTGACACACTTTGTTGATAATGAGTTGTCGCTTTTACAAGCTGACAAAGAAGGAGGCTTTGTGGTGTTGCCGAAAGGCCTTTTCCATGAAAAAGCCCTTCAAGCGGTTGAAAAGAATTTCACCCTTATAAAGCGTCGTGCTACTACTGCAAAACAAAAGATAGCCGACTTCTGCAAGGATGTTGGGAATGACACTTTGTGTACGCGAGTCACTAAGTCTAAAGGTAATGCTTTGAATGTTTTCTTTAGTGCTAAGACGCACAAACCCGGGGTCCCTTTCCGCACTATTCTAAGTGAAAAAGGCTCTTGGCAGTTACATGTTAGCCAGTTTCTGCAAAAATCTTTAAAACAACTTACTGTTCACGATCCGTTCCTTGTCAAAAATTCTGGAGATGTAGTTAATTTTCTCAAAAACGACCGCAACATCGGCTTTGCTTTCTCTGTCGATGTAGAGGATATGTTTTATTCTATACCTCACCAAGAGTTGTTCGCTTCTTTGAGACAATGCATTGACAAGAGTGGTGTTGTCCCTTTCCAAAATTCGGCTGGCATGTCTGTTGACAATTTTTTTACTCTTTTAGAATTTTACCTTAAAGGTACATTTATCGCTTTTAACAATCACCTCTATTTACAGACGAAAGGCATTTGCATTGGATCTTGCGTTGCACCCATTTTAAGTGACATTTTTTTAGCCAGCATTGACCAGGTTTTAAGCACTGTTTTTAACTCGGACGAGGTCATCAAAGTGTACCGATATGTTGATGATTTTTTAATATTTTTGGACAAGCAGAGCCCTTTACACTACTGCGCTATTGTTAACAAGATTTTAGATGCTTTTAGGAAGTATGGAAAGGGACTAACATTTACTTTCGAGACACCGGATAACGGCGAACTTCAGTTTCTAGATATTCGAGTGAAGTTGGGCAGAGGTCATACTTGTTGGATGTACGCCCCTCGTGTTCAGAAGCAACTCTTGCCTTACGACTCTACTCATTCGAAGGTCATAAAAAGAGGCATAGTTAGTTTGTGTCTGAATTCGGCGCTTGAGAAATCGTGCGTCCATGAGATGCAGTCTAGCTTTCAGAACCAATTGGCTAGAATTTTGTCAGCGGGCTACCCTTGTCGGTCGTGACTTCTGTTGCAGAAGCTTGCCTGAAAAAAGTGAAGGCACGCACAGAGAACTCCAAGAAGAAAGAAAGGAACATGAACCTGCGACCGGAAGTTGCCCCCTACCTACACAAGGTGTCGCATAACATGAAGAAGGTAGCGAACAGGTATGGGGTGCCGCTCGTTTTTTCGGCGCCGGTGAAGCTGTCAAAGTTGTGCCCTCGTATTTCCGGAAGCGAAACAAGGAGAAGCGGGTGTGGAAAAAAGCACACTACGCCCTATGTACAATGCGCTTCTGAGGTGGTATACGAGCTGCCACTTTCATGTGGAAAAGTGTACATCGGTCAAACGGGGCGATGTATTAACGACCGGCTAGGGGAGCACCAAAGGAATTTAAAGAACAAAGAGAATGTGCACTTGGTTAGGCACTGCCAGTCATGCGTGACATGTTCGCCACGTTTCGATAGTGTTCGAATCCTAGGCAGAAGCAAGTATAAAACGGCACGCGAACTCCTGGAGGCCTTTCACATAAAGGAAAAAGCAGATTGCTGCATTAGTGATGCATCCGTTTTTTTGTACGCTTCGGAATTCAACCTTTTCGCGGCAATGCGATAAGATGTTATTTCGTGGCACGTGTTTGTTTTTGGTTTTCTTTCTGTAGTGCGCAGATGCGTGAGCCATTTTAAGCTTGAATTCTTTTCGCAGTAAACCAGTTGTGAGTGCAGCGTTCGTCCGTGTTTTTTGCGTGTTCCTTCTCTGTGTGTGTGTGCTTCTTCGCTGCAATATGAATCAAGAATGTTACCAACTTGCCCAAAAACGTGTTTTACTCAAGTAATAACTTTCAGTCAATATTAATAAGTACAATAATTTGCTGCCAGTTTTCATGTTGCTCTTTCACTTACACATCTGTGAAATTCAGAAATTGCACAAGCCCTAAAAGATTCGGTGTAGAGCCATCGAGAAAACCTGCTGAGAAAAGCGTCATTCAGCAGCTCTCTTTGAAGTAAACCCAAAGAGAGGCTAACAATCGGGAAGAAAGTGTTGCACATCTATTTGGTACAAGAAATGAACAAGTAGCCACATGTGTAGGTAAAAATTGGGTTAAATGCAACCAAACCAAAAAGAGGAATGCAGGAAAACAATACATTCATTGAATGCAGCGGAAGTGTGATAAGCATGAGATTACGAAAAACATAAAAATCACACAAAATTCGCATCAGATAAACAATACTCACACCAAATGCACGTTTGATAACCTAAATGTGCTAGAAGGAAACAGGCACATTAACAATAATCGCGCAGAGTATCCAAATACTAACATCGCGGCACGAAGATAACAAAAGCAGAGAGAAGAAAAAAGCTGTCAAAATGACTGTAGCAACTGAATAATATTGATAATTTTCGTCATGTAGGCACACCTTCTTGCTTGACCACACCTGGTTGAGGTCCGCGGCACAACATAACGTTGCGGAACACTTTAAGAGACGTCCATTTCGTTCTACATTCAGAATTCCGATAATGTGTGAAATTAATACCCCTGCCAAGCACGTAAGTTAAGCGCACTTACGCGGAGTGTGTTCGGAATCTCGAGTGACACTTTAGGGTACGGGGTGCTGAACGGGAAACCAAAGTGTACTCGTAGTAAAAAAAAAAAAATGGCGACAAAAACTGCGCGGAATTTTGAACTCGTCGATGAAAAACAAAAAGGGCCCTTAAAAAAATGATCATTTGAGGTGACAGCGCTAATAAAACGAGCTTCAACAGTTTTTAATAGTGAGAAAAATATAAATTGAAAAAAAATCAAGACTAGCCAAGGCTATCCAGAATTTCGACAACAAACAAGATAGCGGCGGGCAGCGAAGTTACATCTGATCTCATTCCTTTGCTGTCTTGCTTCGCATGTATAGTTATAAGGAAGCAATATTTTTTTTAAAAACAGTGTTGTAGCATGTGAAATCAACTTGTGAGTACTTTTTATGCACTCTACGTATTGTGCTTTCCAAGTCACTGCTGGCGAGGTTACGCAGTCGGCCCTCGAAGTGCGTTGCGTTAACGCACTCCGACTTGAGTGCGCACTTCGGCGAGTGCACTTATGTTACGCCGTTTAGCTGTGGTAGAGCGCACTTTTAGCAAGTGACACTCTTCGTAAGTTCCCTTTATTTTGCGCGCTTAACAGGGATATATTATGTTTGACTAAAAAGAGATTCAAATTATGAGCGTGCGGACGACACCTCCATTCTTGACTACCTGGAATCTGCCTTTGATGATTTTGAAATTGACTATGATTCCAAAACAGCAGAAGAGTTGTGGCAGCAATTTAAGAAAATTATACAACACTGCATTGACAGGTATATCCCAACTCGTGTTAAAAAGACGAAGCACCGAAGCCCCTGGATCACCAGGGACATAATTCATATGAAACGTAAAATAAAAAGACTACGTAAAAAGAAAAATAAACGTATTCATGTTTTGCGACTTCGTGCTGAGCTGAAGCAGGCGCTGAAAGAAGCTAAAAAAAAGTTTTTCGATGAAACGCTTAGCCGTTTCCTCAAAACGTCACCGCAAAAGTTCTGGCGATACTTTAGTGATAGGAACGAGAGAATACAGGAGATTAAGCACGAAAATTAGGTACTGATAAAAAAGGAGCATATAGTAGATCATTTTAATCACTTTTTCCAGTCCGTATTCACCGCAACCAAAGATGACATAGACCTTAGTTCAGAACGCTTGTTGCCTAGCCGAATGAATGACGTCATGATTTCGCAGGAGGGCGTATTTCAGCAGCTCCTCAATTTGGATGTTAAAAAGGCCAATGGACCAGACAACATACCAACCCAGTTTCTCCGAAGATATGCCGAGTGGGCCTCACGATACCTTAAACTTATTTTTCAAAAATCCTTGCACACCCATTGTGTACCACAAGATTGGCGCAATGCACTAGTAATTCCGGTGTTTAAAGGAGGCAACCGAACTCTTCTAAATAACTACCGCCCAATATCTCTTACATCGATTTCTTGTAAACTTATGGAACATATTATAGCGAAGCATATCTTTCATTACCTAGAAACAAGCTGTTTACTTTACCCTCACCAACACGGATTCCGAGCAGGCCTTTCCACCACTACACAACTTGTAGAGACAATTCATGATTTGGCAATGACGATTGATGCGAAGCAGCAAATTGACATAATCGCTGTAGATTTTGCCAAAGCTTTTCATAAGGTGCCACACAATAAATTAGTTTTTAAACTGGAAAGAGCTGGAATTAATATGAATATTGTAAAATGGATTAAAGCCTACATAGGAAATCGTAACCAGGTGGTCAAAATGGATGGTCATGTGTCCGCCTCACTAGCAGTGCTTTCAGGAGTTCCACAGGGTTCTGTTCTGGGACCGTTGTTATTTTTGGTGTATATTAATGATATCTCTGCTGTCATGGAACCAAATGTACGACTGAAGCTATTCGCAGATGACTGTTTAATTTATTCCACAGTTAGAAACACGGAAGACCAGCTTAGAATTAACAACTCTTTACAGGCATTAAGCGAATGGTGCAAAAAATGAAACATGGAAATAAATTATTCGAAATCAACGTACATGCACATTACAAGGAAGAAATCTGTTCTTTCGTTCCCATATTTCATTGGTGACAAGTGTTTGGTAAACGTAACTCAGTTTAAGTATCTAGGAATGACAATAACACAAAATTTAAATTGGGGCACACATATAGAAGAGGTGTGCTCTAAAGCACACCAGAGGTTATGTTTTTTGAGAAAAAAATTGGAGAATGCTACACGAGATGTAAGACTAATTGCATATAAAGCTTTTGTGAGGCCAATCCTTGAGTATGCGTCAGTAGTATGGAGTCCTAAACAGAATTATTTAAAGAAACAATTAGAAAGAATTCAGAGGTACGCAGTACGCTTTATTTGCTGCCGATATCGAAGGACAGACTCAGTTACAGATATGCTTTCTTCCTGTAACCTGGATTCATTAGAAATACGTAGAGAAAAAATCGCTTAAAGCTACTATTCCAGATGCTCCAAGGAGAGGTAAACATTCAAAAGGAAACATACATACAAGCGCCAGGCAAACGGAGTTCTGGAACAAATCATAGTCGGATAATTCAGCCGTACTACGCCCATAGTGAAGCTTTCAGAAATTCCTTCTTCCCCCATGTAATTGAAAGGTGGAATGACTTGCCAATGAGTGTTGTAGAACAGAATGATCTGCATGAATTTGAGCGATCTCTGGATGACCATCTGCTTGAAAGTGCTATTTGATGCTTGAACGAATGTACTGTCTTCTGCTGATGTATTTAGTGATTGTGAATAATTCTATTTTATACGAAGTTTTCATACCCTCCCTGTAAGGACCCTCGCTTGAGGGTTAACAGTATTGTTAAATAAATAAATAAAATAAATAAATAAATGTAGACGTAAATAGGACGTACAAATATTCTCACAGAAGTCCTTAGAAGAATCATAAGGAGCGCTTTTTAGCGTCTTCTAATTCCTATTACTCTCATACTACCAACGAGCAAGGTAATGTGCAGAGACTAGTTTTGAAACCGTATTGAGTACTTAACAGTCATTCAATCGCTGCTTATTTACAGTGCCCAGGAACAGCGAGTCTTTGTGCTGGCTCACATTGCTTGAAAAAAAAATATGAGAGGAATACTGTGCAAATTCAATGCATAGAGATATATTACAAAAGAAATAATGAGCCGGAGCAATACATGACGGAACTTTGATAAGACAGATGGCAGCATTAGGTCAGAAAACATCACAAAATAATAATAATATTAATACTAGTAAAATACTTATACCTGTCATAATATAGAGAAGTGGCGGAGGTGTCGAGAGAAAAGTTCAGACATTTTCCTGAATTCCCAGCACTTTTGAGGGAACGGCATGCTGATTGCCATTCACATTTTCACAATGTATAAATCAGCTGCACACAGATGAGTGACAACTAGCAAAAAAAATCAAACGAAGAACGATAGATAAATACAGACCTTCATATAAGAAGTGGTGGTGGTGTCATAATGAACCGTGGCTGAAATCAAATAACAATTTCTTTGCCAAAACTTTGAGCAGTAGAAATTTTGAACAGTGGTTGTTTCAAAGTAATTGGTTTCTATAATTATGCATCTGGTGGCCGTGATTTGTCGTGGGTGTGGGAGAAATTATCCCATGTGGCTTGTGACCTTGGGCGTATGGATTGAGAAGTGTGGCAGGAAGGCTGGTGATTCCCTTCCCCTTTCTCACTGTGGGTTACTGCACGCTTTCGATTATATTGTTAAGTGACGGCAAGCCGGTGAAGAGAGGACTACATGACAGATGGCGATAGAATGATTTAATGGCGGCGGGCCTAGCGCGAGCGCTCCGTGCTGCGACACTGCCCACTTTGTCGTCTTCGAGTCCGTGACACTACCCGGGGCTGCTGAGCTATCGTCCCGATCGCACGAACTAGATGAACGGCCGTGAAGATAAAACGCAGGACGTGACAATGGACGTGACAGGAGGGATGAACAGAGAAGAGAAGAATATGCAGGGCTTGCCGTCACGATGAAAGAAAGGAGCAGATGATGATCGGATGAGCGCTGGTCCAGGAAGCTGGTCACCTTGAGCGGACGGCCGATCGAGGACCACGAACACACCGAACGGCAAAGGCAGGGGCTGTGTTCGAATATGTTGGCGGCTTCTAGGATTGTTGGGGTCATAGGTTCGAGTGGCGGCGGCGTCTGTCGTGTCTTCTGGTCGGGGTGGAGGACGGTGGGGTGAACGGCGTGGTCGGTTCTGGTCTGGCGGGCTGCGGCACAGCCGGGCGGTGCGGACAGGAACACACGACCGACGACCAGGACACACGCCGGACGCCGAAGCTTCAGGACCAGGATGGGGATCAATGACCCGCACCTCCACGAAATGTTATGTGACGGCAAGCCGGGGAAGAGAGGACTACATGACAGATGGCGATGGAATGATTTCCGTCCGTGACAATATAAAAATGTATTTAAATGATAATTTTTGCTCGTATCTATATTGCATAATTACCCTATAATTACAGAGATTCTGCACGTTTACATTGCTGAATGTTGCAAATAAATTATTGGTTGTACGTCCGTAACGTACGCCATAAATTATTCAAAACACGCTTTTAGAGCGGGAGCTGTGCTTCACGACCAAAGCTGCAAAAGCCGATTAATCGCTGCAGCGTTCACCTTGAATTTGAATTAGTAAATTAATAAAATGGACATTTCCGTGATTGGGGTTCCAATCCGCGGCGGCGCGAGCACATCACCTTCGCTAGCCGCTCACGCCTCCGATACGCAGGCGATCACGCCCCGTGTTAAACTGCATCACACTCTCGCACTAGGCATTGCACCTCGTGGTCTTCATCTACGTAATCAATCAATCCTTTAATCAATCATTTTATTTCCTTAGAAAAGGAGGAGTACGGGACTAAAAGCACGGACAGCTTGACAAGGTCCCGACCCCTTGCAAGTTGGCATGACAGCAAGATGACGGCCAGTAATACACAAGAAACAAAAAAGCATCACAAAGCAACGGGTAATACAGAGTGAAACAAGACGGCAAGCAATCAGACAAAAAAAAGTTAATACAAATAATCAAAACACATAGGCAACAGTGGCGAATAAAATAGGCGATTAAAAAGGCATGGTCTCGTCTTGCAAATAAATAAGTTGACAAAAACGTTTAATACGAGGGTTTCGGTTTCTGGAGGGATCAAAATTTTGTCCCTCCAATAAGTTTAACAGCGAAGGTAATGTATAAGATAAAGATTGTTCATCATAGGAGGTTCTCGGGGTGGGTACGAACCACATTTTTTTATGTCGGGTCTGACGAATATTTGTATTCTCTTGGAGTTTTGCCAGATGAAGTGTATCAACAATGCCAAACATTACGACACTTTTGTAGCACAACATCAACCTATAATTATAAAAACAAAACACAGGAAGAATTTCGTATTTAGAAAAAAATTGGTTCTGTGGAGTGCGTATAATGGACATCAGCTGTGTAACGCGCAGCTCTTTTTGTAGCAAATGTAGTTTTTGAAAGTTTGTCACACCAGTTGTGCCCCACAACATGATGCAGTACAGCATGACAGATACCACCAGAGCATTGTACAAAACTATTTTTACCTTGGTCGGGAGTTTGCGACGCAGACGAGCAATGACACCAATGGAAGATGACAATTTTGATTGGAGGTGATCAACATGCTCATTCCAGGTAAGGTGCTTTGAAACACGCACCCCAAGGATATTAACGGAATCGACTGTCTCTAACTGTTCACTGCTAAGGCACAAATTCATATTAGCTGTCAACAACTTTCCTCAAGGCGTGTACAAGATTACTTTTGTTTTCTTAGGGTTGATTTTTAAGCAGTTTATCGCGGACCAACGTTCTAAGTCAGACAGCGTCTTATTAGCGTTTATTTCTATATCTGTTTCCACGTTGCCTGTAATAAAATTTTTTGTGTCATCGGCATACAAAACGAATGTAGCGTTATCTGTGCAGCGTACAATGTCATTTATGTAAATTAAAAATAAAAGTGGGCCCAAAATGCTTCCTTGTGGCACACCTGTGGTAACTGGCTTCCTTGAAGATACTGCATTATTGGCATCTACGAACTGTGACATGTGGGACCGATAAGATGCCGAAAGCGAGTGGGCGGTTCCACGTACACCATATATTTCTAATTAGTTAGGAAGGATGGAATGAATAATTAAATCAAAAGCCTTAGAGAAATCCATTTATATGCCTAGTGTCATATGTTTACGGCCGAATGCGTCTAAAATTATTTCTTTTTGGCTCAGGAGGGCTGTTTCCGTAGAGCGGTGCTTTCTAAAACCATGTTGAAAGTCTGCAATCAAATAGTCACGGTTAAAGAACGAGAGTAATCGCACATGCATTATTTTCTCAATGCGCTTAGAAAATACTGGAATTATTGATATAGGCCAATAATTATTTAATAGAGTTTTATCACCGCGCTTGAAGACGGGAACAACGCGAGTAATTTGCATTCTCTTACGAAAGGTACCTGTTGATAATATTATGTTATAAACATGGGCGAGAATAGGGCTTATAATATCGACCACATGTTTATAACATAATATTATCAACAGATACCTTTATTATCAACAGAGACTTGCTATTGCTTGTAGCTCTGATACATGAAAAAACTTCAGGAGTGCTAGCTGGAGCAAGGAAAAACGATGCGGTGCGAGCAGATCAGATTAGTTTAACCTCGATCGCAGGCTAGCCACAGCCTAACTTCGTCGCCAGATGTGCCGACGACCGAGCGAAGCAAAACCATGAGGCAATCAGGCTAAACCCATCCTTTCGCACGTCTACTCGGTTTAACTACGCTAAAGCCCTAATTTTTTAATAACTGAAATATCAGTGTACGTAATCCAAGTGATAACGGAATAACGTCTCTGCAGTACAGAACTCATTTCACTGTAACGGAATAACGTCTCTGCAGTACAGAACTCATTTCAGTGTTTATGGCAGTATTGCCGCAGAACTTTTTAGCAACTGCTTGTTCATGCTCAGATCCCCCGGAACGCCGGTTTATTTGCTACGATATATGTAACCAGATTTGTAAAGAATATTTGTACGCTGCTTCTACGTTGCTCGGAATTGTTCATTATCTATCAGCGCCTTACTTCGAAAGTTCGTCGTCAACTTTAAATTGAATGCTGCTCTGAGCGGTGTTTATTCCGTTCTTTGTCGACAGCCGAGCGCATCTGCTATCTCTACAGTCGACGAGGTGTTAAGTTTTGTGAGCTGAAGTCAGCCTATAGAAGGCTTGAAGCCTCTCGCTGTCTTTCTTACTGCGGGACTGCCACCACCAACGTCAGCTGACATCGGGTGTAGGTGCTGGGTGTCCAGTCTGAAAGGCCTCTTGGGCAGCATTGCGGCTCCAGTATTTTGACGTCAGCGTGCTCTACAAGCCCCGACGCAAGCACTGTGACGCTGAATGACTGCCCCAAACTCCTACTGACGCTGCAGTGCAGAACGCCGGCGACGACGATGCCTTCCGCGGCAGCAATCAGTGCCACCGCTTTCGCTCCAGGACAGTGCGCGGACACGAGCCACAAGGTCCCTCTGAATACTCCCCAACACAAGACGTCCTCTCTTACCGCACCGTTCGAACGAGTATTTTCATTCTTTTGCCCTCAGAATGGCATACCTGGAAAGAAAAACTTCGCTTCAAGCAAGACCGCCCGGCTGCTTGTCCCTTCTGCACACCTTCTAGAAGAACAAACATAACAGCGCGAGAAGCAGGGACAAAGACCAAAAATTACCGCGAGCACTTTCAGCCCCAGCTAATGTCCAGTTTTACCTGTTCACCAAAAGAGGGCGCTTATGGCACCGTGCGACCCTACAACTGAAAAAACTTACATGCGAATAATGAGAAAGCATCGCAAAGTTATTACAATTCTATTTGAATTCCACTCTAAATCTTCGATTTCTATTGACACAGTGCATTCCGCATGTTCGCTTAGCGCTGATCTGAAGCACGCGCCGCCTCAAAAAGAGGAAGTGGAAGTGGTGTTTTAAGAGGTAGAAGAAGAAAAAGAAGAGGAAGAGATCTGGAGCTGTGGTCAAGACGTTCGTCCACCAAGAATCGGGTGGCTATTCACCTGTACTAAGGTAATAAAAAAGAAAAGCACGCGGGAACGCCACACCGGAGTGTGGGTATGTGCCATATTTTGTTAGGCTAACAACAACAACAACAACAACGTTCGTCGAAGCCCGCCGCTGTTTCTTGTGATCTGTTGCCTCCCTCATTCAAGAGTGACATCTTGGTGCAGGTTTGCTGGGTTGCGCACCCCATGCCCAGGACCCCTCAAACGAACTGTTTAACGGAACGATGAAGCAAAACGCTAGGTGGCATGCTCTCAGTGTATGTCGACGTTCAGCACAGAACTTGGGACGAAGTGCTCCCATACGTCACCTTTGCATACAATACGGCCGTACAGGAAACGACGAACATGCCACCGTTTCGTCTCGTTTACGGCCGCGACGAGACCACGATGTTGGACGCCATGTTACCGCATGTGGACGACATCGACCCGAATGCGGATCGTCACACTTTACTGTACCTCGCTGAAGAGGATCGTCAGCTGGCCAGAGTGAGGATTCTCGACCAACAATGCCGATACCCAAAGCTATAACCTCCGACGCCGTGATGCTCGGTACACATCAGGAGACCGAGTGTGGGTCTGGTTTCCTATTCACCGAGGTGGACTTAACGAAAAGCTCCTCTGCCGGTATTTTGGGCCCTACAAAGTGATCAGGCCAATTGGAGACCTCCACTATGAGGTCATTCCTGACGGCTTTCAGAAGTTTTGGCGATCCCTGCACCCTAAGGTGGTACGCGTTGTCCGTCTCAAGCCTTGCTACGAGCGGTAGCCGTAGAGCTGGACGGCGCGCACATCATGCTTCACATAGTGGACATTTTTAAACACAGAGGCTCCGCATCAGGACGATGCTCTTTCTTTCCGGGGAACCAGTGACACTGCATTCCGCATGTTCGCTTAGCGGTGATCTGAAGCACGCGCCGCCTAAAAAAAAATGGCGGTGGTTTAGCTCTGGTTAAACCTGGAATGACGCGATAGCTGCAGCTGGCTGAGTGGAACTTGGTCACGTGACGGACCACGTGACGAACCACGTGGTCAGCAACGGCGCCGCGCCGCCGGCAGCTGCTCCGCACCACGTGACCAACCACCTGACAGCGTGGCGGCGCCGCCACAGGGTTTCGCGCCGCCACGCTGAAGGCTCGAAATGCTACCGTAATGTAGCTATCGCTATAAAATTTGCGTTAATTTAGCTCTGGTTAAACCTGGAGTGACGCGATAGCTACAGCTGGCCGACTGGAACTTGGTCACGTGACCAACCACGTGATCAACCACGACGCCGCACCACGTGACCAACCACGTGACAGCGTGGTGGCGCAGCCACGGGGTGGCGGCGCCGCCAGAGGGTTGCGCTGTTGGCTCGAAATGCTAACGTAATGTAGCTATCGCTACAAAGCAGGAAGTGGAATTGACAGCGATCTGGAGCTGTGGTCAAGACGTTCGTCGAAGCCCGCCGCTGTCTCTTGTGATCAGTGATCTCCCTCGTTCACGCGTGACACGATTTTAATAGTATATTTCTTTGTAGTTGGTGCAGTTGCAAGTACTATAGTAGGATACTACTTAAAGAAACAGCAATTGGTAGCACTGCGCCACGGTCCAGGGCGTCCTGTATTACTCCGACAGCGAATCACAACAGTAAACGGCATCGGCTTTTTAGTCTGACTTTATTAAACATGCCAGGTATAAAAATTGTAGACCTTGTTTTTCTTGTGATTAGTTTCTTTTTACGTGGCGAGAAAAGTTTTAACATCAAACGACTTTTTTGTCGTGGACGAATTCTGTGTGGCGGTCCTGAATGTGGACGGAGCTTCACTGCAGACTTACGTTGTATCCGACTACAGTACTGAATATTTCGGTTCGGCACTAAATATTTTCTCGCCTTAGATGACGCCACGCCGTTTAGAGCAATCGCGAGTTTTATGACGCTGTTACTTTTTGGGCGACGTCGGGTATTCGCCTCGATGAGCCATCTAATGTTTTCGCATTATTAACTAGTCCAACGAGTGCTTATTATTGGGGTTTGGCCCTGCTCCTCGGCCTGTTTTGTTTTTAATGCAGTACCAACTAGCCCGACTGCTCGTTCTTCAAAAAGTTCTATCGACCATTTGCGATGAAACAACAGCTGACAACCTGGAGTTGACTCGAACCGACCGTAAATTCACCAAGAACACCGAGACCGAAACAGCACGAGAAAGAAATGCGATTATAAATTATTTAGCGTCATAGGAGAATACCAAGCGATAATCCACCTATAAGAATGCCTTATGCGTCATTACAAACAAGAAACACGGGCCCAAAAGTTAGGTGTCTATACTCATTTAAGCTATTGCGCAGACAAGGAATGGAAAATGAAGGGCTCGTGTTTTTGACACACGTTTGAAGGAAGCTGAGACCCATCGGAACAAAGGCGCATAAGGGAATGTTTCCATTTATTTTTAAATTTGCGGTGCTGATAATATACTGATTGGATGTGAAACGCAGTAACTGTATAAAAGTCAGGCGAACCTTAAAGCCAGTCTCTCCGGCGGGCAAGAACCGATACTTGTGAAAATCAATTCTGACAATGGAGCAAGCTCTGTGCGGTCTGGCCTACAAGCACATTAAAAAATCTCGTGTTCACGCGCTAAGAATCGAACCAAATCGCATGTCCATTCAACAAGGCTGAGCAAAAGAGCAACAACTGTGTTAATAAACAGAAAAAAAGTTGTTATAAAGGTAGAAAATTAAATTATATCGCGTAACCGGGCTACACGCACAACCCGGCTGTGGAACTGCCTAGAGTAGTGGGCTGCGGAAGAAAGCAGTTCCGGGCTCCTTCTAAGAGCAGTGCTTGTGATTCGAATATGTTCGCAAAGGTTGTCTAGATATCCGTGGAGCCAACTACGTTTGCATTCACTTCAAGGATGAGCAATGGCTTGATTTTGGAAGGTCCTCTCTTTTTCCCCGTCCGCTGTCCCATTTTGTCCTGCGTGGTGGGGAAAAATGCGGCACTTTGACATTTCATTTTTTATTCGGTTTTACTGCGTTCTCCTTCAGCTGTCCTTTATAGTTGTGGTGAATGTGATAACTGGATGATAGGTAATAATTTCGCAATTTTTATTTTTTGTACAATTGACGGTTTAAAAGGCAAGGATTTGCAAACTGACTTCGCGTTTTGCCTGTCCCTAAATTTAAAGCGCTTCATACTTAAAGTCTCGGCCATAGGCGCAGCAACTTTTCATCATGTGACATTCAAGTTTTGATCTTTTCGACATAAAGAATAAGGCTCTTCCTAGCGGGACTAAATCACTTGGAAGCCATTCCTGGTTTAGCAGTCTTTAGGAAGTCACTTTCTTTACTCATTCCTGCTCTGCACCGGATAAGTGAAAAAGAAACGCTAATATGGCTATGCCTTTTTTTTCTCGCAGGTAAGCCACTCCATTGCAACGCCTGCATTACCATATGTGCTGCATCCATGATACGTGAGTTTGAAGGCTTCTAAATATCTCTTCTTTCTATTGAAATATTGAGGTTGTCATTGCTACGTACACTACGTGCTTCTAATAGACATCTTTATCACACCGTGTACAGTGTTACCTTTTTCAGATTACCAGGAGCCCGCTCACCGCCAGTGAGTACGCGCTGATTGGTCCAGATGCGGCAGGCGTGCGCCAGCTGCCGGGTACGTGGCGCCATCTGGCCCTCTCAAGGTGATCTGCGTATGCGCACTGGCGGTGCGCGGACTTCCGGTGTCTCGGTAACACGTTGCACGGCAGGAAAAAGTTGTGTATCTTGTGTAACCGCCACCTGAATCAGAGACCTTATTATGGTGGGAGCACCCTGCGGGGGGGCGGGGGGGGGGGGGGGTTGCCAGGGGGGCAAAGTCCATGCCAAACACCACATAGAGAACCAGCAGCCCACTGCAACACGTACCGAAGAGTAGTGACGTCAGAGTGGAAATTCGAAGAATGCTTCCACCGATGACACTAAGCCAGCTGAGCGAACCGGGGTCGACTTGCGTCGATCGGCGCTTGCTCATCGTTAGTGAGTAAAGTGCGTAGAAAGCATGCCAGCTGGGTATTGAGCAGCTGATTGAATATTGAGTGGCGTTCGAGGATTCGAGCACCGGCGGCCGCGCCCATGCCAGTGTGCAGCCAGTGTGTCATGATTTACTGAGTTCCGCGATAGCGACTTCGTCCGAAGCTTATGCCTAATCCGCCCCCCGTTTATTGAGTTAAATCGGCTCGGTCGAAACCGAGCGTGTTCGCTTCGATTTTTTCGCAAAGAAAAGAATGTCGCCATTGGCGAGAGGCGGTTTCGCAAAGAGATTAAGACGTGATGGGTGTGCTTTTGATTATGATTTCTATTCTATAACTTTGCAGCATTCTGACTTTTTTCTTCTGCCGAGCTTTGCCAGCACTGGTCGCATTGGGCAGTCTATAGGGATCAAAAGAGCAAGGCGGAAGACCCGAGAGCCTCTACACGTACAATACCGCCAGCGTGAAATGAAACGTGAAGAGTACAAAGGGGACAACGAGCATGAAAACTGGAAACATTAGCTCCTTCAAAGGAAAGGCGGGGCCCATTAAAACTTCCAGAGGATGCTCTCCGTACCATAGAAGTAGAGTCACCGGATAAGATTCCAAAGTAGAGTCACCGGATAAGTTTGGAAACTTATCCAGTGACTCTACTTCGAAGTGAGTACCAACTGTGCTATACTCAGCCTCCTTCAACGAAGATGTCATGTCTTCGCTTGCTCGGACTTATGTCCGGAGTCGGCGGAAACGCATGTGTTTCCAACCGGCTCAGGTCCAACCAGTCCTCATTTCTTTATTGATATTTCAAATGCCTTGCTCGCTTTCCGTTTGAAGGTGCCAGTACATGCATGTCTCCATTTTTCGTTCAAGGGGACACGCTTTATGCCTACACACTACACATCAGCTAATTCATTACTTACAAACTCGAACTTTTCGTCGCTTGCACACAGGTAATTGGGAGGAGAACTCTGAAGCAGACTGCCGCGCTTGGATCATAGAGGTAAAGTGGCCTCATACTTGCGCCCCATCTTAGAGTGATGCTGGTGTTACCAGGGTCTAATAAATGTGCAGGCGGCATATAAGTGTTCGCGGTTTGCTCTCGGCAAAAAAAAAATGAAAGCGAAACATCTCAAGCTCTGCTTACACGCAGTATAGCCAGCGAGACGTAAATGCCTTCATTGTATACATGGTTTGTGTTAACTGGGCGCAGAAGTAGGAATGTCCGAATCTTTTTAGAAAGGTAGTGTGGGAAATGATGTGCTGCTGGATTATGCTTTTTCTTTATTGACATTGACATAAAAGGGAACGTTGTCTGATTGTGTCTGGCGTCGGCTACTCCTTTTCATTTAACAGAAGAAAAAACACTATCTGGCGGCATAGCGCTCAACAGAACACAACTACAACGCACAAAATTCAGAATACAAATATTGTAACGGACACGCCAAAAATGCTAACATAAAATATTAAAATGTGCTCTAAGTAATGATATTATCTAATGACGTAAAACGGGATAGACTATACGTATGTTATATCCAAATCACAGTAAACGGTATAAAAACCGCAGATCCAAGAAATGAAAGAGAAAAAAAAATGAGCAACAACAATAACGATATCAGATACATGGCAGAAACACATAAAAATGATTGCCAGGACACTGGAGGGCACAAACCGAGGCGAGCAATGCACACTTTAATCAAGCAATATTGTCACGTAGTGGTGACGGCAGTCGAAGCAGCGATGAAGACGGACGAAAGGATCTTCTAAATGAACTGTTTAATGGGCTGACTTGCACCCAAAATGGACTGAATCACTCGGCGGCGGCGAAGCGACAAGCGTGCTCGGCGGTCGTCGAACAGAATGCCCGCCGCTGTCGGCCGTGCTCAATTTAAAGCTGATAGCGAACATTCGAGATAAAGGGCGCAAAGTTACTAGAACATTCTGGAACAACGTAGAATCAGCTTTGCCTGGCTGCGATCAATCGAGATAAATCTAGTCGCGTCTTGCGTCGCAAACAAAGCGATAAGGTGGTGTCGCGGCAGATTTGAAAAACGAACAAACACTGCAAATATTGGCGGCATTACTCCCCTCTCAAAGAAGCATCGACCCGATGCATTAAAACAAATAATGCGACTAGTAAGGGAAAAAAACGGATCTTGCGAAAATAGAGCATGGAAATGCAGCGGCCTTTAGCGCGCATAATACGGCTTCAGACGGACTACATGGACAACTTCTGGTCGTACGCGGCGTCGCTGGGATGCAGTCATTGCGTCAGGGATGACTTCATAATCCAGTTCACCCAGCCGACGAAGAACCTTGTACGGGCCGAAATAGCGGCGCAAAAGCTTTTCACTCAATCCACGGCGGCGAATGGGCGTCCACACCCAGACTTGGTCTCCTGGCTTGTATTCCGCGTTGCGTCTTCGTAGGTTGTAGCGTCTGGCGTCGGACCACTGCTGATCTTTGATCCGTAATCGGCCAAGCCTTCGAGCTTCTTCTGCGCGTTGAAGGTAGGCGGCAACGTCGACGTTCTCTTCTTCTGTAACGTTGGGCAGCATGGCGTCTAGCGTGGTCGTGGCATCCCTGCCATGGACGAGCCTAACAGGCGTCATCTGGGTGGTCTCCTGCAGTGCGGTGTTGTAGGCGAAGACGACGTAAGGCAGGATGACATCCCAGGTTTTATGTTCGGCATCGACATACATAGCGAGCATATCGGCGATGGTTTTGTTCAGGCGCTCGGTCAGTCCGTTGGTCTGCGGATGGTATGCAGTTGTCCTCCGGTGGATGGTATGGCTGTAGCGCAGGATGGCTTGCGTGAGTTCCGCCGTAAATGCTGTTCCTCTGTCCGTGATGAGCACATCGGGGGCGCCGTGTCGAAGAAGAATGCACTCCACGAAAAATTTGGCCACTTCTGCTGCTGTTCCGTTCGGTAGGGCTTTCGCCTCGGCGTAGCGGCCGGGTCAGGTAGTCGGTCGCTATGATGATCCACTTATTTCCAGATGTTGACGTTGGAAAAGGGCCAAGCAAGTCCATGCCAATCTGCTGAAAGGGTCTTGAGGGAGGTTCAATGGGGTTCAGAAATCCTGCTGGTCGTGTGGGAGGAGTCTTTCGTCGCTGACAATCTCGGCATGTTTTCACATAGTGTGCGACATCGGCAGACAGTCGGGGCCAGTAATACTTGTCTTGAATGCGGCGGAGGGTGCGAGTAAACCCGAGATGTCCAGCTGTCGGCTCGTCGTGTGAAGCCTGTAGAACTTCTTCGCGGAGACAAGTAGGTACAACAAGGAGGTAGGCTGTTTTGTTCACTGTAAAGTTCTTCTTCACAAGGACCTCATTCTGCACACAGAAAGAAGACAGTTCTCGCTTGAATGAAGCGGGGGGTGAAGAAACCTTGCCTTCCAGGTACTCGATGAGGCCTTTTAGGTTGGGGTCCGAGCGTTGCTGCTGAGCAAAAGAGCTTGCGCTGATGGGTCCCAGGAAGGCGTCCTCATCGCCGTCCAGCGGCGGTGCATCTACAGGGGCTCGTGAGAGGCAATCGGCGTCAGTGTGCTTGCGTCCGGACTTGTAAACGACGGTGACGTCAAACTCCTGGAGACGCAGACTCCATCGAGCGAGTCGGCCAGAGGGATCCTTCAAATTGGCAAGCCAGCAGAGCGCGTGGTGGTCGCTGACCACCTTGAACGGCCGTCCGTAGAGGTAGGGGCGGAATTTCGACGTAGCCCAGATGATGGCAAGGCACTCCTTCTCAGTGGTCGAATAGTTAGCCTCGGCCTTGGAAAGGGAACGGCTAGCGTATGCGATGACCTTCTCCAGCCCGTCACTTTTTTGAACGAGAACGGCGCCTAGTCCCACGCTGCTTGCGTCGGTATGAACTTCAGTATCGGCGTTTTCATCAAAATGCGCAAGGATCGGTGGGGACTGTAAACGACGCTGAAGTTCCTTGAAGGCTTCTGCTTGCGGCGCTTCCCATTTAAACGGCACGTCTGCCTTCGTCAGTTGGGTCAGGGGCTCAGCGATGCGCGAAAAGTTTTTCACAAATCGTCGGTAATATGCGCATAGTCCGAGAAATCTGCGCACTGCTTTCTTATCGGCCGGCGGTTGAAACTGTTCAATAGCAGCTGTTTTCTGCGGGTCTGGGCGTACTCCTTCCTTGCTAACGATGTGGCGTAGAAACAGCAGCTCTTCGTAGGCAAAGTGGCATTTCTCTGCTTTCAAGGTTAGGCCAGACGACTTGATTGCGTCTAGTACTGTTCGAAGTCTTTTGAGGTGCTCTTCAAAGTTCGAGGCGAAGACAACGACGTCATCTAAATATACCAGACAAATCTGCCACTTCAGGCCTGCCAGCGCTGTATCCATTACTCGCTGAAACGTCGCTGGTGCGGAACAGAGACCAAATGGCATCACCTTGAACTCAAACAGCCCATCCGGAGTTATGAATGCTGTCTTCTCGCGATCTCTTTCGTCGACCTCAATTTGCCAGTAGCCGCTCTTGAGGTCCATCGATGAGAAATATTTGGCGTTGCAGAGGCGGTCCAGTGTGTCATCGATGCGGGGGAGGGGTAGACGTCCTTCTTTATGTTGTTCAAGCGGCGGTAATCCACGCAGAATTGAAGTGCGCCGTCTTTCTTTCTCACTAGAACAGCCGATGCCGCCCATGGGCTGTTTGAAGGCTGGATGACGTCGTCGCGAAGCATTTCTTCGACTTGGTCCCGGATGGCTTGTCGTTCTCGCGGAGACACACGGTAGGGGCTTTGACGGAGAGGTCGGACGTGTTGATCCGTTATAATGCGATGCTTGGCAATTGGCGTCTGTTGCACCTTCGGCGATGTCGAAAAGCACTCACTGTAGTTTTGAAGCAGATTGCGGATCTGGTCTTGTCTGTTCCGGTGCAGGGCTGGGTTGATGTCGAAAGTGGGCGAGTTCTCTTGGTCAGGCGGATCTTCTGCGGAGGGGTCGGAGAGGGCGAAGGAATCTCGTACGTCAGATATTTCGTCGTAGAAAGCAATCGTCGTTCCTCTGTTAATATGCCGGTATTCTTCACTGAAGTTAGTCAGCAGTACTTCGGCCTGGCCATTGCGGAAATGTGCGATGCCTCTTGCGATGCTGATTCCTCGGTCTAGTAGCAACTGCATGTTCCCCTCGATGATGGCTTCAGTGTTTATGGCTTTCGTGGCGCCTACGGTCACGATAACGCTTGAACGGGGTGGGACGCTCACTTCTTCCTCCAGGACACTTAGGACAACGTGATTTTCCCGAGTTTTCATCGAAGCGATGGCTTCGTCCGTCGAAAGCGTGATCTGCTTGGATCGCAGGTCGATGATCGCCTGATGCTCATTAAGGAAATCCATACCCAAGATCACTTCCCGGGAGCATTGCGGTAGCACAACAAAGGTCGCAGGATAGGTATGTCCTTTGACAGTCACTCGCGCTGTGCATCGTCCTGATGGCGTAATGAGGTGGCCCCCAGCGGTGCGAATTTGTGGGCCGTCCCAAGCCGTTGTGACTTTTCTGAGCTGCGCAGCGAATGTTCCATTCATCACCGAGTAATCGGCTCCTGTGTCGACTAGAGCGGTAACTTTCCGGCCGTCGATAGTCACTTCTAGGTCGGAGGTCCTGGCTCTTGCATTGCATGTCGCTCTCGGCGTCGGGTCACGGCTTCGTCACGTATGCGAGTCACGGGTTGGGCGTGTGGTCGAAGCTCCTCTGGGTGGCGGCGTCGATTTCAAGGTAGCTTGCGTCGTGGTCGAGGTTCTCATTGTGTGCGGCGTCGGTGCAGCGAGTGTCGGTTCTTCATGCGGCGTCGCGGGTGCAGCGTCTTCATGGGGCGTGGTCGGTGGAGGATCTTCGGCGTTTCGCTCGTGAGCAACCTCACCTCCAGAGGTTGCTGCCTTTAGTTTCCCCTACGGGGGCTGGGCGACCTTCCTCGTACCGCGGCTGCGTAGCTGCGGCGTGGCGACGCAAAGCGCGAGGTTGACGGCGATGGTGAGCGCGAAAAGCGGTTCGGCGTGTACTCTTCTCGACGCAGGTACTCGTCGATTTCGTGCGGACGTTGTCCGAAGCGTGGTCGTGGGGCGTTAACGGCAAATCCTCGAAGACCGATACGTCAGTACGGGCAGTGACGAAGAATATGGCCGGCCTCACCGCAATGGAAGCACAACGGCCGGTTGTCGGAAGTCCTCCAGGCGTCGCATTTCCTGGGGCTTGAGCGTCGGTCATAGGCTGGACAGGCGGGGGCTTGGAGGCGGCGTTGTGGAACGATTGGCTCATCTCGGGGAGGACGTGGGGGTTGTCGCTGGGGCTGAGCAGTACTTACTGCAGCGGCGTAGGTCATGGCCTGGGGTTCTGTGGCCGTCGGGGTGCCAAGTGCCTGTTGCACTTCTTCCCGTACCACATCCATCAGAGTCGCTGCTTGTGGCTGTGGGGAAGATAGCAGTAATCGGCGTAGCTCCTCTCGGACGATTTCGCGGATAACTTCCCGCAAGCTGTCGCTGGTGGTGGCCGGCGTGTCCGAACGGATTGCACAGGCAGAGGAAGGGCGATTGTACTGCCGAGCTCGAACGTCGAGGGTCTTCTCAATCGTGCAGGCTTCTTGCATAAACTCCTCGACTGTTTTTGGCGGCTGGCGGACGAGGCTTGCAAAGAGTTGTTCTTTTACGCCACGCATTAAAAACTGAACTTTCTTTTCCTTGGTCATCCCGGGATCGGCGCGGCGAAATAGGCGCTTCATCTCCTCGACGTAACTGCGGACGGGCTCATTCGGAAGCTGGATCCTGGACTCGAGGAGTCGTTCGGCTCTTTCTTTCCTCACGACACTGGTGAATACCTTCAATAGTTCTCTCTTGAATAGCTCCCATGTCGTAAGGGACGACTCGTAGTTTTCGTACCACGTGCGTGCGGAGCCATCCAATGAGAGAAAAACGTGTCCAATCTTTGCCGCATCATCCCACTTGTTGAATGACGCCACGCGCTCAAGTTGATCCAACCATTCTTCAGGGTCTTCGCCTAGGGATCCATTGAAAGTTGGCGGCACCCGCGGCTGCTGCAGTATGATCGGTGTCGACATCTTCGGCGAGATTGCGGTGCTCGTAGCCGCGTCTTTTCGCTGTCTTGTGCGGTCCGGCAGTTTCCCGAACTCAGGCTCCTCTCCCTGGAGACGTCGGCTGGCTCGCTGAGCTGCTGGCTTGTCCTCGGGTGCGAAGCGCTCAGGGCTGGCTTCACGACTTGAAGGGGGCGTCCGGAACATGGAAGGCTACCCCGCACCTCCACCAGATGTCACGTAGTGGTGACGGCAGTCGAAGCAGCGATGAAGACGGACGAAAGGATCTTCTAAAAGAACTGTTTATTGGGCTGACTTGCACGCAAAATGGACTGAATCACTCGGCGGCAGCGAAGCGACAAGCGTGCCCGGCGGTCGTCGAACAGAATGCCCGCCGCTGTCGGCCGTGCTCAATTTAAAGCTGATAGCGAACATTCGAGATAAAGGGCGCAAAGTTACTAGAACATTCTGGAACAACGTAGAATCAGCTTTGCCTGGCTGCGATCAATCGAGATAAATCTAGTCGCGTCTTGCGTCGCAAACAAAGCGATATGGTGGTGTCGCGGCAGATTTGAAAAACGAACAAACTGCAAATATTGGCGGCAATATCTAGTACCTTCCGAGGATGCCACTGTCCTCCAGCAAAGATTTTAGCGCTAAGGCCGCCCATTTCTGCAGTGCATACTTCGGCCACGAACCTAATACCTCTTGGAGACTGAAAGGCCGTTTATTAAGGGTGATCAAGTCCGTTTTCAGTCGGGTCACAAAACTGACATGGTCTGTGCAGTCCAGTAACAAATCAGGTACATCCTCATCACCGTGACCACATGCACATCGTGTGTCGTCTCCACGCCCAATTTTATGTAGAAAGTGATTCGCGTAGGTTGTTCCGAATCCCAAGCGCTGAATGAGAGTTTCTAAAGTTTTGTTAAGTGATATCCGGGCTTTAAACCGCGAGAGGGGCTCATTGTGATGAATGTTGGAAGTTGTATAATTTGGCTGTAATCACAATCTTTTGCTCATACCAACTCGCATGATTTTTTTAAAACATGGTGGATTCACATTCTGAGGTTGGCAGGCTCTAAGTTGTAGCATTAGCATTATCCAGTCTGGCCGTTGCATCTGCCTCAATATTTCCTTAGATTCCGCAATGACTTCTAGCTTTCTGGTTAATGCAGTGGTACGGCAGCCGGCACATTTTCCGCCTGATGTCCCAACATGAAGGGCGCCCGTAACTTTCCGCGTTACAGGATCGTGATGGAAGCGAAATTTATTAAGTGTTTCTCGAACAGCGACCGCATCTTCCAAATTGTCGGTACTAAAAGGTAGATATCACATACCCACCATGTTTTCTGTCGACCCCTAAGATGACGTTGTCTGTATAATGGATAATTCGAAAACCCGACATGATGGTTCTTACACCCTCTCTGTAGGAGCAGCTCATGTAACAAGACACACGAAGGAGACACACACGGGCGCCTTATTCGTGTGTCTTGTTACATGCGCTCCTCCTACACAGAAGTAATACCAACCAGCCCGCCACATCGCTCTTGAAATCTTGCGCCTCAATTCTTGGCCATGCACGAAAGGTACATGTGCTATCCTGGCCATATTTATGTATACACTCATGGCTTAAGACTTCAGTATTCATTCACATCTGCATTCGTAATTACAGAGCTGAACGAAAGACGAGCAATTAAACTGGCTCATTCAACAGTGTCAATGGCGGTCCATGGGAGTGTCCATGACAATGATGATTAGATATATTCTATTTATTTGGCACTGCAGTTCGTAGTACCAATGGGCAAACCATGTAGGGTGGTGATCCCCAGCGAGTCACAGGCTGCATTAAAATCCGCTGACAGCGAAAATTCTACAGCATGGAAGACAAGTTTCGTTTACGTAACGCTTAAAGAATTCTCTAGGGGCATCAGAGATGCAGCATTGCAAGTAGTATCTCAATCTAAATTGCTGGGCAAGAGAAACGTGTAGTTCATTATGCAGTATCTCATGACAATTAAGGGCATAGAGCTTTGCAAAAGGTCATGCACTGCGTACCACATCATCTCAATGCCAGTAGGCGCTGAGGACTGGCCTTCGCTGTCTAGTGATGGTGAGGCGTTTGTGGGCAGAGCTAACTCGAACATACAAGGTGTAACGCGGATATCATTGGATTGGAAAAGGCGTGTCAAAGCTCAAAGTGGAGCAACACAGCGTTGAAGTCATATCGTCATCACGACCAATCAGAGGCGGTGGGTTGTCTTCCCAGAGACGCTGTTGCATAATCTCTTTAGAAATATCAATTAGTGCTTCTGTTTTACTAATTTAAATTCGGCTGCCGCGATGGCTCAGTGTTTTATATGGCGGCGCTCGGCTGCTAAACCGAAAGACACGGGTTCGATCCCGGCCGCGGCGGCCGAATTTCAACGGAGGCGAAATTCTACAGGCCCGTGTACTGTGTACTGTGCGAAGTCAATGCACGTTAAAGAACCCCAGGAGGTCGAAATTTCCGGAGCCCTTCACTACGGCGTTCCTCATAGCCTGAGTCGCTTTGGGACGTTAAACCCCAAAAAAACCAATTTAAATTCGATATTATAGTGTGCAGCATGAAAAATTTCTGAATGCGACTGCAAGCGCAAACACTGCAAAAACTGCTTCATCTTATCTTGATCCTTCGTCAAACTGCATGCGAGTATCCGTAATTTCGCCAGTTTTATTCCCGCGAAAGAAATGGAAGAGATACAGAGAGCCATCGCACACAGGGAAAATAAATCTATACACAACGTCGCTTTTTAGCTTCTGCACTCCTTCCACTCTTCCTCTTGTTGCACAGATGGGCATCATAGCATGCTGTATGGCATGCTGATGCATTGACAGAAGTTAACCAGATACGCCAAATGCAGCAAAGGCGCAGACGTGACACAGCAAGAAGTCGCGGAAAAAAAAGTGCCCCTCTCAGGATTCGATGTAACGAATCATGCATTTCCATGCTACTGGGTCGTGCAATTACACGTTCTACCATCGTTTCTGAGGTCCGCGTGTGGTGTCGTTAGGTTTTCTAGATGCCACTAAAAGCACGTTAGCTAGCAACAGCTTCACTCAGGTGAAGAACGACATATAAACAGTGGCCTAGCTTACTGACATGTACGGTGTTACTTTTTTGCCATCTGAAAGCACAGGATGGTCTACCTAGAACTTCTTACTAAAGACTGCGCATAACTCTCTACGGCCGTTCCATAACGGAGCTCAACTTTCTCTTGTTAAGGTACGCTGGAGTCTCGTAGAGCACAACCTCTCCAACTCAAAATCTAATGGAAAAGACTTCATACCATAGACGATATTGTTCATCTGCTGCTAAAAAAAAGTTCTTCACGGCTTTTTTTCGGGCGTCCTCGAACGTATATTCGAGGTTGCTCAAAAGGCTCTGGTGTAATGGGATGCCGAACATGAGTGAAGAAGTGATAACCCGATCATCTCATGTTGGGTCTTCTTTTATTCCTTAATGGCTTCAGGGGCGAGTCCAATCCACGGTGTTTGGAGTTGAACGTTGTTTTTGTACTTCAGGTGTGTTACTATTCTCTGCTTAGTTCGTTCGTTCATGCTGTTGCATCGAGGGCGCTGCGACAATGTCGACTGATTACTCTGGTTGCGCTTCAGAAACTGATAACGTCTGCCGGCTGGGAATCCCGATCCACGATCAGATGTAAACTTCCGAGGCTTGCCAGCAGGAAATATGTTCTCCTAACACGAATTGTACGCGCCGCTTTTCTCATTTTTCCAAAAAGCACGGTGAGACTTAGCGACTAGAGCAGCGGATGGCCCGGTAGATGCATTCCTTGGTTCAGCCGTGCCCAGCAAGGCGTACGATCGTATTCAGGGCAAAAATGTCAAACGTTTGTCCGCCCGGAGTTAAGGATCAAGAGAGAGAGTTAGGGATCAAGAGAGGCAGTTAGGGATCAAGATAGCCATACTCTATGGTGCTTGGTTCTTTGAGTTTCCCGTAAGTGTGACAGTGCCGGATGTAGTTTGCAACGTCATTGACTATGCCAAGGCAGTAGAACTGTGGAGAATCTATGCTACCTGAATCAATACTCTTCCGCTACCTGTAGCAATGCCCTTCCCAACAGGCAGTCCTCCCCCTCACAACCATTCGACTAATTCCTTCTGGGAGGCTGATTTGCGGAGCGCTCAGCCCACCGGCCAGCAATGGCTAGTGGACCAAGCTCTACGTGAAGCTCGCGCGCTTGGGCTCCTGTGCCAGTAGGAAACCACCCAGGCGGTCTTTCTTTTGCTCACTACAGTTGTCCATACAGGCTTAACGTCTTCTCTGTGCTAGTTTGGCCAAACTCTGGTGAACTCTCTCAGTAATAGCGCGCAGCTAGGAAACACACTTTTAAAGCGAAAGCTTTACTACTCCAGCCAGCGAGCCATTTCGGCTCGCCGCGCCGTATGCCGTATCTAGGGAGCCGTATGTCATATGCCGTGGCCCACAAACGACCTTGAGCCGCCGTTGCCTAGCAAAGCCGCAGCCACGCTCCAACAGATGCCGCCGCCGTCGACGCCGCTGCCGTCGCCTCTCGCTCCACCAGTGTGCTCCGCTGGGGTGGAGGGAGAGTAGGTGTCGCCTCGCGGGTGGTATATATATATGCGCTTCGCCTCAGTGTAATGTAGTCGTTATGGAGAGCGCGAAACAGACGCAACAACGACAGAACGGAGCGAGGAAGAGACAACGGGCTCAAGAGACTCCAGAAGAGCGCGCCGCACGACTCGAGAAGCGTCGTAACGAAGATGCGGCTAGAAGAAGTGCCACTTCGCGGAGTGACTCTTCAACTGCGGAAGAGACCGGTTTGAGTTCTCGAGAGCGTCGGAATGAGACGCTGCGTAGACGGCGTGCCGAAGAAACGAAGCTTTCGCAATTCAACCAGGGTTAACCAGAGCTAAACCACGGCCAAATTTCTCTATTCGTTTCTTTATAAGGATGGCGATGTCCTTCTGTAATGTGTACTTCCCCTCAGGTTAGCCGTCACGATGTGTCCGAAGCTATTCTGCATTAATAACTTGCATCATCGGAGTTCTGAAGAATGTGTCAGCGTAGGTGTTGATGCTGCTTTTTGAGGTGTTTAATATTGATATTACATAGGCAGTTTCACCAACCATCGAAATAAACGGCCTTGGGCATATTTTATGGCACTCAACAATCGAAGTGCAGCGTGGTCTGCGATGAAAGTGAAAGGTTTTCCATTGAATTACCAATCCCACGGATCAACAGCGTCAGCCATCGCAAGGCATTGCCTTCCTCTAATGGCATAGTTGGTTTCAGGCTTAAAAACATTCAAAATTTATATGCAACGGCATACTCCCGACCGCCGTCATCTACAGCTTGTAAACATCGACGGTGCCCAAAACAGTTAAAGGTTTTGCTGCCTGCGATGTATCGAAACGTAGTGCGACATGGATTTTTCTTGGCTTGAAAGTCACGACGGCTAATGAAATCTCATGGCCTACGAACTTAATGGAAGATTTAGCACAAGCGCTCTTCTTGACCTGCTTGGCGCTAAATTCAAAAGCTCTTCAACATGCTTCATATTTTGTGCTCGATCATCATCAGAATGTATTCGGATATGCCCGTATCCTGGCGTTATGTTCAACTAGGAAAACCCGGGGTAGGCTAAAACAACGCCGATTGAAGCACAGCGTGGTTTGTGATGAGGGTGGCCGATATAACATCGCCCACATGACAACGAAAACTTGGTAATCACGCCTTGCTGTCGGGCAGTGTTTCGACCCCAGTGCTTCTTGCACATGCGGATTTCGATTCCCTGCTTACATCGCCGGCGCATCGAGTGCACCTATTTCGAGAAGCACGGCGGCACGCTCACCCCACTCCCCGCGACTGTTTTTCACTAGTTGTGCATTATGCCGGTTTTGATACCAATGGCTTGGAATGACGTGATGGTGCCGCACGAGTAAAGAAAACGTCATCTTCTTCTTGCATGAAAACGTTTTCCTTAGACTATGCACGGAATCCCTGGTCTGTGTTCAGGCGTCGAGGAGCTACTGCTTCTTGGCTGAAAAGCAGCGCGGAAAACCGGGAAACCGAGCTGAGAGAAAGACAAACAGCTTGGACGCTACATGAACCACGATAAAAAGAAGTTGCCGTGTCGATGAAAAAAACAACAGCAAAAAGGGGGTCCAAAACTAATTGCTGGACCAGCTGGTTTCACATGCTTAACTTCACTGCAGCGCACAAAAACGAAGAACCGCACAGACAGAAAGCCAACGCAACAGCGCCGTCCTGTTGTCTGTCTGTCGCTTTGTGCACTGGTACGAATTCAAGAAGAAACTGAAGTTGGCACAAGAGACGCCGCGAGAGCTGCAGAGGGCCAGAACCTCTGCCGCGGCGAAGCGACATCAGGATCACCTTCGCAGGCGGCGGCGAGAGTCTAGAAGGGAGGAAACTCTGATACAACAACGTCTCCAGCATGTCGTCAGGCCAAATCTTCACGGATACCCTGGACGTGGAGGAAGCTTGATCGGCAGACGAGGTTTTGCTTGAACATGCTGGCCACTCGGCGTCCTCCCGGGCAACCGCACCAAAGACAAGCACCACGAGACGAGTGCGCGAATGTATGCTTAAAACGCTCGGTGTGTATGCATCACTGCAAAACACAGCGCATCACGGATGCACTCCTGCAATGCGTATAGCCCACGCGCAGCATGCATTAGAGAGAAAAAGAAATTTAGCATTTCTGTGGTTCTCTTTTAGTCAAAATTCAGACATAAACTTGTCTTTTAGACATAAACTTGTCTAGCGCGAAATGCACTCCATTTTCTCTCGTGGTTAATGTTGCAGCGCAAAAAAAAAAAAAATCGCACAGGACAAGTTTGAAGATAGACGATGGGCGCACAGTGTTGACACGCAACTTGAGCTTGTTCGGAGGTTGTATGCACAATATATAGTCCTGCGTGAGCTTATCAGCCGAGTCAGCGTCAGCCACGCTGTAAAGGGCCAAAAAAGCGATAAAATTGATAAAAGCGGTAAAAGCTTAGCAATAGGTGAAAAAAAAAAAAACAGTGCATGGGTTGCGGCTTGAACTTAGGTGTCGGTACTGGAAATTCCTTGAATTACTCAACGCCAAATGTAGAGTTCTCTGGCAGGGAGAGTAAAAAACAGAAAAGGAGGAAGAACAGAAGATAAATTGTGAGAAATGGGCAACAAAGGTTATTATTCAAAAGCTCGTTCAAGCGCGGAAATAGCATTTTTGGAGGCAAACACATGAGAGTGCAGATTAGTCCATTCGGCTATATTCCTAGGAAAAAAAAAAGAGCATTTAAAGTTGTCTGTGCGGGCGAACAAAGGAGATAATTTATGCGCATGCTAATGCCTTGTGACACGAGATCATCAAGGCTGCAAATATGTTGAAGGGGTTAGGCGGAACTGACAGTAATAGAGTTTAAAGAGAATTGTTAACCTGGCTATTTTTCTCAAGGTCTCTAAAGACTTGATGTTATTAATTCTCAAAAATTAAGATGGGTAGTCGTGGCGATGGTAGCGATTGTATAAGAAGTGATCTGCTGATCGCTGTGTAAATTCAAGCTTGTGATTGTTTTTTCAGTGAAAATATCTCAAAATTCACAGGCGCACTGTAACCGAGATCTGATAAACGAGTTAAAGGCTAGAAGGTTTGCGTCGGAGGGGCAGTACTTGAGACCGAGCTTGTGGAGTGCAGAATAATATCAATATGGGTGGACAAGCTCAAGCGGTTTGTAATTGTTACGACCAAAGATTTTGAACAGTCAGTTTGAGGTATAGGGGCCCGCTTGGTGATATTGGAGTGTAAGGAAGAGACATATACCCAACAAATCTAGACAAAAGCATATTTGAGCGGGAAACATTTTGTGAACACAATTTTTTCATATAATGTTAGACTTCTCTACAACAATCATTATATGCGCAGATCACCCGACGGCAGTCTTGCATTTTCTTTTATTAACGTTATTGCTGTCGTGAAAAGCGTTCCCCATTGGTTCTCTGTGGCAGCCTTAAATGTTTGATGTGATCGATAGAAACGCTTTAAAGAAATATTTTGCTACATAAGAGAAGAATAGACCATTACCTAGAATATTTATATAAGAGTATCTTACAATTTCTCAATTTTCAAAACTTTTGTTCGAGAATGTTGAACGCGTGGTCGTGATGGGCACGAAAGCATTTTTATCAGGGTAAAGTTTCATACACCAGAGATCACACCTATTAGAAATAGAAGTAAGACATTCATTAAGCGCAGCTTGACCTATTTTGTTATTAACAACCTTGACGAGCAAGCAGTGGTTTGCGAATAATCGAATATTAACGCTTCCATTACTGCAGGTGGTCTAGTCGTTCACCTAAATTAAGAAAAAGAGAGTACCTCTGACACTGCCCTGTGAAACACCGGAGTTTACAAATGAAACATGTGAATGATGGCCTTATAAATTAACAAACTGTTGGCACTTATCTATAGATATGACGATGTCGACATGACCACAGTACCATTCAAGTGTATATATGCGAAGACATCCGGACACCTGTTCACTACTTAAACATGACGCTCACCTGTTGTGCCGCTGCTCGTGTTTTATTGGAATCATCTAATAATAATCTCACCTTTGTATATTTAGAAAACTTTCACTAAGCGTCTGCACCAGTTCTTACCGCAACATCGCATATATGAGAATCATCCGGACCTGAGCTCGAAGTGCCTGCTGATGTTCTCGTCCATTTGAGCCTTGCAGTTACTTGCTTGGACCACACAATGTTCGGTCTTAATGAGACGTGCATGTGCTCACTGACAACCGCTTTTTCTTTGTGCACTAACACCGCCGTAATAACTCTCTAATATATCTTTCATTAGATTAATTCTGGGCTCGTGAAGATAGCAATCGTCTACTCGTGTTCTCAGAATTAGCTTATGAAAGCCTGCTAACTCCTGTTTTAACCAAAGTGCACACGATAGTCTCTAAGTTTCATACGCTGGCTATTCTGAACACGTGAGATATCTGAAGCGACTCAGTGGCTTGGTTGCTTGGTATAAGTGCACCTTTAAATAAAAAGGTGCAAAAAAGAGGCTAACCATAAAAGCTAAGAAGAACCGGACAAGCGCCTTCCTGTGATCGTCCACTGTGTATTTCGTCTGGTTTTTGCCCGTTTTTTTCATTTTTTGCCAGATAAAAACATGTATTTCAATCAATCAATCAATCAATTTATTTTTGGCATGGAAAAATACAGCGAAAAAAAGGTGACTGAAGAAAAAGCCGCTTTGTTGCGGCTTGACTAAGCTCCAGTCACCCATCACCCATTAGCAGCGACGAACAATGCTCTTATGTGAAAAAATACACAGCGGAAAGAGAGAGAGAGAGAAAAAGAGAGGCATACATCAGAAATACTGGAACTGAAAAACAAAACAAAAAACAGCAAACAGCAAACAAACAAACAAGGCATATTACATTAGTGCAATATGTAGTGGTAGCAGCATACAAAATTTATATGTGCTTCCAAAGCAGCAACAAAAGCTCGAATGTGGCTGTAATTTTGTAAAAGAAATAAGACGCAAAGCAAAGCAGTCAGCGTCTTCGTATATACTTCTTACCAGAAGCTAAAAAAAAAAAAAACTCAAGCTGGAGTGGTTTTTTCAGCCCAGTAAAGCTTTGAGGCTTTGCCTTCTCAATAATTCGATGCCAGCGCACAAATTTGCATACATAAATAATGAAAATGACAGATTTGCATGCTGTGCTGTAGAAGTTTTTTCGCTAATTAACACTCTCGTAAGGCAGACGTATCTGGGGCAAACCAAGGTTATAATAAATAATATTGCGCTGAAATGAAATGATAGCCGCCAAGCCCTACATTTTTTCGATATGAATGTCAGCCAAAGTTCGTGAAGTGATGGACCTCTTCCTTAACATGATAAAACTTAATGAAGCCTTTATAAATATCACTCTGACTGATTTGCACACGTCAACGGCTCTTCGCTTGCATACCCAACAAGTCTAGACAAAAGGATTTTGGAACAGTAAAGATTTGATGACTGCAATTTTTTATGTATTGTAAGATTTTCCCTAAAACAATCAAAATATATCCGCAGATCTCCCATCGGCTGGACTGCATATTTTTCGTATTAACATTTTTGCAATCGTCGAACACGTTCCCAATTTGGTTTTCTATGGCATTAACTGTTTGATGCGAGAGATGGAAAAGCTTTAAAAGAAAGATTTTTTTGCACGCCTGAGTATATGTTCTAGTAAATTTTCTTTCTAGTACAACGAACCGTCTTTCTCGATGGTCGTAGCTGTCAGTGCAGTGGTCAGCCCCGCGCAATAGAACTCTCCTTTTGTGGCTGCAGCAAAGTACTGCCAGTGGGAGTCGTCAGTACTCTGTTTGGTGGCTTCATTCCATCTCAAGGACAAGTTATTAGAGCTCGCACAACCCGTCAAGGTTGAGTGGCTTCGGCAGGCTCTTCTCTGCTAGGTGTGCATTCACATCCTGGTTCACCAGGGGTCTACAGCTTCCACAGCTTCCGGAAACATTCGCGAGTATCTGCGGGCTGTCAGTCAGACCTCCGGTAGCATCGACTGGAACATCTCTGAAAACAGCAAGGAAAAAAGCGCTTTTCATCGCGGTCTGCCATCCATTCATCGGAGGAACTCTGGACCAGAACACGCCAAAGACGTTCTATTTTGGTGCCAAAGTCTGCGCTGGAAACCAAGTCATTGAGGCCAGAGCTCTTGCAATGACGCATAAGGTTTTTTTGGCATGCCCCAGAGGAAGACCATGAGCGCTAATTTGTGTCTGCGTTGACATTATAGCGCCATGCATGTTACCGTCGCCTCGCCTCAATGTGAAGCGTGTCGTGGCTTACATTGAAGAGCGTTCGCTGTATTTCCTGCAAGCCGCTAAAGAATGAGAATTTGCGGTTCTATCCAATTAGCTGTTTTGTCAAAAAGCACAAGCCTCCGTGTTGGGAGGATTTAAACAGCCATAAATTCACAATGTCAAAAGTGGAAGCTTAAGGGAAGAAACTCTAAGAGGGTTTTGAATATGGTTAGTTAGATTTAATCATGGCCTTTCATTACTGCGCTGTTCTAACACTTAAATGCAAGCGAAGGCTTGAAGTCTTCTACGAAAAGGCCAAGAATCCTTACGTACCTTTTCGGGCAATCGTCTCCGAAAACGGCAAGTGGCAGAAATGCGTGAAACTGTGGCTGCAAGACAGGGGTTCCGTTGTGTTTCGACCTCTAATGAAGCGTAGCTCTGAGCGTGTTTTAAGTTTAATCAACTCGTGTTCCTAAAAAGGCCTTGTTGCGTTTCTGTCCACAGTAAGGACTTCTTCTATTCTATTTTTCATGATGCTTTGCTCTCCTGTATTAAAAACAGTGCAGCTGGTTCCTTCCAGAATGATGTTTTTAATGTCCGCGCTTTGTATCGCGACCATTTTAAACCACTTGAACCGAACCATGAAATAGCATAAAGTGGCGAGATCACATTTCTTGATGTCATCATCATTCTTCCCCCTGATCGTACTTGGGGAAAAGCCACTGTTACCATACAAGTATAATACAGCCCGTTCTTAACGATGAAAAGAAGTGTTGCAAGTGTATTCGTTATGAATTTTCTGAAGCAGTCTTGGGCAAACCTCATGAATTAAAGTATTTTACAACAGCGCACACATTTAGAACATGCTGGCTACCTCTCGCACGTTCGTGCCCTGCGGCAGAAAGTGTTCTCAAGAAACTACGTCAACGAAAAGCGCTTGTAAACCAACAGCACCACCTAAGAAAGCAAAAAATGTCAGTCGTCCTGTACTACCACAAGACTCTCCCATTACCTAAAAAAGCTAGCGCAACGGGCAAAATGTTTTTGAGCACCCCAAAAAACAAAAAACTGACTGATATGTGCATGAAGACGATGTTGGCAGCTGAAGAAACGATATACTGTAAAAAGAAGCATGCCAAAAGATTCATGAAAATGTTCTGCACCAGACACCATTTTGATGCGGTTATCAATGCCAGGGAAAAACAGGTCGCAGTTTAACCAGAAAGTCCTTGAACGTAATCGTGATATGGAAAATATGAGCCACATGTGTCTGCGCGTTTGCTGCGCAAATGTGCCTATGTGTTACTTTTTAGTGACTGCTTTATTGACTGCTCACTTAGTTGTTTAAAAGATCATAAGAACCAGGCGGCATGCGAGATTATTGAGGATGAATGGCATTCGTTAGCGGTTATCGATGTGCACATCGTGGGATGATGGAGTGCTGAAAACATGGCTGTGTAAGAATCCCATGTTCTCTGCAATAAACTGTTATTGAAACAGGACTTGTCGGGCTAGTTGGTTGATCATAATGCAAAAAAGACGAACTGCGCAACAGGAACAGGGAGCAATGAAGCAACGGGACTGTGTACCATGGTTCGAAAAGACGGAATTTCTGGCCAGATTGAATGACAAATGGGAGCGTCTCGTCGTCGAAACTTTTTACATCGGCACCACGGACAACTGTGTTAGCAAGGCTTCCATTTCCTTATCATCCAAAGAATTTTCGTTTTTGCGGGGGCATGTGTAGCCTAGTGGCCTGTTTGTGCCCTGGTGATTGAGCAGTGCCTCCTGATTGCGTTTGATGCTTTCGTTGTTCATTTGATTAGCGATCTCAGTTTTGTTTCGGTTCTGTCATGGTTTGAGATGTTTTCCTACGCTTCGGATTTCATTCACCCCTCCCCCTTTTTTAAAACCGTTGTTGTCTTAAACTGTTGTCCCGTCTTTCATCTTTTTGTTTTTTAAATGACTCAGTGCCTATTTTCACTGTTTTTGTGACGTAGCTTCTTGAGCTGATTCATGGTGTTTTTACCCTTTTGACCTGGTGCCTTTTTTCACTGTTTTTTTTATTTTGACGATAACCGATGTGGTTGTTCTTGTTTCCCGTTTTGTTTGCTTTCAAAAGGGGGTGTGCTTCGTCTCTTGGTTTTGGTGTCAGCACCTGCGCTTGTAAGCGGTTCGAGCTTCAGTGGTATCAGATGGCTACAGTGGTGTGGTTTTGTTTTGAATTTTCTTACTTTGGAGAACGCGTAATTCTCAAGAGTGCACTGTCGCTAAGCGTTCCTTTGCTTTTTGTTTTCATAGAAAGGGCCGGCCCGGTATAAGATTATCTTGTAAGCGTTGGTTCTTGTGTGGTCTGTTTATCGCCTGGGCAGATTGTCACGTGCCATATTGATCAGATTTGAAGTGCGTTGGGATCGCTATATATATTTGCCTTGTATTCCTTCCTTTAGTAAAGTTGTAAGTCTGCGTTAGTGTGTGTCTGCCTCCCTTTCGTCCGTGTTCTTGTTGCGCAGTTCGTCTTTTTTGTTATTGAAAGTTAGCGCTGTGTCTGGTGTCCTTTCCTTTTTCCCGTTCCCGTCTACTTGCGATATGCTCTTTGATATGTTCATTTACTTAACAGTGTGTGTAGAGAGCGCTGAAAAAGGCGGAGAACGAACTAGATCACAATTGCACCCTTATTAGACAAAGAGAACTTCTGAAATGTTTGAAAGGCACTGTCAAGCAGCCTGATGACCTGTAATCTTCCTTAATTTCTTTTTTTTTCAGTACATAAGAAGCTCACTCTCCTTTAAGAAGTCCACAACGCGATGTTTTGAAGCGAAAAGCTTTACTACGCTAGGTAAAGCGGTCGTCGCGTAGGCCGAAGAATGACCTTGAACGACCTTCAGCCCAGCCACGTTAGCCGTGTATGACCATATGTGGTACAGTTTTGGTGTCGAACCCTTGAGTCATGACCTTTAGTTACATCTGACCTTGAGTTGACCTGTGGTCTTCGATCTTTGACATTGGGTGACCTTTGGATTGACCTTCCACCTCAAAGACATCCGACGGGGTGATCTGAAGCCACATGATGATATCCAATGGGGGTGTCATAAGACCATGTGATACCGCGTCATAGCTACGTGGTCGTGTGGGTATAAATAGAACGGCTGTCGCCAGCGTGGAGCTGAGCTGCCATGGACGAGCCTCAGACGCTTAGCAAGCGAGCTTGCTTTTGCTGAATTCCAGGGTTAGCCAAGTTATGCCACTGCCGATTTTTTATCCTACTTTTCAGTAACAGACATGGTATCACCATACTGTGAATTCTTTTGCTGTTTGAATTGTGTATTTAATTATAATTAATGCTACCGAATCTTATGAGTAGTACGCAGAAAGGTCTACGCTAGAGAAATGTTTTATTATTATAGTTTACTTTTATGCCCTGAAATACTTTATACTAATGAAATTTTCTTAATGGCACGATGGGCGTTGGGATTAATGAGTGGCCGTAGAATCATCAAAGTGAAAGTGCCGATGTGAAGACGGTCTGTGAAGGCAACGGTTGGGGTTATTTCTTTATTTGCGAGAATGAAAGATTGTCTGAGGGTGCTGAGAAGGCAGCAACGAGAAGAATGTCCTTCCATTGCAGGAATGTAATAGCGTGCACCGTTCGGGGCCTAATACCTTGGTCAAGGAGAGGAGCTCGACCAAAAATAAAAGGCGAGAAAGCAAACGCCGATAAATAGAGCGCGGAAGGAGACCGTGGTCCGACGTGCCGGCGAATGACGAGCTCAGATGTCCCGGATTCCTCGGCAGTTTATTGCGTGGAGTCTGACTTAGATGGCTATTAAAAGGTAGATAATGGCGGTACCATACCACCACTAATAAAACTACCAATACTGAAAAAACACCAACTGCCTCAAGGACCTTAAAATGTTGACTGCGCCTACGCTGATATAGAACGAGGCAAGTTCCTCAGGTTTATGTCCTTTCTGATTTGACCATAGAAAGCGGATACTTTTAGTGCGCAAGCAGTAAGGCTTCCAATCTTGGGAAAAAACGTTCTCTGATTTGAAGCTAGAGAAACCCGCAGAAATATACTAGAATATGGCCACGACTGGGTTTCAGACCCGTGGGGCCGCAAACAGATCTCTGTCGTAGGCCACTGTACGAGAGCACTATGCTACCACAGCTTTTGTTTTCTTTTTCAATCTGCTTTTTATTACAGTGCTCTATGTACATGAACTTTGTACAGATGATGAGGACAACACTGGCAATTCAACACGATGCATAATAGGCACACCTGCGCAACCCAGCACTAGAAAAAAAGGCAATGAAGAGCACAGCACTAAGATAGAGTGCCACTCCACTACAAACTCAGTCTGTGCATGCAATTCCTTCAAATGAGCAATCATTCTACTTAAATGCTTTTTTACAGAAACAAGAGTTTCACAATGTTGCTCCATCATGCGTGTTTTCCAGAGGTTGTGCTGTCCAAATAGAAAGATCATGCCTAATGGTTCATCCACAAATGCAGTGCATTGAGGTATCATGTATGATGCAGTGTCAAAATGTCTTTTTTTTTTCAATGTTCAACATATCCCAGAAAAGTGTTGCATTTTTGTAACTGATGAAACAAGGCTCAATTGTTTCTGCAACGTGGCAAAATTGGCAATTTGGCCTAGGCACAAAAACAGCCCTTTTCTCTAACCATGTTTTAAAAGGCAATGTCTCGGTATGTAGCTCGTAGAAGAATGCCTTGGTACACGGTGAGAGGGCCGTTTTACGACCTCTTTTGAGTATGTCATGTCACGCGAAACCAGAATACACACAGCGGCACATGAGCGGATGGAAGAGCATAATAATTAAATCCTTGTAGAGCCGTTTACTCGACACTGAAAACAGGAAATAAGGGTGAAATGAAATATTAGGAAAATAGAATGCCAATTCGCCCAGGAAACACAAATGACCAGATATATTAAAACACAATGAGGTTCGGTAAAACGTGAACCAAACTGACCTGCCACGATGCACGCACTATCAGGTGCATAATGTCACGGAAAAACACAGCACGTGAAGCAATATGTTGGACATGCAGGTGGAGGACCTTACCAAGGCTGCCAGCGCTTACAGGGCGCAAAAGATTATCGCGCCTCATAGATTCAAAAGAAGGATCCTTCAGAAAAGTGGCGAAAACTCTGGGAAAACGCTGGATATAAAGTATTGCGCACTGAATAATTTGGTGTACATATTAAATTTTAGTGGTGAGAAACAGGTTACATGCGTTCACCCTGCCAGCATTCGAGAGACCATGGAGGACAAATATCTGAGCATAGCGCTGAAAAGGTGGCACGCGGCCTTTCCAGCAATGGGCACCATGCTATGGGCACTCAGAGGGACGCCAATGTACTTGGGTGGCCTACGTGTCCGTTGCATACCATGGTGCAGCATATTCAGCAAGTGTCGTTCCCCACATTCCAAACGAAAGAACGTAACTCCTAGAACGATTAATGTCAGCTCCTAATACTGAACAAGAATCCTTCGTTAAGCGAATAACCTCATCCATGCTTGGCTTATCAGCGCATAAAAACGCGCGACCATCTGCATAAGCTAATACCTTCACTTCGTGACCCACAGTGTGGAAACCGCTGGCGGCTCTACTATTTATGACACTTATTAAAAGTGGCTCCCAGTGTAGTGTGAACAGGAGTGGGGACAATGGGCAACTTTGTTTCACAGGGGACTGAAGGAAGAAAAAACAGGGACAGTGCGAACGCGGGACGAAGAAGCGAGCAACGGCACAGCGTCTGTGTCGTTCTTCTCGACTTCGTCCTGTGTTCGTGGTGCTCCTTTTCGTCATGTTTCATCAACTAGTCCGCAACAGCACCCTCGTTTACTCAATGTAGACTGGCAGCGAGAGAAAGCCATTTACAATCAGGTGCGTGGAGCAGATTTTATAATAAAAAAGTGCATTCCACTAGAAAAATTGACGTGATTTAAAAGAGAAAAAAGGCGAGAATAGCAAACTCGATCGAACGCCTTTGCCACGCGCAGCAGGTAGATCAGACTGTATTGACCGCACCTGCAAATTCATGCCGAAAGCTTCTATCAGTTGCTGCTATGTCCACCCCCTCTCGTTCAATCTTGACTGTTCGGCGGTCAGGACGCGCAACACGGCAGGGCCAGATCCGCATGCAACGGGACTCAGCTTTTGAGGCCATTACGGGGGAGCTCCCTGATGCAGCGTCTCGCTGTGAAGCGCGATTTAGACGGATGCCACACATCCTGTATTCGTACATAGTGTATATTGCCGCCCTACACCCGCTGCGGCGGCTCAGTGGTTATGGCGCGCGGCTGCTGGCCCGAAATACGCGGGTTCGATCCTGGCCGTGGCGTTCGCATTTCGATGGAGGCGAAATTCTAGAGGCCCGTGTGCTGTGCGACGTCAGTGCACGTTAAAGAACCCCAGGTGGTCGAAATTTCCGGAGACCTTCACTACGGCGTCTCTCATAGCCCGAGTCGCTTTGGGACCATTACACCAATAAACCAACCTATCCTTTCTTACTATCACTCCCTCTTTCTTTCCATCTCCCTGTACTCTTATTCCCGCTAGCCGCCGCAGCTCAGGTGCTTCAGCTTTCGATTGCAGATGCTGCGACCAGCAACAGCTTTTCTTTCCATTGTTATCTTATAAATAAATAGGCTCTTACAACAACAGACGCCACATCACAATTATATTTATTTATTTATTGATACTCCAATCCCGGAGTTGGTATTTTAGCAGGGTGGGGATACAAACTAGGCAGTTTAACAAAACAGGCAAAGGTAAACAAAAATAACAGTGCAAGTTGAAGCTCTTCTGCACCATTGCGAATACAACAGTTAAACATATACAACAGAACAGTGAAATAGCAAATGCAATAAGACTAGGTGATATGTTGCGAGAACAATGTCAGTGACGGCTGCAGCACTTCATTGTTAGTGAGGTTATTCCAATCGGAAATAGTTCGTGGAAGGAATGAATATTTAAAGCAGTTATTTCGAACGCGAAAAGGACTTAAAGTTAGCTGGTGTCGTTGTCGCGTCGCATATCCGGACGAAAAAACAAGCAAATCGGTGAGTTGTGTTCTGTAGTGTCTTTTGATTGATTGACACATAAATTTAAGTCGTGCATAACGATTTCGCTCAGTTATTGTCGGAATGCCAGCTTGGATTAAAAGATGTGTTACTGATGTACGTCGGTAATTGTTATATATGTAGCGTGCAGCCTTCTTTTCAACCTTCTCTATTTTATTCATGTTAGTTTGGGTGAATGGGTTCCAGATGATAGCAGCATAATCTAAGGTAGGCAGAACAATACATTTGTAAGCAAGTAGGCGAACAGATGGGGTAGACAACCGCAATGTCCGTCTCAAGAAAAACAATTTACGAAAAGCGTTACACGTTATGAAGTCAATATGTTTATTCCAGCTAAGAGTGTTAGTGACCCAGAGCCCTAGATATTTATATTCTGTTACCTCTGTCAGTGTCACGCCGTTATTACAATAATCGAAGTGTAAGACTTTCTTTTTGTGAAAGATTCTCATTAGTACAGTTTTTTAGAAGTTAATAGACATTTGCCATGCTTCACACCATGCGAAAACTGTTTGCAACGCATTATTAAGTAATAGCTGATCGGAGACATTTCTTACTTCTGTGTAAATAACCCAATCATCAGCGTAAAGTCTAATTTTCACAGGAATGTAAGCGACAATATCAATAATATATATTAAAAACAACAGAGGCCCAAGAACAGAGCTCTGAGGGACGCCAGAGTGAACTGTAAGCCTGTCAGAAGAATGATAATTGAGAACAACGAATTGTTCTCTGTTTGTAAGGTAGACTGAAATCCATTTTACTAGTTGTTCGTTATGAAGTACTGTGTCCGATTTATAAAGTAACTTTTCGTGAGTAACCTTATCAAAAGATTTCGAGAAGTCCATAAATACGGCATCAATCTACGTTTCATTGTTAATTAACGAGGTAAAATCATGTATAGTTTCGACTAGCTGTGTGCAAGTTGAGTAAACCCTCCTGAATTCATGCTGACACTTAGTAAAAAATTATTAGCTTGGAGAAAGTTTGATATGTCATTGTGAATTATGTGTTCAAGTAGTTTACAAGCAGTCGATGTGGGTGAAATAGGGCGGTAGTTCTTTATCAATCGCTTGTCTCCACTTTTATGAAGCGGTTTCACTCTAGCAGTCCCCTAGTCTCTCGGAATTTAACCTTCATTTAAAGACCTTGTAAATAAAACAAACAAATATTTAGATGTCCGTTGTGCATATCTTTTCAAAAAGGCATTAGGTATGTTCTCTGGTCCAGGTGATTTCTTTATATCAGGGATAAGTAACATGTTTAAATTTCCATGCTCACTATTTACAAGGTCATCCAGAGGCGGCAGTGAAGCTCCAAATTTTGGAAAGATATTATTATCATCAGAAGATACGGACTTAAAATGTTCATTGAATACATTAGATACTGTTTGTGCATCACTGACCAGAACACCTGTGATTTCAAACTCATTATTGATCCTCGAGGTTGGACAGACCAAACGCCAGAATTTCTTGGGATACTCTGATACAAAGTTGGGTAAGGATTCATTAAAGTAAAGCTGTTTGTCAGTGACAGTGCTCTGTTTTAGTTGAAAACTAGGCAAAAGAATTTTTCGTTCTAATTCTGGAGAATAACTATTTGCTTTTTTCTTTTTCATCCGTTTCAGTTTTCTTTTTAGCTGCAGTGTCGCTCGAAAAATTCATGGGTTTTTTGTTCTCTTTCTAACAATAACCCGCAAGTGGCATTCAATACATTCATGTATCATAGCTTTAAACCAGTCCCAAAGTTTGTGAACACTGTGAGTGTTAATACAAAACATATCAAAATTGAAGGAAAGAATATCAACAATGGAAACATCATCAGCTCGAGAGAAGTTTCTAAAATGGATTTTAGAGCAATTTTTACCAACAGTCAGGCCGAAAAGGGTTAGTAGAACGGTCTTGTGATCAGAGATACCGGGTATCACTACACATTTAGCTGTATCAAAAATTGTGCCAGAAACAAAGAAAAGGTCTAGCATGGATTTTGATTTCCCTTATATTCGGGTCGGGTGCTCTACAGTTTGTGTCAAATCATATGAGAACGCTATATCAAACATGGCCTCACTTGATTCATCGCTATGGGTTTTGATTGCGAAAGTTGGCCAGTCAATATCCGGAAAATTGAAATCGCGGCTAAAATAATCCGATCATTTGGCTTATGAAAAGTTCTCATATAATCTCCTAGGTTATTTAAAACACTGACCAGGGATCCAGGCGGTCTATAAAAAGACCCTACAATATACCGGACATTGTTGTGGTATGCCTTACAGAAATGCATTCAATATTACGCACATCAGGCATGCTCAATATATTTAAATAATTTTTAAAGATTATGGCAACTCCTGCTCCTTTGCTACGACGGTCTTTCCTAAGTACACTGTAGTCAGCTGGCGCAAATTCTATCGTAAACGGTTTCATTTAACCACGTCTCTTAAAACCGCGATATCTGGATCTTCGCAAAGTAAAATTCCTTCTAACTCACTAATTTTATTTATTATGCTTCTGCAGTTTACATTTAATATTTTTAGTGATTTTGTAACGTGCTTGTGCTGTCAGTTATTTTTGCTGTTTAACTTTAAACAGGCACCTTTCACTTCATCCCAGCCGTACATTACACTGTCAACAGACAATTTATTGTGCACCAATTTCACCTTGACCCCATTATCTTTTTCCTGTCTGGCACTCTTCCACAGGTGCTTTCTTATTTCCTGCATTCTGGTGGAAAAGTCTTCAGAGATTGAAATTGCGGAACCCTTTAGCTTGTAGGCTGATTTTAATGTCGAAACCTTTTCTCGGTAATCTATAAATTTCACTATCACGGGGCGTTTCTTATCTCCAATTTTGTGACCAAGTCTATGACACCTCTCAATGCCAGTGACAATTAACTCTAATTTATCTTGAAAGACCTCAGTAATAAGTATTCTTTCAAGATCAGCCCCTGTCTCTTTATCCTCCTCAGCTAATCCATATATAAATAAATTGTTTCTGCGACTCCTATTTTCCAAGTCATCAACTTTGGAGATGAGCGCTGACAACTACTTATCAGCCTTCTCGACAGTGTCCTCTATTACATACACACTGTTGTTCAAAGCGTTCAAAACTACCAGCTGTTTTTCAAGACCTTCTATGCGGTCGGTCAGAGCTGAAATGTTCCGCTCAATATCGGTTTGAGAACAACGTAAAACTTCCACAGCTGCCGTCAATTTTCCCTGGCCGTCCAGTAATTCTGAAACCATTTCTTTTTCTGTAGGGCTCGGATTTTTCTCTACATCGCCACACACCAACAGGTATCTTGATATAGAAATGACATAGTCGAAAACATTCATCAAAGGTAGTGAGCTGGGCAGCAGCACTAAGAAGCGGTTATCACTTCGATAGCATTTAGTAGGTAAGTACCGACTAACCTGCAGCACAAAACAGAAAGTGTTCGTTATCATGTTGCCGCTGAGGCTGCTGCCATGCCCACTAATGAGGCTCGGTGCTGTCTCTCCTTTTATAGCTGGGAATCGGGTCATGTGGTCCGGCGTAACCGCTGTTGGCATAGGCGTGGCGATGATAACTGGCGCTGTCGGATCATCCACAAGGCAGATGTCACCGACACGCGTTCGGTAGTGCTGACATCAGCAGGGTCCACCTGTGTGCGTCGTTCTTGAGATCGCTGGCCTCGAGCAATATACCGCACTTGTTAACAAGCATATCCGCAGTCAGCTCTGAGCTGTCCATTCGTATTACTGAGAATCCTAATCGTAGTGAATTTTTGCAGCGAAAACAATATTTGCTTGCATAAGCCATTTAAAGGCTACAACGGCAGTCGTAAAGGCTTACGAAGCGTTCCGCGTAACGCGTAATGCTACTGCTGTCGAGGTGTCCACCTTGAAGGGTGACAGTTATTGCGCCGCTCCTTTCTTCAAAAGTAACCAGCCGCATAGTCCTTCTTCCTAAAGAGTATCCTTTGTCGACATGTCCGGCAGATTGGCGCCCTATCACCCTACAAAATTCAGATTACAAAGTATTAGCAAAATTACTCGTTCGCCGTCTACGGGCTCTCCTCCCGTCCTTCATTTCTTGCCACCAGATTTTGTCCATCCCAGCTCATGAAATAGTTTATCTTCCGTAACGAGACCTATCCTAGAGTATACTATACGGCGGTGCGACAGGGTCTTCTTTACCTCGATCAAGAGAAGGCGTTCGACGTTTTAGAGCATAAGCATATTTGCGATACACTGGATGCTTTCGGTTTCCCACTTTCTTCGTGCTTCTCATTAAAGACATGTATAGGGCTATTTCAAGCATTCTGTTCCTCGATGGTCCGGAAAGGACCGAGTTTGATGTTGGCCGCGGCGTCCGTCGAGGTTGTCCGCTCTCCCACTTTTTCAGAGCATTAGCTTGTAGCCCCCTCTCTTGGGCGGCGCCGACAACCCGGCTAGCGCGCGCCACCCTGCGAAGAGAATAAAGACGGCACCTGGTCGTGGCTCGTGCAGCCACGGCTGGCAGTTCTGTTCTGGTGTCGGCTCGTAGCTGTGGTCTCGTTTCCTTCGCTCCTGAGGCGTTAAGCCTACATTGGTGACCAAGGACGAGCAATGACCGATCCCGCAACATCCACGCAGCAGGATTCGCGTCCGCAGGACGTCTCGTCCCTGCAGGTTCGCCTTCCACCTTTCTGGCCCCGGAACCCGCAAGTTTGGTTTTACCAGGTTGAGGCGCAATTTTGCCTAGCCCGCATCACGTCGGAGACGACGCGCTACTACCATGTTGCCTCAAGCCTGCCTCCTGACGTTGCCGGTGAGCTCTCCGACGTTCTCTCCGCCCCCATGGGTGCTACTCCATACCAGCACCTGAAAACCAAGGTGCTGGAGGTATTTATGCCGTCGGACCGCACCCGCCTCCAGCAGCTCCTTACCGGGGAAGACCTTGGCGACCGGCGCCCCTCCCAGCTTCTGCGCCGCATGCAACAGCTTATCAGGGGGCGCGACATCCCCAACCACTCAGCGTTGCTTCGAGAGCTTTTCCTCCAAAGCCTTCCCCAGCCCATCCGCCTCGTCCTTGCGGCGGCCGGTGACGTCACCCTCGGCCGCCTGGCTGAGCTCGCAGATACCGTTCATGGGGCCACCTCCCCGTCCGTCACTGCTGTTTTGCCGCCAAGAGACCCAGCGATTTCGCGCCTTGAGGCCCGTCTCGAGGAGCTTGCCGCCTCAGTCAGTCGCCGCACTCCGGAGCCGACCTCTGGAGACCCGTCCGTCTCGTCTTGATCATTGCGCTCTTTCGCGCTCACGTCAAGCTCGGAGTCCCAGCCCTACATCTCTCTGCTGGTACCGCAGGCGTTTTCGCCACCGGGCCACGAAGTGTACACCGCCCTGTTCGTGGCCGGGAAACGCCCGCCGGGATCACTAACGGTGGCGTGTGGTTCCCCCAGTCATTCGAGCCGCCTGTTCATGGTCACTGACAAGTTCTCCGGCACCCGGTTTCTTATCGACACGGGCGCGGAAATCAGCGTGTTCCACCGACTAAGGCAGATCATTCCGAGCCATCAGGACTGCGCTCCGTGCTGCCAACGCCTCGTCTATACCCACGTATGGGCTACGATCTCTCACCCTCGACTTCGGCCTACGCCGCACTTTTCGATGGGTCTTCGTCATCGCAGACGTCGTCCGCCCGATCATCGGCTCAGACTTCCTCTCCTACTTCGACTTAGACGTCAGCGTGCTGCATCCTCGCCTTACCGACGGTCTGACTCATCTCCATCTCGGGAGTCTCGTCCGACCTTTCTCCCATGGGCATTCGCACGCTGATACCTTCCTCTCAGTTCGAAAAAAGTGTTTGCGGATTTCCAGGAGCTCACTAAGCCATGCAACCTCACTGAGGCGCCTAAACATACTGTGACACACCACATCGTCACCCGGGGTCCACCCGCAGCTGCTCGACCGCGCCGCTTGTTTGGAGACCGTCTAGCTATCGCCTAACGTGAGTTTGACCACATGCTGGAGCTCGGCATTATACGCCCGTCGTCCAGCGCGTGGGCGTCTCCACTGCATCTTGTGCCCAAGCGTGATCCCGGTGACTGGCGTCCCTGCGGCGACTATCGGGCGTTGAATGCCAACACTGTCCACGACAGCTATCCGCTGCCCCACATCCAGGACTTTACATCGCGCCTCGCCAGCTGCGCCATTTTTAGCAAAGTTGACCTGGTTAAGGCGTATCACCAAATTCCCATTGAACCCGCCGACATACCTAAAACCGCCATCACGACGCCCTTTGGTTTGTTTGAGTACGTCCGGACGCCTTTTGGACTACGCAATTCGGCACAAACCTTCCAGCGGTTCATTGCTGAGGTCACGCGGGGCCTACCGAGTGTATTCGCGTACCTTGACGATGTCCTCATCGCCAGACCTACACCTCATGATCATGAGCAAGACCTACGTGCTTTGTTCAAGCGTCTACAGCACTACGGCCGGGTTGTGAATGCCTCCAAGTGTGTTTTCGGTGCTTCTGAGCTCGGGTTTTTGGGTCATCACATATCCTCAGTGGGTATCCGCCCTCTCGCGTCCCACGTTCAGACCATCGAGAATTTTTCGTTGCCCACAACCCTGCGCCTCCTGCGACAATTCCTGGGGCTGGTGAATTTCTCCCGCCGCTTTATCCGGCACTGTGCAGAGCTACTTCGCCCGCTCACCGACCTCCTCCGCTCTACCGCTGGCCCGTCCTCCGCAATCTCTTGGTCATCAGAAGCCCAGGCCGCATTTACTGCCGCGATGTAAGCAGTCGCTAACTCCGTGCTTCTAGTCCATCCGCGCAACGACACCCCTACGAGATTGATGGTGGATGCCTCCAGCGTGGCCATCGGAGCCGTCTTACAGCAGTACATAAACTCCGAGTGGGGACCATTGTCTTTTTACTCTCGGAAGCTACTTCCTGCTGAGACCCGCTACAGCGTCTTCGGTCGAGAGCTCCTAGCCATCTACTCCACTATACAGCACTTTCGGCATTTTGTAGGATGCAAGTTTCACGTGCTAACCGATCATAAACCGCTAGCATATGTGTTCCGGACCAATTCATCGAAGTACGTGTCACGTGAACTCCGTCAGCTCGTTTATATCTCGGAGTTTACTATCGACATCCGGCATGTGAAAGGTGCAGCCAACACCGCCGCTGACGCCCTCTCTCGTATAGTCGCGGTAGACGCTCCATCTTCCACCGTCGACTGGGCCGCATTCTCTTCTGCCCAGCAGAATGACGATGAGCTCGCCGCTTTTCGAGCGAACCCTCGTTCTCTCCGATTACGGCTTGTGCCCCATCCTTGCTCGCCTGAGCCCTTGTGGTGCTGTTTCAACGGACATTCCTCGCCCTTTTGTTCCGGCTTCACTACGTCGCTCTATCTTCCATTCTCTCCATGACATATGCCATCCAGGCATTCGGGCTACTCAGCGCCTTCTCACCCAGCGCTATGTTTGGCCCGGAATCAACGCTGATGTGCGTGCTTGGACGCGCCAGTGCCTACCCTGTCAGTCGACCAAGATCTGTCGACATACCAAGACACCTTCCCAAGCCTTTCTACCCCCTGGCCGTCGTTTCGACCATGTTCATCTCGACATCGTGGGCCCTCTACCCATCTCTCGAGGCTACCGCTATATCTTGACCATAGTCGACCGCTTCACTCGCTGGCCGGAGGCAGTCCCCATTCCTGACATCACCGCAGAGACTGTTTCGCGCGCCTTCATTTCTGCGTGGGTATCTCGATTTGGTTGTCCTGGCACTGTGACAACGGACCGTGGACGCCAGTTTGAGTCCTCCCTGTTTGCTTCTCTTAATATTCTCGGCGCCAGGTATTGCCGTACCACTGCATATCACCCGTGTGCTAATGGCATGGTGGAACGCCTTCACCGCCAATTGAAGGCCGCCCTCGCTGCCCGCCTCAATAGCGCCTCCTGGGTCGACTCCTTGCCCCTTGTGCTACTTGGTCTAAGGGCCGTCATCCGAGAAGACTTACAGTGGTCAGCTGCAGAGCTCGTGTATGGAAGTGTTTTGCGTCTTCCAGGTGACTTCTTTACATCCCAGCAGCTTCCAGCCCAGCCCCAAGAATTCCTCCAACGCCTGCTGGACTGCGTTAAAGACCTCCGGCCTACTCCCCCACGTCCGTCCCGCCACCATACCATTTTCGTACACCCCGACCTGGCCACTTCGACCCACGTTTTTGTGCGCCGCGACGCTGTCCGAGCTCCACTCACACCGGCTTACGACGGACCTTTCCGCGTTCTCCGCCGCACCCCGAAAACCGCCACCATCCTCCAAAACAGCCGCGAAGAGACCGTCAGTCTAGACCGCCTTAAACCGGCTTACATGGAGACCGCCCTGGAACGACTCCCAGCGCCGCCTGACCTAGTGCTCGAGTGCCATCGCCTGCCCTCCGTCCGTTTCGACTTCCAGTCTAGGCGGGGGGCCCTGTAGCACCCTCTCTTGGGCGGCGCCGATAACCCGGCTAGCGCGCGCCACCCTGCGAAGAGAATAAAGACGGCACCTGGTCGTGGCTCGTGCAGCCACGGCTGGCAGTTGTGTTCTGGTGTCGGCTCGTAGCTGTGGTCTCGTTTCCTTCGCTCCTGAGGCGTTAAGCCTGCAAGCTCTTATTCATCACATTTCTCAGTTTCTTGGGGTCTGCTACCACCTCCCTTCGGCGTGATATTTTCTACGTCCGAGGCTACTGATCCGGAGTTCCCAGATTTGAACCCAACCGTGGCGGCTGCGTTTAGATGGAGGCGAAACGTTAAGGCGCCCGTGTGGTGTGCGATTTCAGTGCACGTTAAGGATCCCAGGTGGTCGAAATTATTCCGGAGCCCTCCACTACGGCGCCTCTGTCTTCCTTTCTTCTTTCACTCCCTCCTTTATCCCTTCCTTTACGGGGCAGTTCAGGTGTCCGCCGATTTGTGAGACTGATACCGCGCCATTTCCTCCCCCCCTCCAAAAAAAAACGAAGTCCGAGGAATTCAAGATAGTAAATCGATATTATTTATTTATTCATTATAGATACCTCAAGGACCCTGGGTGAGGGCTTTACATGAGGGGTGGGCTACCAACCTGGTGTTAATAATACATTGTTTCGATTTATTCCTTGAAATGGTCCGGGTTTGTAAGAAGGATGGTACCAGTGGGAAGACTGTTCTAGTCACGCGCTGTTTGGCTGAAGAAGGAATGAAGAAGGGTCACGGTGCGAGCAGGAGGTGGGTAAACGGCCTTGTGGTGGCTTGTGCGGGCTGAAGAACGATGAGCAGGCTGGATACACAGTTGTGAGGAAAGCTGTGATACATTTTGTGATACAAGCATAGCCTTGCAACAATACGGCGTTGCTTGAGGTTAGGTAGGCATGCATTATTTTAGAGGGAAGTAACACTTTTGGAGTATAAGTAGTTTAGGAGTATAAGTAGTTTTGAAGTATAAGTAGTAAGATTTCGCGCAAGTTCAATAGAGTTGGTTAGGTTAAGTTCAGCGGGGTCCCAGATGGCTGATGCATACTCTAACTTTGGCCGAATTAATGTTTTATAAGCTAGTATTTTAACTGCTGTTGAATCTAGACAAATTACGACGAAGGTAGCCGAGAGTTTTGTTGACATTGGTAATTATCCGCTTTATATGGGTAGACCAGTTAAGGGTACCCGAGATGTCAACACCAAGATACTTAAAGCAATTGCGGGGTAAGACACTAGAACCGTTCAGAAGATATTTTGGGGTAGGGTAATTTTATCGTCTGCGGTAGGAAACAAGCAAAGTTTTGTTAGTGTTTAAGACCATCAGCCATCTACAACACCACCCCACCAGCCTTAATACATCACATTGAAGAACATTATTATCTGCTGCACTATTAATAGAACAGCAAATGACACAATCGTGGAAGAATAAGCGGATGTTTGATGAAATATGATTAAGCAAGGCACTGATGTAAATTAAAAAAAAGGAGAGGGCCAAGAACTGTGCCTTGCGGCACACCAGAGAGTACGCTAGAGAGTGAAGATTTGTTGTTGGCTTCAACAAACTGTTGATGGTTATTGAGGAAATCCTGTATCCAGTTGAAGACGAGCGGGTCAAGATTTAGTTCTGAAAGATTTAGTAGTAGGCTTTTGTGAGAGACTTTGTCGAAAGCCTTCTCGAAGTCTATGAATAGAGCGTCAACAGGTGTGTTAAGGTCTACATAAGTACTTATGTTGTGAAGAAATAGCCCAAGTTGCGTGTCGCATGAAAGTCCTTTTTGAAATCCGTGTTGGTCAGGGTAAAAGAACTTATCAGATGTAAGGAAATTTCTGATTTTCGAGTAAATAACGTGCTCCATAATTTTGGAACAGACGCTCGTTAGAGATATGGGCCGGTAGTTAGTAGAACCTGGTTTAGGAACTGGAACAATCTTACCCACCTTCCAATCATGAGGGACGATGGTGGATGCAATGGCTGCTGAGAAATGTGGGACAAAATAGCACTGGTGATTTCCTTGGTGCTTTTGAGGGCTTTGGCATTGATGCCATCGACACCAGCTGATGAAGTCAATTTTAAAGTTTCGATTAGTTTCAAGATTCCTTGGGGTGAAAATGTAATATCTGGCATGATGGGATGGTTATACGAGGAAACATCGGGTTCTCTGGTAAAAATAGAAGAAAAGGTTAGATTGAGTGTTTCTGCCACCTCGTCACGGGGGACAGCAGGCTGACCTGCTTGATCCATTAATGAAACTCATTTGTCTTTTTCTTTGGGATTAATTGCTTTCCAAAATTGTTTTGGATTAGTTCAAAGTAATGTAGGCAGGGTGGTTTCATCAAAGGAACATTTAGATTTAGCACTATCTGAGTTGTATAATTTGGACGTGGTGCGGTATTTCTGAATTGGAAAAACAGCGCAATTAAAGACGAGACACAAGAGAAGCACAAAACACGCTGGTGTTTTGTGCTTCTCTTGTGTCTCGTCTTTGATTGCGCTGTTTTTCCAATTCGTAAAACATGTACCAACCAGCCCGTATTTGCCCTCTTCCGGTATTTCTGCCACGCCTCTGGATTCTTACTAAATTGGCGATTCTTCTTGTTTTTAAGACGCTTGAGTGCCGAAATAAACCAGCAGGAGGAACTACGCTCGCTAATTATTATGGTTGTAATATAGCTATTGATTAGTTCAGTAGCAACCCAATTGGTGATTGATTGTTGACGTAATTAGTATATCGAATTCGTGACTGATTGGTGAGGCCACTGAATTTATGAACTCATAATTAACTGGGCACGTCACTATGTTTAATCGCTTATAACTCAGTAATTAATGTGGGCATCATAAAACGTATATACTTGGAATCCTCTACATGAATACACGTTATAGACCAATATTAAGCAATGAAGCTAGTATTTAGTTATGGTTAATCTTAAATTTAATTGGTTATAATTAGTAACCAATCCCGTCATGTTCTATCTAATGGAACATTCGTAACGAGCTCGATGAGTAGAACATGTTAGACACCAATATAGTTTTATTAGGTTAATATTTAGTTGTGGTTAGGCTTAACATGGCGGTCGTGATGTCAGCACTTGGCAGCTCACAATTTCATACCTCCCTCCTTTCGGCGTGACATTTACTATGTCCGAGGCTACTGGTCCTGAGTTCCCGGGTTCGACCCCGACAGCGGTGGTTGCGTTTCGATGGAGGCGAGACGGTAAAGCGCCCGCTCGCCGTGAGGTATGAAAAAGTTGCCTAATCACGTGGTAACACGTCGCATTGGACGATATATTGCGCTAGCAAACAGCTCACGCTAGAGTGCCTCGATGGGCCAGCACCGCTTTCAGGGTGAAGACACCGCTCTCGGCGGGGGCATGTTGGGTCCCACTCTTCCGTTCAGCGCCGTTTCGAAGAGAAAACTGCAGCTTCCGCGGTAGAATTCAGGAAATGTGGCGTTCTACTGAGACAGAGTGGTACCAGAGATTATTTGAACAGTGAACCAGAGGTAGTTACTGTAAAGTATACTATCTTTCGCAGCTAATCTTCCGATAAAGGCAGCGCCTAAAGAACATTCCGTGCACTCATGTGAGCTGGTCCTCTTCTGTAGCGTTGATTTTGCGCTGTGTTCCTTCACAATAGCATTCTTACCACTTCCGTCACTTATTCCACTGCAATCTCTTGACCCGGATACTCTACATTTCAAGTACTTTTCCAACAATCGCGATTACTTATTTCGAGCCATGAAATCAATGCGAAAATGTGCGTTTTATGGTTTATGGCTGTTAATTTAAATAATTATGAGGATGAAAATATAAGTTGGGAATTATACCTCCGTCCCAGCAGAAATTGTTCTGAAAAACAAGCATTTCCGCAAGCCTTACCTTTCATACTTTGGGGTTAACAGGCAGTCTGGTTTGGTCTGCGATTGGCAATTTTTTCGGCGCTCGCTATCACGAGCAAAGCCAAATAACCGGTGTACTTTAATAGTCTAGGCACAACACCCGCCAACACAACAGTCCCTCATAACTTGTGTCTCTGACTGCTGCATCACACACACACTACGAGCTCACTTCAAGCAAGGAGACTTGGCCCGTTTTCGCCTCGGTTTTTCAAGTTTTGGACCTTCTCCGCCGCTTTTCTTGTTCCGATTAGAGGCGCTCATTGTCGTTACGCATCGCGGTCTTTCTTCTCCCGATCAAAACCGCTTCGGTACACGTCGCACGTTTTGCACCACACTGTCAAAAGTCGCATGTTTTGTCCACCAGACCACAAGCGCTTGCACTAGGCCAAGGCCAAGAAAACCAAAAACACAGGCCATGAAAGCTGAAAGGCGAGATTTAAAATCTGCCAGGCACATCAAAATTTGCCGAGCGGCTTCTTCACAACCTGATCGCAAAGGCGTTTCCCAATAAGGCAGCCGTATTATTTAGGCGCTCTTGCGGGTAAGCGAGTATGTGAAGCTGTCGTCGCAGCGTTTTGTTCAGTTTATTATTTGTTTTATCTTAATGCCACGAATAAATTATTACCCCTCCCCTCTCTCTACTTATTTGCGCGAGCTCACTACGAATATCATGGCACCAAACCTATCTTACGTGCGTCAGTAAGCAAAGAAGCCACGGCTGCGTGACGTGAACGAAAGGTGGCTTTTGTCCCCAGTAATGGTTTATTTTCCTTCTTTTTTATATCGCTTTTAAAGAAACCACAGCTTGTGGCTCTTGCTGTTCTTGGACAGCCACGGGAGAGAGGAGCTTTTTCTTTCCAACTTCGTCCATCACGTCCTCGCTGTTGGCTTTGAAGGGCATTTTGAGTATTCTTGGGGGGGACGCGTCTGGGCCTTTGAAAACACGGTAGGCAGGATGTTGTTTATTAAGCAACAAAGTTATTTAACCACCATGAGTCCAACATTGATATTACGCTGCCATTTAAGCCCTTAAAATTACAGTACAAAGCATTCCTAATGATCACTGAAGAGATCTTATGTATATTGGTGGACTCATATGCCCATACAAATCACCAGTCTTGCAAGAAGTTTTTTTTCCATGTTTCTGTCAGCATGTTATCCCTCTTAAACGCGGTTTCTTTGTCTCACCAGTGTGTTGTCGAGGATCCTCTGATGTGTTTTGTTTCACCGCGAATCCGTGATTCTCGTCTAGACTTGTGTTAGTCGACAGCCAGCATTTTATGTCTACGTGTACATGTTTCATCAGGAGAAATCCCTGCAAATGTACTGAAGTTCTGCCTGCTCCGAACTGCAAATGGGAGGCGAGGCCTTGTCAGGCTCCATGCCTTTTGCCTCGTCTTCCACTTTCAACTGAAAGGAAATAAAAAATGACCAGAAAAAATGAAAATTGGTTTTTGGGGAAAGGAAACGGCGCAGTATCTGTCTCACATCTCGGCGGGCGCCTGAACCACGCCGTAAGGGAAGGGATAAAGGAAGCAGTGAAAGAAGAAAGGAAGAAAGAGGTGCCATAGTGGAAGGCTCGGGAACAATTTCGACCACCTGGGGATCTTTAACGTGCAGTGGCATCGCACAGCACACGGACGTCTTAGCGTTCCACCTCCATCTAAACGAAGCTTGTAGCGAGAGACAGGCGACTCTAGACAATTCTGCCAATTTACCTTGTGTATCTGAGAGAAAGCAAGCAGTCTAAATACTGTCTAGGCATTATTGAGACAACCGCGTGCTGCTTTACTGATCATCCGGCAGTGCTTATCTCTGTCAAACCAATTGAAGAAATAAACAACGTGTTTAATCCAATACTTCAATGTTTACCATTTTATTCAGAACAAGCACAACATCATACGTAACCAGGGGGAAACTACAGCTGTCGCTACGTATATCCTAGCACAGTTGAGCTAAGCCACTGCCAATATTTTTCACTTTCCTTCGCTTACGGCGCGATTCGGGTGTCCATCGAGATTGCGAGACAGGCGTAATTTTCATTTCATTTTTTCTTCCCTTACGGGCGCAGTTCTGGTGTCCACCGAGATATGTGAGACAGTCGTCATTCCCTTGTTTAACATCTAGCTACATTCAAGGTCAAACTTGCGGCTCCGTTGACGGCTCGAAATGCTGGTGTAGTGAAGCTTTTCGTTTTAATTTTTTTTTTCTAATCAGCAGTACAACAACAGCCGTAAAGCCTTACGAAGCGTTCCGCGTAACGCGTAAGGCTAATGCGGTCGAGGTGTCCACCTTGAAGGGAGACAGTTATTGCGCCGTTTCTTTCTTCAAAACTAACCGGCGGCTCACTCCCGCCGTTCACTCGCGCGTCAAATGGGGAGAGGGAGCACACGAGCGCCTTGCGCTCCATGGAAGCGCGGCCGCCGCGTTAAGGTTCGAAGCCGGGTACCCCGCCTCATTAGTCGAGCGCCTACACCACTGACCGACCGCCAGGGCGGAGCCCCAATATAATAACGTTGCCAGACTAGCAAACAGCATCATTTGCAGGCGCCTTCCACAGAACGGCGTGCTTTCCTCTAGGAACCGCTACATGCGCGAGCAGTTACTTAATCGAGTTGCCGTTGTTTGCCGTTTATTCTTAGTGTCCATGCACGCTACCTCCGAAGTTATAGCAGTGCCAACTACGCATATGTTTAATGTCACTTAAAATAGCGAGTTTGCGGAAAGCGGATACACGGAGAACAACTTACGCGACTGCAGTGCTGAGAATGGTCAGTCGGAGTCAACCATGAAGCTTTCAAAAGACGCAGCACAACGCGTTGAGGAAAAGGACAAAGCAGAGGGTTAAAGAAAAAATGGGAGAAAGAGGTGCCGCAGTGGAAGGCACCGCCGGAGCCTCGGTAAGCCGCGACACCTCTTACTTCTTTCACTTCCACTTTCCTGCCTACCCCCCTACCCCCTCGTCGGCTCTATTCGGCGTATTTACTTTCCTCTTTGTCCTCCTCGCATGCCAGCTGTGGCTGCGGTTAAGGTGTTCACCGAGATATGAGAAACTTGCTGGGGCCACTCCCTTTCTGTGGAGTTCAATGGCGCGTTGACGAGGCGCGCAGAGTCCACGACGGACGCTCGTGAAAAGAGTGCGCCGTGGAATGCTCGCAGTTTCGCTATACCGGCGGAAGTGGATATTGTCTATCCCGACGGGAATGTCGACAGCGTGTTTACATCCGACCTTAACGTGCAAGGCGGCTCGATAGCGGTGGTGCTGGCTCGTAAAGCAGCGAGGCCCAGTGGCCAGACGAGTTCGAAACACAGAGGCCAAGTACCTAATCGGGCTTCAAACAGACAAACCTAAGGCAAGTAGCTAAACATGCTCGAAATGAGAGGTGATGCATATAGCTAAATGTGCGCGAAATAGAAAAGCAAAGCCATGTAGCTGTTTTTGTGTCAGATCGGCTCGTCGTGAGCATAAATGTCTAAATATTCTTGTGGCAGTGCTACCGTCCTCGTTGCATGCATGCGTCAGACCGACCTTAAATGCCTCAAACGCCTCTAATTCCAACCACCTTTCGCCGAATAATCCGCTAAGCAGGTACGCTGAGCTCAATTAATTTTTTCGCTCTGTTTTTTTTTATTATGATATCATCTGATATTTTAACTATTGTAATGAAGTTCTGACTGTTGATGAGACTATAGTTCGAAATTCTTACGCGAACAAGTAACCATTTTTGAAATCATATACTGGGACGCAGGCGCGCTGGCATGCTACGTTCCGAGCTTGTTAGTCAAGGATTTTTATTTGAGCTTTAGTTTATTGCCAAAATAGTGCTTTTTTTCAGGTATTATGATACATCGTTCTGGCGCACGAAAAACACGGACGAAGGAAGAACAGACACACAATCGCCGACACACAATCGCGGTAGTTGCTTTATTCTTCTCTCGGCAGCATTTTCTGGAGGGTATCGGGAAGAAACCGAAAGGAAGGACATTCAGTTTGAGTGGATGGCCAGTGGAAAATTTTCGGCTCACAGGAGGTTCACAGGCAGTGGCCTCGTCTTGCTTTGGGGCAGGCAACTTTCAAATCAAAGGCTATCTGCATTTTCATTATGGTTGGGCGTAGGGCAGCGGGAGAAGCGCCGCAGCTCTGTTTTAAGACCGTTTGAGTGCGTTCACGTTGTCAATCTCACAATGTAGGGAATTCCTTTGCGCTTGCCTAATGGAAGTAGATTCGCAGCGAGTGGCGTATGGAAAAGGCGTAGGAAGGAGACGGCGGGAATCTTTTCTTTGAGTCTCCGTCTCCTGTGCTTGCGGTGCGTGGATCACTCGTCCTTGAGGTTTTAATATCAGCGTCAAGGAGAAGGCCTAGGTTGCTCGGATGCACGTCCCGAGCGACGGCTGAAGCCCATTAGTTTCCAACTAAGCCCTGGTGACCGAAGATCCATTCCAGGGGGACGTGACTCTTCATGGCAAGTTTCATAGTCATGTGTTTATTCCTTCGGTCTTTGCCATCGATTTAAGTTTACTTTGTGAAGCACCATATCTCATAAGACTGTTTGACATCTGTAACTGAAGTTCTGTTCTAAAATGGTTACAGATTTTTGTTCGGGATGCTGACGACGAGTGATCGTTACGTACGTCTGGACCTGGTGCGCCAGACTTAAAACATCGTTATGGGCACCTGAGTTGAATGATGTGCTGTAAGTGAAATAGCTGTTTGCCCATCTGTCGTTAGGCTTTGAAATATACAGTGCTTTGCTGTAGGCCTGTAGCAGTCCTGAGCCACTAAGGCATGAAGCTTCGCAGTTAGCACTGTAAGCAGAATAAGAAAAGACGATGAGAAAATAATCGATAAGAAACTTAGTTGGTTTCGGCCATCTGTAGATGATACCGTATGCTTGGGCAGAGCCAGAGCAAACAAATACGCCGTCCTCAGGCCTCTACAGCATGCCCACTACACTGGTGCTCTGCCGGGAGTTCGGCGTTCGCAGCCAGGCGTTCGTCTATCAGCGGCGCCGTTGCTAGCTGCGAACGGCACCATCTCTCGCTATTTGAGCCTTACCAGAGATACGCTTATGGATCTGTCCGTTGTCTTCACTTTCTCCGCAGTAAAAACGGATCAGTACTTCTCATAGGTCCTTCCTTAGGAACCATAGTTAGTAATCCTCATCATCGTCTTCATCTCATCAGTGCGGCAGTGGCGTCATCATCATCAGCTTAACTTCGTCCACTGCAGCACAAGGGCCTTTCCCATTGACTTCCGGTGAACCCGACACTGCGCCAGCTGCGGCGGCGTTATTACCGCGCACATTCCCATCTCATCAGCACACCGGCTCTCTGCCAACTCCGGATGCTTTTGGGTGGCGACGAACCACAACATAAAAATGCTCACAAATGATTCTCACAGGACGACACGCTACTGACAATTGATTATTTTAATAAAAGACACACAGATTATACACGCAAGCAGTAGCAATACTTATCAGCCGCAGAAAACGTCAGTGGTGGCGGCTTCACGCTGAGCAGCACGCCAAAGGCGCATCAGGGGCAAAAGGCAAGTGAGGGGCTCTGAAGATGCTCGGCGAAGCCGAGGACGCGAATGTAGAAAACACAGTCCTCGCAAAGGGACCGAAATTCAGTCTTGAATCGACGACGGTGGCTCATGTCACGAGCTTTTGTCTAAATAGACCAGTGATGGAAAAGGCCTTGCCGGAAGATCGTGAGTGCTCCCTGCTAGACGTGGTGGATTTGGTATCTAGAACTGCTTCCAGTTGGCAGCAGGAGTGGGAAATTACTGCAGAGAAAAGGATGTTTGCTTTTTCGATCGGAAAACAAAGAAGGGTCTCTTGTGCTGCCGTCGGGAATCTATTGTGAAAGGGCCTGTCAGGTAATTGAAACGCAATTTAAACCAACCAATCTTTAGCTTGCAAAAGTGAAGTCAAGAACGATAGCAACCTGTAAAGGATTAGCAGAAACCCTAAGCGATTGCAAAGGCAAATACCTTAGAGCATTTTTCACTCACAGCAGTAAAAAATGTGAGCCTTCTCGCTGTATTGTAAGAGTGCGGGTATCTTGACAACGTCTTCAGCTCACTACTTTTTAAGGGGTCCTAATTCAGTGGTTGTTGGCGATTCTTTGGCAAAAAAGAAAACCATATATAAATAATAAATTTTCTTCAGCCTAGCGGGCTAGAAGGCAGCGTTTTATTTGTTCATGCGAAGGATCTAATTTGTTCCATTCCCGACAACGAATTGTTCTTAGCCTTTCTGTCATGTATTCTAGAGGACGTGGACGCGTCCTTTCAGGATGCAGCAAGTATTTCACTGGAGAGTATTATGTCATGGTTAAGATTTTACCTTAGTATTATAGGTGTATAGTTTGGGAGTGGATTGTACATACAAAATAAAGGTATTTGTAGTATTTGTATCGGCTCGTGTGTCGCGCCGACGTTAAGCGACGTGTTTCTTTCGATGGTTGATCGAAGTGTGAGCTATACCTTGTAAGGCAAAAGTTTTGAAGGGTTTCAGATACATCGACGGCTTTGAGGTGTTTTAAACAAACAAAACCAAGTGACCTACACTTCCACAATGAATGAGAGAGAGAAAAACTTATTTTCAACGCAGTGTTAAGCGTCAAGGACGTCCAGGGTAACCGAGGCCAACTGGTCCGTCAGCCTGTCCAAGGCCGCCACGATGGGGAAGCGGGCATGGATGGCAACGGGGCAGGTGAAGAGGGAATGTTCTCAATTAACATAGGATTCGGGATAATTGGGGAATGCGGGAGAGTGCCGGATACGGTAGAGGAAAGCACAAGTAGAAAGAGTGCATTTAGGAGTAAGCTTTAAAAACGCGTAGTTGCTTCGTGGTGAGAGATTTCTTAATACAATTTTTAAACAATGCGGAATAAAATTAGGACATTTATATCAGTGGCCGGAAGGTCAAGAATTTCAGTTTCTAGACTAGAAATTCGCTATTCGTAAACACAGATTTTGCTGCACGTGTCCCTCGCGTGCTCAAAAAGATTTTATTTTAACCTTTCCGTCTCCCCACTCTAAGACAGTGAAGCGAGACATTGCCACATCAGGTCTGGGAGCCACCATTCCATGCAAGCGAGCTTTGAACTACAGAAAAAAATGTTATTACTGCGCGAATGATGCATGACAGGAGAACAAGGAACAAAAACGACAACACAGGCGCAGACTTCCAACAGTTTATTCGAGACCGAAAAGCAAACGCTATATAAGGGATGAACCTAGGCGCATAACTATCACTGTTATTCACAGAAGACCTGAGTAAAATATAGACCAAATTGATCACATTTTTACGTTGCAGAACGATCGATAAGCCACAGAGCGCTCAGTCAGCATGTCTCCTTAAACTACATGTCAAGAAAACGAATAAAAACAATTAAGAAACCTAACAATAGGCCTGAGTAAAGAGGGTTAAATATACGCGAAGTGGCAATGCAGGTGACCCAACAGACAACAAGGGTAAAAAAAAAATTATGAAGACGTGATAAAATCATGGTGTGACATCTGTAAAAACCGGCATGAGAGCAAGAACGTTCTACTTCGTCACATTTCAACTACAAATTGTAGTGCTCCAAAAGCAGGCCTTCATCGGTCGGTGCTGACGGTTGTAATTGAGATCCTTCTTCAGAAAGTACACGGCAAGAAGAGCAAGCATACTAGGCGTGTCGATGAAATGCTTACGCCAGAAGTTGTACCCCAGTCCTACATTCTTACACATAACTTAGAAAAGGTAGCCTCTGAGTATAAGGTTGTAGTTTTTCTTTTGCCTCCCGTAAACTGGCCGCTTTCTGCCCTCGTATTTACACCGACAAAAGAAGTGCGAAACTTGGGAATCAAAACAAGAAAGTTTGCGGAATGCAAAGAAAGAGTTATCTATCAAATTCCTCTCTCATGTGGTAAAATGCATGTAGAAGAAAGGGGGCTGTTTGAGCGTTTGAGGGTACATAAGCGCTAAGTCAAGAACATTATGTCATTAAATCTGGCGATACATTGTAAAGAATGCGAAGATCGCTCGTGCATACCCATTCTCGAGGAATCTTGTTTTAGATAGAAGGCGCGGCCATGTTCTCCTTTAAGTGAAAATGGCTTTTCGTTCAGAGAAGAGGCGTGAATTGTGTTAGTGATGCCTCGGTCTTGCTGTATTAGACGGAAGTGGCCTTTTTAGCATGATTTTCCTAAGTTAATTATCACGTGTACGTGGCTCGCTATCTACATAGGCCTCAACTCTTCAAAACACGCGGCCATCTCGGATTATTCTATGCTTTTTCATGAGTTTTTTTCACCTCTTAATGCGCCACTTTCAGTTTTCTCCTTTCCAACCCTCAAGCCAATCCAACAAGTTTCTTTGGCACTTTACACCGCTTGTCAGTGCAGGCAGATAAGTTTCGTGCAAACACAAAAAGAACATGGAAGGGGAATTCCTCACGGAGCTTGCCAATATTTAGACAAGAGAACTAGTCTTCTTCTGGGCAAAGCGCTCATCATTGGCGGTGTTTAAATAGGGCCTTCACTCCGAACAGGAAGGCCTGGTGAGAGAGAGGAGGGCGTCATGTTGAAATGGTGTTAGGATGGGGAGAGTGAATCTTCTGCAAGCATGATGTCTGCTAAAAAGAATTAGCCACTGGAGCTTGAAAACTGTGGAAAGAAATGCGACAGCTCAGCAAAATGGAATTGGAGAATGAATAATTAAACTTCATTCTACAACCAGTCTTCGAATCAGGAAGGAATATAAAATACAGCGGGGCATTTCTAATTCACAAATTTAAAAACTTACAACCATCAAGGATCAACATCTATGGAGAAAACTTAGAAACTCTCCAGTACATCCCAGCACTGACGTAATCTTTAAAATGTCTTGTACGCGGTCACAGCAAAATTATTGCAAAAAGTCATGTCACTTGTTTTATCTCTACTCCAAATCGCCTCTGTATCGTTTCTTTCATGCTACCCACTCGCTCCCTACCCACCGTCTTCTCCTTTTTTTTCTTGTTTATTGTCGATAATTCTTGCCTACTTTTGCCTGGCGCTCTGCACCACCTGCTAACATTTTGCTCTCGCACTTCATGTCCCCTTCCATTCGCTCTTTCTGTGAATCCCTGCTTTTCTTCGCATTCCGGTATTTCTTTCGGGCTTACTGCTCAATCGTGTTCTAGTTTTTCTAGGTCACCGCAACCAGGTGTACTAGGCCACATGTCGCAGCTCCCCGTTCGTGGACACGCAGCATTTCAAGCGTACATTCGATATCTCTCCATGCTACTCATCCCCCGGGTTCCATTCTGCTGGGCTGGCATATTTCTTATCACAGTTTTGCAGGTCAGCTGATTAATCCTTTTTAGTAGCCATCATGTCACAACAAGAATCACCCCCCCCCCCCCCCATCCTAACACCCTTTCCATTTCACGCCCTCATCGGGCCCCGTCACCCCGGGGCTTCCCCCTCGGAGTGAAGGCTCGCTTACACCCCGCCAGTGACGAACGCTTTGCCCAGACCAAAAGAAGGACCTTTGTCGAGACGTTGACAAGCTCCCTGAAGCTTCCCCCTCCCTTGTTCACTTTGTATCGTTCACTTCAGTCATTTTAGCGCATCTTCTGGTCAGACACGTTCATTTTACCGCTTTCAAGACCTTTTTCACCTTTCTGAGGTTTCTGCAGCTGAAACGACTTGTGACTTGTGAAAAAAAGCCGCGTGCGCGGCTTTTTTCCTTTCTCCTCAGCCATTGTACATGACTGAAATAAATGCAAAAAATGAAATCATTTGTGCAGCACTCCATCGAAATAGCCTCCCTTGCAGTCTATACACAGCTTCCAACGCTTCTTGATGTCTTGGAAACAGTTGGAAAACGCTTCTTTTGGCAAGGCTTTCAGCTCCTTTGTCGTGGCTTCTTGAATGGCCTCCACGATTCCCATCCAGCGATCTTTTATGGCTCTCTTCAGACGAGGAAACGAGAAACAATCGCATGGGGAGAGGTCAGGCGAGTATTGTGGATGGGGAAGTGCAGTAATGATGTGCTTGGCGAGAAATTTTGTCACGCTGAGAGCAGTCTGCGGCCTTGCGTTATCGTGGAGAAGCCCCATTGTCCAGATGCCCATAAGTTAGGGCGACGGCGTCGCAGTGCATCACGCATGTGTTGGAGCACGCGGATATAAAACTCCTGATTCACCGTCTGCCCTTGTGGGACGAACTCGTGGAGTATGACACCTCTGGCATCGAAGAAACTATCAGCATCCTCTTTGTTTTGGTCTTCTGTCACCGCACCTTTCTCGACAACAGAGAGCTCATGAACCGCCATTCGGCGCTCTGCCTCTTTGTCTGAGGATCGTTTTGAAAACACCATGTTTCGTCTTCAGCAATGATGCTGTCGACGAATGCAGCAAACTTCTCTGCCTCGGAGAGCAAATCAGCGCTCACTGATGCCCGCGTCTCCTTCTGGTCCTGTGTGAGGGAGTGCGACCACAAATCTGGCATTCAGCTTTCGTTTCCTCAAGTTCTCACGCTAAATTTGGTGGCATGTTGTATTACTAATGTCAAGAGCATCTGATAGCATGCGGACTGTAATGGTGCGGTCTTGTACTATTTCCTTGATCCTAGCCACGTTATTTTCGTTCCGTGAGGTTGAACGGCGCCCCTGCCTTGTGTCGTCTTCCACCGACGTTCTCCCCGAAACGAACCTCTTGCGCCACTTGAAAACTCGCACCCTCGATAATGTCTCGTTGCGGTAAGCGTTACAAAGGAGCTGATACGTCTGTGTGGCTGTCTTGCCGACCTTCACAAAAAATTATATGTTTACGCGCCGTTCGAGGTGGACGTCCATCTCCACATTCACTCACAGTAGAAAGCGCAGACGACTAGTGACAACGTATTTTTCTGCATGTTGCTCCATCTGGCGGCTGTCATAGCAATTAACATAAATAGCTCAGGTTAGCCCGAAAAGACAGCGCTACACATACGCTCCAAAATTTGTTTTGGGGAATCATTTCTATAGAAGAAAATAAATCAGTCTCGAGACTTTACGGACAAAGGTTGTACATGCAATATCTGGTAACCGTAGGTCCAACAGTTTTTCCCGCTTGAATTTTCTTCATGCTCTCTGCTACGGACCATTAGGACAAAATACACATACAATAAATTTTATGGTGTATGTTTAGTTCAATACATGCACGAAAGAGTGGGTATTTCAATCGAAATCACAATTAATCTCATAGAAAAACACGAGACACTTAATTGCTTGCTGCTCGTCCGCTGGAAGCGGTAATCTGGATAAGACAACCAAATTGGGAAGCTTCTCAGAGCGCCCCTATCCTTTCAAACTTGTTGAAAAGTTGGCAGCATGGTACCACCGTGATTGCTTTCTGACCTTCAGTTGCAGTTAGGCTGCGTGAGTCACGTGTTTTGTGTTTTTTTTAAAGAATACCGCAAAAGACACATATGCATTATAATGCGCGCGGAGTCTGACAAGCATAAACGCACAACAAAATTGGAAAAAAGGGCGCAATCAAACCCATAGTGTTGAAAGCCTTTTCCTATGACAATCTTCGACCCTTCTCCAAGTATGACAGTTGCCGATAAGGCGATCAGCGCTGAACCTCATCGTGCGGTCGCTTCGCGAATAGCACTTCCGCACCACCGTGTTCTTGTTCTACGATTAACTACTGTCTTTAATGCACAGCGGCGAGAACAAAATAAAATAAGGAAAATGGCCGACCACCGGAACGACGGAATGGCAATGCGCAGCGCTGTGATTCCCAAACACATCGATAACGAGGGTGACAGGCTGTGCACACTGCTCAATTTATGTGGAACTTAGCAGACAGCGATCGCCTACAATGAATCGCTTTGTTTTTGTTTTTTTAAGGCTTGCTTCTGAGGGCCACGAGCATGGCATGAAAGACTGTTTCATTTTTCTGGTGTCGTTTATATCCGCGAAAAATGGCTTCACCCGCGCTCTTGAAGGATCCACCCAATAAAACCGGCGATTTGGTTCCTCGTGCCTCCGATCGGCGATAACTGAGTTGTAAATGACGTGTAATGGCCGAGCCAAGAAAGAAAAGCCACACACGGCTGCTGTGCTTGCGAAGCGGTGACCTTTATAGATTCCAGTCTCCCCCCCCCCCCCTTCCCCCTGTGCTGCTCACGTGGAAGTGGCTCGGCGATGTGGCTATCGGCGTGTTGACGAACCGCAGCGTCGGTCGCGTGGGCTCTTATTTTTTAGCCGCCACTGTTGGGCATCTGCCGCGCTGCGGACGTTTAGGCTGTCTGCCCAAGAGAAGGAAATAGTGGTTCAATCTCGTATTTCCTCTCTCTCGATCTCTTTCCTATATTCGCATCTTTACACTGATCCTTCCTCACTGCGCCGCTGCATCAGCGTTACTCTAAATGCTGTTCCGGTTACCCTAATGGCACGTTGGTGGTTCAGCTTCCATTGAGGGACCTATACAACATTGCAACCTCAAACCTTATTCTTAAAGCGCCACCTGATGGTACAGCTTAACCCTGTTTCAAGCCGTCGTGTAATGCCCCACGCACGACGAATAGGCAAAGGGTGTGCGAATAGAACTTCTACAAAGACTAATTCCATACGAATGGTGTAGTGTAGTTAACAACCGAATCGAGTACGAATCGAATGTGAAAGAACCGAATCGAATACACATCGATTATATGTTTGTATATTAGCTATTTAGTCGAGTATTAGTACAAATATGAGATTCCCATGGAAAACCAAAGCGCTCACGGCGGAGCTAGAACTCGTGGACTTACAGCAGCAAGTGCCAAAAGAAGCAACACTGATCTTCAATGGGGCACGCAAAACGAAAACGCTATCAGTACATTGCACTCAGCGTCCGTCATGTCATACCCATACGAAAAGTACATTTTGGATCTTATGCCGACCGCAAATAAGCTAATTCCACATCTCAGTAAATGAGAGGGACGAGCGCTACGTGTGAGCCATCTGATGTGTGTGACATGTAGGAAGGGTTTGCTAAGTCTCTCTGAAACCTGCCTCGTCACCAGATTGTGCAGGTCATATGTACGATCATTATGCACGCTGCTGACCCCTCCTTACCGCGCCGACCAATCGCGCAGCATGATGTTCTGCCCTCTTTTTAAACAGTCGTTCGAGGAAGCTGAGGCGTGCCTAAATCCAACTTGGGGCAAATTACTGAAAAAGTGTTGGGAAACTTGAGGACGAGTAGCATTACTTCCGGATAATTTTGTACATCCACTATTTAATTCGTTCGCCTAATCGAATACTGAATTTCGATATTTGAACATTTTCTACGTTCACACAGAACGGGGAGTGGGAGGTGAGAGGCGGACGAAGAGTGCACGGGGAACAGGGGAGAAGGGTACTGGCAGCAGCACGGCGAGGGAAAAATCCTGGACAGGGGGCGGAGTGGAGGCGCAAAGGAGCGCCATTCCAGGTTCCTGCGGAGCAGCGGCCGCCACGGCAGGCTCTCCGAGCAAGGCGCCAACTGTGGTGCACAGTGTCTTACGAACGATTGTCACCCGTGGCTCTAGTCGGCATGCTCGGCCACGCAGTAGACGCGACAAAAGCTGCGTTAGCCCTCTATCGGCACTTACACTCTCTTACCATCTCACAAGTGTGCTCCCGGTATCACTCTCGTTAACACTTTGCCAGCTACGTATTGTTGCAGTTCTCATTACACAAAGAGTAAACGGAAAGTGCGCTTTTTTCTAGTTTGTGATGTCAGGTTGTAGACCTGTGCAACGAGTCAACCAATTTGTAGCGAGTAAATAGCGTACTATAGTTGAACTGGCGTCAGTTCTGAATGACAAGTGTGAGATGAGCTCATAGTGATCATTTACGTAATTCTTTACTTTGCTTCCATTGAGAACTGCTTTATAATGGAATTGATCTTCTGAATAGATTTTTGACCTCTCCTCTCATGCAGCCTTAACCGGGGATGACTGCCAACATGTCAGCCTTCACTGAAATACACAGGGAAGCGGCCAAAAGAAAGCATGAACACTTGCAACGTGCAGAACATGGCAAATTTCCGCACTTTCGACTTCATTAATACCTACGAATATTAAAGATTATGAAAAACGATGCTAAAAAATATCCTGGGGGAAACGCTCGGATTTTCCGAACTGGCACAATGAAAAAAGCGCTCAGATGAGGCATTTTTCGGGTCTCAGTACGGGAAGCTTTGGTTACACCATGAAACATCATTGAACACTTGTGGAATAAGTGATGAGAAAACGACGCTGTTATGAATTTGCAGCGCGGGATCAGCCACTACAAGATTGTGCTGCTGAGCAGGACTTCGTGGCTTTGTTTCCTGGTGCCGACTTTAAAACACTTCGTATAAAATTGCAGTGCTGGTGATGGAAGGCCAAGTGTAGAAAATAATTACGACCGCTAACGTATGAACTTTCTCGCGTGAAAGTAGCACGTACACGCTAAGCGATTTTTCATCCTTTCGGACAAAAAGTTGGTCTTTTCGGGGACGAACTGCGTTGGCACAAGCATTATTTCTTCTCGAGACTAAATATAGAGTGCTTAACTGTTATTTGGCTACGAATCATCCCTTATGCTACAACTGTTCATCCGAAGCCAGAAGTCATCTAATGTTATCCTCGCAATTTATATGACTGGAACCACCTGCCTCCTTTCATTGCGGCAGTTTCTGATCCTGCATTGTTTCATCCTGCTGTTATCGTTTGTAATGTGTAATACTGTGTTGGTCACCTATTCAGTCCGTTTTATTTGTTTTGGCGACCACTTGTTCTCTGCTCTTGCTTTGTGTTTTTGTTAGTTTTTGTGTATTACCCGCTTTACCCTTTAATGCTTTACCGGTGAAAAAAGAATAGATGAAGAAAATATATAATACATACCGCGTGAATAATTTCTGCCATGGCCATAACCGACCAGACGGGCTTCCGGCAAACCCTGGATTTCATTTTACCTGTAAAAATGTTGACCAAAAGAGCAGCATCTGAAAGAAGAAAAACCTTTGTGCCCACAGTGTGCGAATGAAACCGCAGACTCGTTATTCTGGAACCCAGGCGTGCTGTCCACCTGTAATTTTGTTTTTCACATGACGTTTCTCAAATTGGGTTTGGATTCCATGGGCTGCTAGTCATGCCGGGATTGCGGGTAACCAGCTGACAGAATAGCTTCCCGCGGAGCTTTACACTAGGCATTGGTGATCTCCTGACCATACCTGTCGTGCGGCCTAGGGAGCCCTTCAATATCGGAAGGAAATAAGCATACACTACAACAACCAATATGATGATAATGATGATGATGGCAAGAACTCTCCACCTCATACCTCCGTCTCCTACGCAAGATTCAGCTTAACTTCATGTACTGATTCATGTTAATTGTTGCCAATTCATATTAATGACCCACCCACTCACGTTTCTTCGAAAATTTTTTTGCGGATGACTGCGTAGTTTATCGTGAAATGATTAACTGCTGAGACATGATGGCTATTCAGGCGGATCTTAATAACACAAATGAGTGGTGTCTTACATTGCGCATAGAATCAAATGTAAGTGTACGAGAATATCCCGTACTAACGTGCTGAGTCCCACATATCTGCTTAATAACATTCCATTAGAAAGTGTAACGTCATATCGATACCTGGGGGGTTCAGATTGCCAGTAATCTGTCTTAGAAAACATCTATTGACCATAAAACCTCTACGGCAAGTCGTACACTGGGATGCATTCTCCGCAATTTTTCACTGGCACCATAACCTTTTGCTATGCACAACTTACATTCGTCCACAGCTTGAATATATATCATCAGTTTGGGATCACCGGCATGTCACCGCAAGGAAGATTCTTTAAGCAATACAAAATAGCTGAGCCTGATTAATCCTAAACAACTATCAAAGGACTGCTTGCGCTATTGACATGAAAGCGTTCCGGGCGCTCCCATTGTTGCCCACCTGCAGAAAACTATCTCGCCTGTGTCTTTTTCATGAAATAATTTATCACAACTAATTGCAATCGCCACCGTACATTTCATCTCGTCTTAACAGCCGCCAAAAAGTAAACATTGTGCACTGCCAACACATTCAGCTATTTATATTCATTTCTTCCCCGGACCAGCGAAGAGTCTTGCCTGCATCATTTACTAGCGCAACTACCACTGACAATTTTAGAATGGCTTTTGATGGTTATATTTTTAAGGATTCATTATTTAAAGAGGTTTACCGTCCCGAAGGAACTGAGGCTATGTGGGACAACGTAGTGAAGGACTCCGGAAATTTCGACCACCTGGGGTTCTTTAACGTGCACTGACATCGCACAGCACATGGGCCTCTAGAATTTCGCCTCAATCGAAATTCGACCGCCGCGGCCGGGATCGAACCCGCGTCTTTCGGGTCAGCAGCCGAGCTCCACAACCACCGAGCACCCGTGGCGGCATTTCATAAGGTATTCTAACGATTGACCTCTTATGTGTAAATACTGTGTTTGTTATGCGTTGTATTTTTATATTCCTATTTCTACTTGCACTACTATGTAACATTTCTGGGACCATTATAATTTGTTCTTTGTGTAGATTATTACTCGCGTTTGCGGTTTCATCTTCGCTTGAATGTTTTTGATATTTGCTTTCTGTATTTTGGGATTTTAGTTCAACTTTTTTATGTCTTTCCGCTTTTGTCTCGTGCTTTTTTGTTTACTCCCCTCCCTTTGATAGTGCACTATGAACCCTGAGGAAAAAATAAATAAATAAACCGGTTAGGGCATATTTGTGCCGACATCGGGTAGCACCTTCATGTCCAAGCTGCCCAGAGCAATGATGATGATTGAGATATTTTATGCCTCAAGGTCATCTGCGTCCAAAGAGCGCCATGGCAGGAGGTTTATTGTTCTACTCAAGGTGGGGTAAAAGACCCATTTCTCAAGCATTTCACCCTAAAAATGCCAGACACCAGGCCAGGGGAAAGCTTCTACCTATTTTATCGCCGGTTGGTACCCAGCGGCACTGGGAATCGAACCCCTCACCTCCCGCAATCCGCCATACAATCACCACGTTACCCCCACCCGCCCTCTACTTCATGGAGTGCTTGGCTCGCCTCCGACCAGCTGAAATACGTGCGGCAAGCCCGCTCCATATTAAAGCTGCGTAATGAAGTGCATTCTCTCTCTGTGCACGAAGGCGCCTGTATGTAGAAACTATTTAGAAAGCACTCATCTAGGGGCTCCGCTCCACTAGCTTGGTAGAAAACACAACTAATACAGCTATAAGCGCGGTAAGAATAGACATGCAGCAACAGATGAAACCAGTCCTGCGGAAAATCATTATGACCCCAAACGTCCAGCCGATTTAACCTTTCTAATACTTGAGTTAAATGTGAAGTATGGAAAAGACAAGTGTATTGCTGTCGTGATTTATCGAAAGTATCACTATTATTCATGCAGTGCATGGATGCTTTATTGTCATGCGCTTCCGAAAGACCCTTGAGCCTAGCGCATGATAGCCTCAGATGCTTATGCGCCAGTCAAAGTAAACACAAAACAACGCTTCAGCAAGAGGCTTTCTTTAGTCTAAAAAAAAAAGACGAAGCGCTTATCACGGCGTTCATCGCGCTAGATATGTCATCAAGCCATCTGTGTATTGACGAGCAGTGCTTCGCTGTCGGTGCTGCCGTGATCCTGACAGCGTCCCTCGGTGCCTCCGGCGCAGTATTGGCGAAGTCCTCTTACCTTGTAGCCGCTAGGGGTCTATGGTCTCGCCTTTTCCGAGCTTTAGTCCTGCCGCCGGTCATGGGGACACCGCGTCGGGCAACCTCGAGTGCGGGGTGGCGCTAAGACGACCGGTCCTTTGTTACTTCAGGGCACGTACAGATTTGCCGGCAAACACGCACGCACTGCCTTTACGTGCACCACACAACTTACCCCATACACGTTACGAAGAGCTCAAAGAGCGTCTTGAAGTTACCTCATTACTTCTTTTTTCACTCGTTGCGTACTCTCGCGCACCTCAGTTAAAAACGTCGACCAGTTCATAAGCAGCGAACCAGCTGTCAAAGTTTGCGGCTTGGAGAAGAGCAGAGCGGAGACTAAAAATGATATCGTTCGTCCCTCCGTCGGTCCCTTGCTACCGGGGCCTAAAAATTTAATCCTACAAGTCAGCACAGGCCTGCCTCGTCTCGTTGTTAGTCGTTTCGCTGACCAAACTTCGTCTCCGAGAGCCAACGAGTCGTCGTTACTTCCGAACGGAGGGAAAATCGCCAAGAGTCTGTAGTCCGAAAATTACGGTGCAATGTTTTCCAACTAGCCACATGTTGAAGCATAAAACTTCTAAGGCACACTGCTTTGATAGCGAATCCTGTTTAAGGCATGCCTCCCGCAGCCTCCTACAACACTGTTTACTGAAAGGGTGGAATGCAGTCGCTTTTTTTATTTCACTTTGTTTTGTATTCTCTGGCGAGATCGGGTTCGGTTTTGTAGCGATAGCTACATTACGGTAGCATTTCGAGCCTTCAGCGTGCCGGCGCCTACACCCAGTGGCGGTGCGCAACCCTGTGGCGACGCGCCACGCTGTGGCTGGGCCGCCACGCTATCACGTGGTTGGTCCCGTGGTGCGGAGCAGTGGCCGACGGCGCGGCGCTGTGGATGATCACGTGGTTTGTCACGTGGTTGGTCACGTGACCAAGTTCCACTCGGCCAGCTGTAGCTATCGCGTCACTCCAGGTTGAACCAGAGCTAAACCACCGCCATTTTTTTAAAAGGCAGCTGCGCTGCCTGTTCGCAAATAACGCCACGAGGTATTATTTTTGCTGGAACGTGCTGTTCAGACCCTCTGTCTAATATAAACCTAGTCTACCACTTAGGTTGTGGAATATTCTATGGCATTAGGGATCCTTAAAGACATGCAGCAATGTATGCGGATCTGTGAAGAGGAACAGAGCCAGCCGCTGTAAGAAATCAGTCTTAATATTTTTTTTTCGGTTGGAGCGGTTGCGCTTCGCAGAAGCAACCAAATGTTTCTTCGTCATAACCACTGAGCCACCGTGGCGGCCCCGCTACTCCAGTCTTACTTTTGAAATTTTTTATATATAAAAAAGCGCCAACAGCGTCCCTGACATGTTTATACACAAATTTTTAAAGACATAAAACCGATCATTTGAATTAAAAACGTTTCAGTTAGGTAAAGATATCCTGAAATTGTGGGTAACTGCGGAACTGCGTGAAAGCATTAACCCTAAAAGCTGCTTTACCGATTCCTTTATTGAAACAAAAGATTGTAATATTTTAAGCACTAAACATGCGCAAATAAACTAATCAACAGACAATAAACCAAGTAGATCATGTTTTTTGCTCACAATTGCACAGTTGCTTATTGGAAACGTCTGTTTTCTTTCTATTGTCGTTGTTTTACTTGCCTAGGGGAGAACTACCTTGGGCATCACTTAATTTCTTAAGGTTTAAGCCGCGTAGTTTGCCATAAAGTTCGCCGGTATTTCGTGGTTTACTGCTTTCCTTTTTCTTTTTATTTTGATTTCTTTGTTTTATGAGCGAAAATTTCACTGTTGTGCGCTGTGTCACGTAGCGCTTCATGTATATGTTTGACTGTGAGTATGCACATGTGCTGTTGCTCTGCTTTTTTATTTTTATATTTTTTGCTTGCTCAACTGGGGCCTCGAGCACTTCCCAAGCTACCCTCGTAGCTTTTCGTCTGGGGCCCACTTCCTATACATCACTTGAAAGGGTAAACATTTAACTTGAGATCTTAAATAGAAAAAAGTTAGTTTTGAAACGGACATACATTTAGTCTAGAATCAAAACACTGAGTCTTCTTTTATTATTGAGATCAAAGTGTACTAGAAACGTTTCGCAATTCTATGCCTGACCATAACCAATCATGTGCATTTTTCACCAATAACGCACAATGAAACCTGTTTATTCTAATCATAACAGAGCACGTTCTGGCACTCAAGATATTCAAGTTCGCCCCGTAAAATATTTATGTGATGTTTCATCTTTCTATCTATGTCGTATTTTCCACATTTCCTTGTCAAGTGCTTCTTTCCCAAACAGGATCCAAATTCCCAAAGTTAATAAGCTGTTCAGTAATCGTGATGCTTAAGAAAATGATAATTATAAAGGAATCTCTGAATTGCAGCAGTTTCATAAAGGCCAAGAAAAGCTGAACCATATTCATCTACTTTACTACATCGATTTCTGGAAATATTCAGAATCAGCATCTGAGAGATTGCATAGAATATAGCGTACTGGAGGAGTAATTTTCATTTATCTGAATTTGAAGAAAAGATATTTGTAATTTTCATCCATCTTTGTAATATAAATCTTTGAAAATCATCTGATTGCATCGAATACACCAATTTACTAAGCAAACTGGATATGTGCGGAATTCGAGACATTCTTCAAAAGTATCCACTAATATTTTCACTGTACAGCACAAGTTTGTCCAGATTGAAACATATCCTTCTCATCTGAAACCTATCGGTAAAGTTGCTCTCCAGAGCACCATTCATAGTCCACTTCTTTTTAATATCTACGCTATCTACCTGACAAATCAGTTCCCTTCAGATGCAGCAATATAATTTTTTTTGTCCAAATTTTCATAACGTGTAACCCAAAGTACACCGTTCAATAGCGATTCAAAAGTGTTTTTTTTTTCAGTGTGCTCTCCTTTCCGCCTGCTGCTGCCTTGTAAAAGAGGCAGTAGGCGTTTCTCACAATGCCGCTTCGCGCTTAACGCTTACGGATAGCCTTCTTCAGCTTCATTCCACGCCAAACGTCCCAGACGTTGCGCTCGACCATCACCAATTTGTAAAACAAAAAAAAAACTTCATGGAAACTCTTCCTAATGTGCGTAATGAAAGCCTGAAATATTCTGGCCGAAAAAAATTTGTTCGTGAGGTGAGGGCAGTTTGAATATTTAGAAAAAGCGAGAAAGCGGGCAGTGCTGAATAATTAATAACAATCTCAATTTTTTTAGAACACACTTCACAATTTCTTTCATTGGCATTTGCACAGATTCTGGCTTTCGATATAATTCGTAGCATGCAGCTTAACACTGCTTAAATGTTTTTAAAGAATCAAAAATTATGAAAATGTACCATTTTGTCGTTTTTTGTTTTAAATATCAACTGGCTCTCGGAAATACGGAAATATCCATTTTGTTTCTCAGGATATCTAGTGCCTGTAAGAAATGTTTCAGGTGATGAAACTGCGTACATCGAAGTAAGAAAAATACTAAAGTTGCAAAAAGTGCATTTTGGGCCAAAAACACTCACTCGTTAATTTCAGCCAGAGGTAGTCTAAGTAAAAATACAAATAATTGCGAGTTACGTAGAACAGTTGATTGCTTTTCATTTCTAAAATTTTATCGAGGTACTTCTTATTTAAGGCGAAAAAGAATTTTTGAAGTTGAGCTCTCTCGCCGCAAGTTGCGTTGTCTCTTAACGCCTCTTCAGCGCAAAGCACGGCACCTGGCATGGCATGACACTTATGGCCAGAGAACAACTTTAGTTAGCTAAAGAAGAAATCGCTCGAAATTTTGCCGAGTGGTATGCAATAAATGAGAACGTTTTGCTTTCGAAGTTAAAACATACCCGCTTTGGTGCGGGGCAGCCAAGAGAAGAAAAACAAGGGCATTCAGCGTGCTGTCTCGCATGGACCACGAGGACGGCTGACGAGACGGCGTGGCAGGCGTATCACAAGTGCTTTATTTATGTCCGAATAAGATCGCGGAGAGGGTGCGCGTTAGAGCGCACGTAAATGTGCAAAGTGCACACAGCTGCAGCGAGTAATGCCAGATGCGCTGGCGGTGAACGCGACAGTAGGTGCGTCGCTCGCATGAAGGTGCTTTACCATCATAGTGGCTCGTCTAGTTGTCCCTGGAGTATTACTGTAGAAATTGCAAATACAACCAAGACATCACATCGGAAACAACCGGGCATGAGCCTCTGACGGCCACACGGGTCAGGTACCACGTGGTGTCTGCTGCGTCGCGGTTTGTTTCAACACCGGATCGTTGTGGTCATTTCCAGGTCCGGGTCTCACAACCTCTTATGCTGGTCCTTACGTCTGTCATGGCGCTGACAAGAATCACTGACTGCGACAGAACCACACCGAACAACTATAGCCCACTTTGGCATGTACCGCCCCGGGAGCGTTAAGAAAATCTTTTCCCACGAATACTTCTTCAACTGCTCAACGTTCCCATGCTTGCCTGCAGTACAAACCTCACTAAAAAGCGAAAACTTTGAATTTCGTCTGGCCACAGTGTCGGCAATGTCGTGCTCTGTGGCGAAGAGCCGTTAAGAGACGACGCAGCTTGCGGCGAGAGAGCTCAACTTCAAAAATTCTTTTTCCCCTTAAATAAAAATTAACTCGATAAACATTTCAGAAATGCAAAGCAATCAACTGTTCTACGTAACCCGTTATTGTTTGTGTTTTTACTTAGACCACCTCAGGGTGAAATTAACGAGTGTTTTAGGCTCAAAACGCACTTTTAGCATCTTTAGTATATTGCTTTACTTCTATGTACGCAGTTTCATCACCTGTAACATTTTTTATAGGTACTAGATATTTTGAGAAACAAAACGGCTATTTCCAAATTTCCGAGATCAAGTTTATATTTACAACAAAAAATGACAAAAATGATATAGTTTCATACTATTTTCAATTTTTAAAAATATTTGTGCCGTGTAACGCTGCCAGAATCTGCGCAAGTTTCAAATGAAAAAAATTGTGAAGGGTTTTCTAAAAAATTTAGTTTTTTATAATTATTGAGCAGTGCCTGGTTTCGCGCATTTTTTAGATATTCAAACTGCTGTCACCTCAAGAATAAATTTTTTTCGCAAAAATATTTCAGGGTTTGATTGCACACTCGTGGAAGACACGAGAGCGCATAATGGCAACACGGACGAGTAAGAAAACAGGACGAGCGCCGCGCATGTGCATTACGCACATTAGGATAAGTTCCATAATTTTTTTAACAAATTGGAGATGGTCGAGTGCAGCGTCTAGGGCGTATGGGTGGGAATGACCCTTCATTGTGTCGATTGAGAAAAAAAGCACAACATCATTATTATTAACAGCCAAACTACGACTCCGGCTGAATAATGGCCTCAGCAACTAACCTTTATTTAAGCCTCTCTGGCGCCAGTGGCCTCCACCCCATGCCCTTAAGCTTCCTAATCTCATGCGCCCACCTGACCCTCTAACACCCACGTTTGCATCCCTTGGAATCCACACCGTTGTCCGTTGTCTGCTTTCCAGAGTGCATGCGTTCTCAGGTATACTCTTCTCCGCGCTTTGCGCACGGCGAGAGGAGGAGAAAGTACGCAGCGCAAGCGGCGATTTCCAGAAAGTATTGCAATGGAATAGACAACAAATTTTTATTCTGGAGGAGTGGAATGTGCAAAAGTGCGGGAGCGCGTCACTTTTCGAATTCTACACACCTTTAAGCTTATTTACACAGTACTCAACTTTTTCAAGTCACTTCGGTGGTTGAGAGAGCGTCTTCAGATGGGCGTCACAACCGCGTTTGCAGATAAGTGCCGGCGGCTTCCCAGAAGTAAAACGTCCCGTTGGACGCAACGTTTCCCTTTACCTTTTTCTGGGGGCTCCTAAGGCCCCATTCACCCAAGTGCATTGCCTTCTGGCCGTAGCCAGGCCACCTGCGGCTAAAGACTGGAGCAGGCTGCGATGGCGCGCCTCGGACCAGCGGTAGTTTCGGCGGTCATCGTAATCCGCTGCCCAGCGAAGGGATGCGCGGGGAAGCACCGCGGCCATCCACCGAAGCGAGCCGGCCATAAGGCAGCTCACGCGGACCGCCTTTCTTTGCTGTCTGTTGCCCCTGGCGGAAGGCACGGTTGATGGCCGGGCCACTTCTTCCGAACTTCTTTTCCTTTATTTCCGCCATTTTCTCGTCGTCTCCGCAATGCTGGTCATTTTCAGAGAGACTGCCCCATTTACGCTGCTCTAGTTTGCTGCTTCCGAGGTTCGGCAAATGAAAGCCTCCGGTACCACTATGACAATGAGGACATTTCACATAAAAAAATGTTCGGAATAAAGGACGAGTTTGTAACATTAAACAGCTCACTTTTTCAGCCTTTTGACAAGACATTTGGCATTCAACATGCCCAGAGCTCAAGCGGTTGGAACACATGTGAGGATACGATTTCTCTACTTGTTGCGTATGCTGATTGTTCACGTTCATTTAACGTTCATTAGGGCAGCTACACAGTGTAAATACCCTGCAGCGACAAAAACGCAAATATACAACATGTGGCACATTCTGTTAGTGTGGTCATCATCATCGTTGGGCCAAGTACAGAGGTGAGCAAGCAGGTCGAGAACGGTGCAGGGGTTGAATGCAGAACAAATAACGTGAAATCTTGCCGTAGCTACTTGGTTTCAGCTACTGCACTTTTGATTTTATCATTCATGCACGTCTCCTGCAACACTTCAATGCAAGCATTACCTGTGAAACCAGTACCAGCTACACGGGTGGTCATGTGTACAGGTCCAGTGCAGGAAAAAGGCCTCTCCAGTTAAATGGTTAACCCTTGCTTTGATTAGCTTCCGCCCACCCTGTCGCGGCAAACATTCATATTTGTAAGAATAGAAGTTGCGCCAATCTTTCTTTAACTGAGTTAGCTTCTTATCTCATCTGCTCAATTTAACCTAGCCAGCAACCATCGGTTACCTTCTCCACTCAGCGTGGGCAGCTAACTGTCACACCCTTCTTGAAAACAAAATCAGAAAACATGTTTCTTTATCTCGAGGCTCCAGAAATGGCGTACAGAAAGCAGCGTTGAGCCTTAATTGTAGTTTCTTCGCTGTCGAATGCGCCGCAGCACGGCAGTGCGAACTTGTGGTTTTTGTCGGTAAACACTCACTCTGTCCACTGCAATCTTCTTACATTTGGAGCGTTCAAGTTGCACAGCCACGACAATGGCGATCAGCGCGCGTGGCGAAAAAAAAAGTAAAAAGTTGCGCGAAACACTCTCCCCCTCGGTCAAAAATAAAAACACGCATATCCGCGTGGCAGGTGTCAAAAATGTTGCAGCGGAGGAGGGTGAGGTGACAGAAGGAAGCGAGTAGGAAGAGCCGCGGGGAGCGGGGTGGCGGCCAGCTTTAATAATGGCTTTCCTTTTGGAACGCAGACGAGCTTTAGCGCGGGGTGTTACGATTAGCTCGATGATCCCATTCTTAGCTTCCACGAGATCATCGTCCATCTGCTGGATCTCCTGCCGGCGTTGGAAATTCCGCGTCTTCGCTTTGGCCACCTCGCGACAGATTTAGAAGATATTCTCCTTGAACTTTTCAAAGCTGTTGTTCATGAAACCCGTTGCCTCTCGCATACCTTTAAGGTCGAAATGGATCGCAACATTAGATACGCGTACCACTAGCTGCAATTTCACTCTTCACTCCGGTTGCCAATGTGTCAAGCTTTACTTGACTTTAGTTAACGCTTTTACATTTTCCTTTATGCGCCGCCGCGGTGGCTCAGTGGTTGTGGCGCTCTGCTGCTGACCCGAAAGACGCGAGTTCGATCCCGGCCGCGGTGGTCGCATTTCGATGGAGGCGAAATTCTAGAGGCCCGTGTGCTGTGCGATGCCAGTGCACTTTAAGAACTCCAGGTGGTCGAAATATCTCCGGAGTCCTTCACTACGGCGTCCCTCATAGCGCGAGTATCTTTTGGACGTTAAATCCCCATAAGCCATAAGCCAAACTTTCCTTTATGCTATTCGGCTGCATTGACCAAGAGTACCTGAATTTGCCATAATTTAAACGACAGTTAGCGTGAGCCAGCCTGGAATGTCTTGACTTTCGCGTGCATGCAAAAAAAGAGGGTACAGGCAGCGTACTCATGGCAGCAATAGCAAAGCCGCAGTGGAACATTTTCACCACGAGAAAAAAAATCCCACTAGGCTCTAAAGGTATATGAACTGGATTATAGAGTGCCTATACGCCACTGCTGCTGCTTCCAAAGGGACAGCGGCACACGGGAATGGCGCCCCCTTGATGAAGCCGATAAGCCTGAAACGAGTCTCCAACCGGTGAAAATAGATGGCAACGCCGGTAAACCCGATTGAAACTTGATAAACTGGGTTCTTCTCGCGGCTTGACACTGCGAAGAACCCAATGATGTGTTCCCGGTATGTTTCTCAATGCGCTGGCAGCACTGATATCCACTGCGCTTGTAAAGGCAGGTGAAGTTCATTGTGGAGTGTATGTACTCTTACGCTACCGCTGCCAAAGTCGCAATCACGTGACCATCCTGCTCGAGCAGCGCGCGCCTCGCAATTTCCGCTAGCTACGTCCATATCAGGTCGGACGTGCGGTCTAGAAAGACGCCCTCAAATGGCTTGAAACATCTCTCAAAGAAACATCCTGAACTCAGTGGACGATGCGCGCCCGCGCAGTAGCAGCTAGCGCTGTTATGATAAAGCCGCCATTGGCGCCGTTGCACATCAGCAAGACGGCCATGGACGCAGCCGTGCTCTGAACGCTGTGCGTATGCGGCAGGCCAGATCTACGCGTGAACACTCTTTCGCACAGAGCACGAATGCTCTCGGGGCACTGCCTGCAATTGCCTACACGACAAGATCCTAAATTCCACACCGGACACGTCTCACGTCGTGAGCATTCGCTGTAACTCTCCAAAAACAAAATCATCACGCATTCATGCGTGATAGCACCAATCAAAGCCAATGAAACGGCTGCAAAACCGCAAGGTGAACCAGCTAGCTCTCCTCATTCGCATTCTGGCTCGTGCAATCACCATATCGGTTTTGAAAGCATCAGAGCGCCCATAGCCAATTGAGGTTCTGTTAGGTGGGTAATGCTCGAAGGAATTGAGTATAAGAATGGAGGAATTGTACAGCTCCACAACTGCCTCCTTTAATAATGCGGACCACGGCAACCGATAAGAGGGCCCCTGGCGAGTAAACGCGGTCTGCATGGATTCATGGAAAGGAGGAAAGCCCAAGAAAGGAGCGAAGGCGAAAAGCGTGCAGGGGGGAGGGGAGAGACCAAGGATGCATGAACTCTGGAAGCGGCCAATGTTACGGCGCGCAGCCAGTAAGAGGGCGCGCGTCGAAAAACTGAAGATCGCAGAATGAGATACGAGACAGAAGAGAGAGAAGAAATGGCTGCGACTTAGCTCGTCTGTATTGAAAACATAGCGCAAAAAAGACACGGACGATGCAGATGTGGACGAGACAGGCGCTATGTTTTCAAAAAACTGTTGCCCACTAGCCCAAACCAACCTACTGTAGCTCGGCTAAGCCCGATTATGCAAGCGAAAGCTTTGTTAAGCGTGGTTGTGCTGAGCTGCCAAGCCAGGTTAGACTCAACCTCTTCGTCCGTCGCCGAAGCCGAAGTCGTGGCGGAGGAAGAAACAGCAGCGGCTGCCTCCAAAGCTCTTCGCTGCCGCCCTTCGAAATACTACAACCGCCGTTGAGGCAGTCGACGCTCCAGTTCTTCGTCGGTCTCCGCCGCTAGCTTGGCACCCTTAACATCCCTACCTCTATTCAAATGCTCAGCATGATTGGCAACGTCAGCCGGATGATCAGACTGAACCAGTCGTTGACGAGACCGTGCCGACGGCGTAGACAGTCCCGGCCAACTCGCTTCATTCATAGCGAGAAACTGCGAGGCGGCAGTGCATACGTATGCACGCGAGAGCGGCGCCGTCTTCCTCTCAATAGGGTGGCTAGATAAGTAGGTGTGCCCACCGAGAGGGGACAAAGTGTAGTTCCGCGCGCCTCCGCTTCATGACAACAAAACTGGCGCTACTGTTCTCCGCACGACGCTTGGATGCGGATAGTCTGCTACTCGCCGCGGTTGTATTTGGCTTTTCGCTCACTTAAGTTTTGGCTCACAACGTTATTTTTTTGTGTTGACTATCTCTAGGCTTAATTAAACGGTCAAGGTAAGAGGCAGCAGCTACTTTATTTCCTTGCTTCCGTCGGCTTAGCAACAGAGCCAGTGATTTATGGTAAAAATGAAGAAAAGAAGCTAACAGCCAGCTTACAACCTGCGAGGAAGAGGCCTAAAGTTTCGTTTCTTTTGCGCCGTTTTGCTCTAAATTGTTTAGAAAATTCGAGTTGTCCACCATCTGGTTAACAAGTATGTACTGCAGTACTGCACTGCGCTTTATGTGTAAATTCAACTTCGAGGAGCAGTTCATCGAGCGGGATTTTTCACTGGAGGTAATGCTTTTAAACTATAAAAATCTTTTTCCACGTAGCGTGCTACGCAGCGCGAAAGCAATAGGAAGGGCTAGTGAATTTTGGGGGCCAGCGCACCCGCTCAAGCTGTTGCCGCTGCCACATGCCAGTCTGCTTGAAAAAGAGAAGCCTCTTGTGCCCACCTGCTGCTTTGGACAGCTTCGCGATTGCTCACGCATTCGTTCGCTCGGTTGGTGTGGCGAAGCATAGGCGACATTGTCCGACCACTTATAGCTCTTTCCCGCGGATAGTAGTTTCTCAAGGAATTGAAATTAGGAGGAGGAGAGAGGATAAAGGCAAAGGAGAAGCCGTTGTCATTTTTATTTTTTTGTGTGTGGTTGATGAGTAGCGTAGGAAAAGCAACGTTGATAACTAACACTCATGACAAAGATAACCAAATTTCGCTCTCGTAGGCAAAAATAAAAATAATGATGGCTGGGGTTTAACTCTCTTGAACCTAGTCAGAGGGAAAGCATTGGAGTTAGCAGCTTCTGCCAAGGCCTTCCTTTGTCGCCTTTCTCTGGCTTGCAAAACCGCCGCTTAGCGAGACGTTGCTCACGTTCTTCCTCTGCTTCTGCAGCTCCTTTGGCGCGACTAGCTTCTCGTTTTCTCTTCAACACAGCATCCCGTTGAGTCACATCTGCAGGGTGCTCCGACTCAGCATGCTGTTTATAGTGCACGGTTCACGCAGGCGTTACGACCGCACTGCCCGCAGCGCTCTCCTCCATGCCGAAACTGAACGTGAGCAACTGCTTCGTCTCGTTATTAGGCGAACGGCGAGTCATGCGGTTAGTCATGTGACCACAGCTGGCGATTAGTAAAGTGGAGGGCTCCGGATAATTTCCACCACCTGGTGTTTTTAACGTGCACTGATATCGCACAGCACACTGGCCTCTGTTAAGTGCAAGTAACGAAAATTAATAATATTTATTTTCACTCGTCGAGGTGACCTCCTGCCAACCGGGAAATACTTCTAGAATATAACACCCTGTATCGGAAAATAAAGAACGATATTCTGGCAACAAACAATTCGTAAAAAAAACATGCCACCTAATTAAGTAAGACTGGAAGTAAGAAAAACTGATAATCGGTAATGCGCCTGGGTCAAGCGTTGAGCCTTCGTGGACCGATAGGGAAAAATGTGTTGTCTACAGTCGTCCTGCTATAAAACATCCTGGAGCGGGAAGTAAAGTATGATATTCTGGTAACCATTCATTGCTAAAAATCCCCGTCAGAAAATAAAATACAAGCAAGCAAGAACCTCTGATAAACTGTAATGCACTTGCGTCAAGCGTTGGGCCTTCGCGGGAAAATAGCGAAAAATGTGTTACAACCTCGGCTGGCGTACTTTCTTTTCCAAACGCCCTTCTGCACGGCAAGAAGCACGCTTTACAGGATATAGAGACGTAGTGAAGTGACTTCACAGCTACCTACAGCTTACGAAAAAGAAATAGACGTCGCATTGGATATGTAGCACCTAAACCTCGATTCATGTAGGCTTGCAGCAGCACCACCATCGGTGTCTTCGGCCGTGCTCTCAAAAGGACGAAGTGGCGGCGCATCTCAGCTGGAAGGTGGTGCCGCGCAAGCTGCTCGACGAAGACGCATGTTCCTGGTAGTCCGCCCCTATTTGGAGTGTACACTCTAAACACGAATTAGCCAATCTGGGAACACAACGAAGGTAAGCTGTTTTCTAGCCAGCTCTCTTGCAGGGGCAGGGTATGCTGTCCAAGCTATGGGTAGACTTCTATCGCTAGAATAACGGAATACTTACGGTTGGCAATGGAAACCAATTCCCCCTCAAACGCTTGTGAAGTTGTAGCAGTTACGGAGATTTTAATTGTGGTTTCAATATCCTCTCACCTCCGGCGCAGCGTTTAAAAGCCTCCTTCTCTTGCTCAAATTACTATGGTTTGCGCTGGGAATATGCCTCCGTTGCCAATAGTAAGCTTTCTGTGTGTTTAGGGATCTAAATTTGCCTCGCGGCACGGAGAGTGAACCCTACTCTTAAAAGGGTGTGCGCTAGAGGACAGATTACTCACTTTTACTCCCATATAGATTAATTCGTGCTTAGAGTGTACCAGCGCAACACCTTCTTTTTTTTCTTGGGGCAAATGTGCCTGCTTTGCTTATCGTGGACGTGCAACCTCCTCTACTATCTGAGCATTTTATGCTTTTAAAGGCACTGCACGCTCAATCCTCTACCGCACTTCAAGACACTGCTAATAATGGTATAGCAGGCCCTTAATCAGTTATTGTCCTGCTTCAGTGGAAACTTTCCTCGGCTGCCTCATCTATGCCGGGCTCATTTCGGTGCCAGTGCAAGCTGCAGCCAAGGATCCCTGCCTGAGTCTCCCTTCGTAGTTTCTCGCTGCGTACTTCCGGGTGCCTTGGGCGCAGCAGCGGGAGGGCTCTCTGCTGAGCCCTGCCATTGGCTGCCTGCCGGATGCGCCCTAATGCCCCGCCCGTTTCCGATCCGCCTCCCGTTTGTTTGCTGGTTGTGACGTTCGGCGGCTCTTCTTTGCACAACAGCCGACTCCTGTGGCGTGTATTGAGCTGGACTGTTGTAGGGACCTGTCGGCTTCTATTAAAACACAACTATCCTGCACGTAATAAATCAGTTGCTTTGGACAAGGTCCTTCCTTCCTGTGTGCCGTTAGCCATCATTGAATGAGGGCAGCGGGTCGTTCTTAATTTTAGGGGGTTTTTTTTCTTCCTTGTGTTGACACGACTTTTTTTCTTTTTTCATCTTTACTTTATTTTAGTTACTTAAAAAAAATAAGTTTAAAAGGGTACAATACGCAAAATGCCATTACACCCGTAGCTCAAGGCTAGTTTCGGGTCCATCACAATACTGTACATTATGAGATAAAAAACGGCTCTCATGCTTAAACTGATGTAGTGTTGATTACCGCGAATAGCGTCTGTGGTAAATAATTCGCTATGATACGTAAATCTCACGGTATTATATACTGCGTTATCATAGGCTCGCCAAAGTTCGCCATCACTGTCCTTCATACGCTTGTAAAACTGCCACTCCACTCCAGGCTGTTGCGATTGCGAGCCCGACAATTCGAGCACGTTGTCGTTCTCTTGTATGTGGCCCTTTATCACACTGACGCTGCAGTATCGTTGCCGCTCATCGTCTTGTGCGTTGCTCTGGAACAGCTCCACTGCCAGCTACAGCGAGCCGTGAGATTCCCTCTTTCGCACTCCATAAAATATTTCTTAGAGGAACGAAACAACGGAACTAAAACGAAGTACCAGGGAAAGGAAAGACACGTAAAATAAAGTGCTGAACTCACAACCAGTTGTAAGTTTAGCGCTTGTAGGCGTTTTTTCTTTGCAGCGAATTTCTTTCTCATGGGGCTGCCTCGATTCTTTTGAATGATCGTAGTTTGTCTGTGCGTTAGGCGTCATGCATTAATTAGCGTGAGAGACGAACTTATAAAGTACAGCTTCACTGACGTCGTCTTATTTCAGGACTAGCCTAAAATCTGTGCATAACCGCCATGTAAATTGCGCTTGCAACTGCAATTTCTCCACTTTTTTTTTTCGTACGGCCACACGACAGTCCTGCTGAGTCACTGACTTTGTCGCCGACTTGCGCTTCGCGAGTGGCGTTGCTTGTAACCTTCCAAGCTATTGGTGAGAGGGGAAACGAATTAAAATGAAACCACTTTGTTCGCTCATCAGACGACCATTTACAACAACATTTATTAATACATGGAGCCGCCGGGCTCGTTGCCAGTCTTCACGCGATGAGTTGTAGCGGCCTCACCATTCTCGAGCTGCTGCGAGGAATGGCTAAAAGCATGCCAACTGAGCACCATGCAAAGGGAACAACTCTGCACCATCTCTTTCGTGACCCGCACTTGCAGCAACGTTTTCCTCTTATTTCGACGGTATTTTATCGTCCATATGTGCTGCCCGTAAACGCGCTGTGGCAATCGTGACCAGCGAATAATTCACCAGAGTGGGTGCAGTTGCCCTAACTCTTCGAGGGGTCTCACCAATTGTTCCCGGCTGTAACTTGATTTTCTCAGTTATCGCAGGTGTTTGCTTTGTCGAAATCACATATTTGAAATCTTAGGCAATGAGTTTTTGATCCCTCTGTTTTAATTTTTCGTATTCTTTACATGGATAGCATTAGTGCAATGTTAGAAACGCCGCCTCTATTTTCTGCCTGGTGCTTTTTGCATCGCAAACTAAACAGGTCTGTGGCATTACTGGATATTTTCTCTCGGGCAGTCTCAACAATGATAAAATGACTGAAGCGCTCAGAATCACAAGTCAGTTGTGATCTCTAAAGTGTGCGAAGTAATAGTAGAGTTTTAAAGCGATTCCTCCTCAGTGTTCGCTCAGGCGTCTCGCATTCCAAACAACAGCACTGCATTAAGACCGCACCACCGTAATTGTCACTGCCGCTCAGTTTTAAAGCCAAAGCTTCACTAGCCTCGTCGAGCCAAGGTCATCGGTGCGGTACATTTAACTTTCAGAGGAAGGAGTAGAGGTGTGTAAGCCTAGTGATGTACCACGTGACTCACCGCAGCTGCAGTCGAGCGCCGCCGCTGCTCCGACCGCCGCCTCGCCAGCTTTGTCCGCATCACTAACCACGTGATTCGCCGTTCGCTTCAAAGGGAGACGGCGCCACTCTCGCGCGTACACACTGCCGCCTCGCAGTTTTATGGATGAAGCGAGTTGGCCGGGACCGTCTACGCCATCGGTATGGTGTCGTACACGAAGTGCTGAGTCTGATCATCCGGCTGACGTTGCCAATCATGCTGAGCATTTGACTAGAGGTAGGGATGTTAAGGGTGCCAAGCTAGCGGCGGAGACCGACGAAGAACTGGAGCGTCGACTGCCTCAACGGCGGTTGCAGTATTTCGAAGCTCGGCAGCGAAGAGCTTTGGAGGCAGCCGCTGCTGTTTCTTCCTCCGCCACGACTTCGGCTTCGGCGACGGACGAAGAGGTTGAGTCTAACCTGGCTTGGCAGCTCAGCACAACCACGCTTAACAAAGCTTTCACTTGCATAACCGGGCTCAACCGAGCTAAGCCGCAGCCTTTTTTTTAGAACTACCATTAGTTTAACCCGTGCAGTGAGTTACGTCCTTTACTCTCGGTAAATCTTCACCATCCCCCATCGTTACCCTCTTTTTTCTCCTCTTCCCGTTCCCCAGTGCAGAGTAGCAGGCCAGATATTTATTTTTCAGGCCAACCTCTCTGGCTTTCTCGTCAATAAAACCTCTCTCTCGCTCGCTCTCTCTCTCTTTGCCTGAATTTTTAATGCGCCATGCCCGTTGCCTCTGATGAACTGACTGAATAAAAAAATTATATTTACCAATAATATGTTGTGCTCATAGACAGTCAGTGTTCTAGCGTTCACGCCGGAATTACATTTGCTTTATGAAATTATTCACCTCCGGATCTTCAGCTCGTACATCATTGTTTATTGCATACATCAGATGCTGAGTACAACGAAATTGCGGATTTTTGGGCCGCCCAACTGGATGTTAATGGGCTTTCTTTAGATGCCAGTATGTACCTATACTTGTAAATAATAATTTATGTCAGCAGGCACACTGTCGCAATAAAAAAAAAGAGACAGCAGAGGCCACTTTAATGGCGTATGGCCTGCTGCATCCTAATCTTTTATGTGTTCTTGCTGGAATCCGGGTAGTCGATGTCAAAAGACGCTGCCAGCGTGTCACCGTCGGCAGTGGTCTTGCGTCCTCTGCATGATAGATGTTCCGGCTTTGTGATGACGCCTTGCCTCGTTCATCGAATGAGCGAGAACACTCAGCCTTGACAGCAGACGGCGGCAGACTTTTTTCATCCGTCTTAGGGCGCCGAAGTCTAGCAGAAAGTTCTCATTAAAAGCCGGATCTGCACCTCGTCTGTCTTTAATCAGCCCTCTCGTTCATAGCTACCCGTCACCGTGCCATTCCTTCTTCTTCGTCCTATTTTACTTTCACTTGCTTCTTATCTCTTGGGAGTACAAGTGAACTCGATCGACAAAATTCATCCTATTGGCAAGAAAAAAGACGGTAGTAATCGGCCGGTAATCATGCATTTTTATGATTCGTGGGAAAAACAGTCTGTGATGCAAAACTGTGGCAAGCTGAAAGGCAGCTCGATAAGCTTAAGTCAAGACTACGCTAAGGAAACTGCAGAAGTACGAAAAAAACTATGGCAAAGCAGTGAAAAGGAACGAGCAAACGGCAACAAGGTAAAACTGGTACATGACAAGCTTAAGATCAACAATCATATCTACGTCTGGGATCGTGAAAGAAATGAACGGTGTCTGTCCGGTACGGAGCAAGATAATGTTCTTCGATTCAAAAAGAGGGGAAAAACTGCTAAGCAGGCATTGATTCAGTTGAAAACTTCAGAGAAGGCTTCTGACACGGATAGCGATTTTTCTCGGTCATAGCTCAGAATTCTACTTGTAAACGCCCGCAGTATCGCAAATAAAGTAAGTGATTTAGAGTATCTTCTAATTTTTCAAAACCCTGATGTATTGATGTTGACTGAGACATGGTTACATAGTGCAATTAGTGACAGTATTATTTTTCCTCCTGACTACAAGGTGTTTAGATGCGACAGAGATTCTAGAGGTGGTGGCGTGGCTATAGTTGTGAAAAGCACTATAAACGCAGTCGCTCTTGATTGCAGTCTCCCTGAAACGGTTTGGTGCAAGATCAGCTGTGCAGACATGTTGTATATATTAGGGACTGTGTATAGACCACCAGCCACTCCGCCAGAATTTTTGGATAGCTTGAATGAATTCCTTAGCTCCCATGTAAATGAAAACACAAGACTAATAATGGCTGGTGACTTTAATTTTCCGCATATTTATTGGGAAAGTCTATCAGCGGGTAATGTAGAAATAAGGAGCGCCAATAAAATGATGCAGATTATGTTTTCGCATAACCTTAAGCAAATAGTTAAATACTTCACAAGAGTTACACGAAAGTCCCAGTCATTGTTGGACTTGGTTTTCATATCCGGTAGAATACCTGACTATACTGTATCAGTTGAAAATGGTTTATCGGATCATAAGATGGTTTGCTTGAATGTACCGCTGCACACAAGAATCTGTGCGCAAGCATATGTCGTGATGCATGTTAAGGATCATGGCCGTGAAAATGGCACGTCTATCCTAGACGTTTTGGAAGAACAGTTTAATGAATTTGAAATAGCATCCAACCGCGAAAGTGTAGAAGAACTATGGGACCGTCTTAAAGGGATAATCAAATACTGCATAGATCATTTTGTACCCACACGTATAAAGAAATCAAAGCAAAGAAATCCATGGATAACTAGGCACATCATACACCTTAAGCGTAAGATAAAAAGACAAAGGAAGAAAAAAAACAGGGCAATAGAGCTTTCAATAACCAAACAAATGTTAAAATCTGCTTTGCTGGAGTCGAAGAAAACGTTCTTCAATAAAACGCTTACAAACTTCCTCAAATGCTCGCCACAAAAGTTTTGGCGATACTTCACAGATAGAAAGAAGGCAATAGAACAGATAGTAGATGGCGACGTAGTCGTAGAAAAAAAAGATATTGCAAACGTACTTAATCATTTCTTCCAATCAGTGTTTACCAAGGATAGATGTGATGCAGACGATGATCCTTTAGACTGCGCAATACAATACCCAATGGAAGACCTAGGCATTAAAAGGGAGGGCGTGTTCAAGTATTTGCTTACGTTGGACGCAAAAAAATCGTGTGGCCCAGATGAAATACCGTCGGCATTTCTTCAACGGTACGCTGAATGGATGTCGTATTATTTGCAGCTTTTATTTCAAAAATCTTTGCGAGATCATTCAGTACCTCAGGACTGGCGCGCTGCCACCGCCATTCCGATATTTAAAGGTGGCAATAGGCTATGCGCAAACAATTATAGACCAGTCTCGCTGACTTCTGTGTGCTGTGAAGTCCTAGAGCATGCAATAGCAAAACATATTCTGTATTTTTTAGAAAAAAACGATTTATTATGCCCAGTTCAGCACGGTTTCCGATCTGGCCTTTCGACTGTGACACAGTTAATCGAAACTGTACATGACCTTTGTAAAGCTATAGATGAATGCCAACAGATAGATATTGTGTGTATAGACTTTGCGAAGGCATTTCATAAAGTTGTACATCATAAATTACTTTCCAAATTGAGAAGCCTAGGAATTAGTGAAACTATAGTATTGTGGATTCAGGCATATTTAATTAATCGTTACCAAAAGGTTCGAATCGGTAACAGTGAGTCGGGGAAGTGTGCAGTTGTGTCAGGAGTGCCGCAGGGGTCTGTTTTAGGCCCGCTATTTTTTTTATTGTATATTAATGATATTCTTTCCGTTGTTCCGCCCGTAAAAATTAAACTGTTTGCCGATGACTGCTTAATTTACTCGCGTGTAGCCTGCGCTGAAGATCAGATTGAACTAAATAGATGCCTACAATCATTAAATTCGTGGTGCCAAAGTTGCGGCATGGTAATTAACTTCAAAAAATCCACATACACTCACGTAAGTAAAAAACAGAACCTTATCAGATTTGAATATAATATAGGAGAAAATGCCTTGGTCGAGGTACAGAGTTTCCGATACTTAGGGGTGACAGTGACGCAAAATCTAGACTGGAGTTTTCACATTGATAATATCTATTCAAGAGCTTACCAAAAGCTCTGCTTTCTTAGGAGAAAACTACCAGATTCGACTAAAGAAATTAAATTGGTCGCCTATAAAACGTTTATACGACCAGTTCTGGAATATGTGAATGTTGTGTGGAGCCCACACCAAAAATGCTTAATCAAGAAGGCGGAAAGAATTCAGCGCATTTCAGCACGTTTTATATGCTCCAAGTATCGCCGTACTGACTCGGTTACAGAGATGATGCAGCAGTGTGAACTGGAAACGCTGGAAATTAGAAGGATAAAACATCGACTCAAACTTTTTTTCCAGATAATGCAAGGAGCATTAAAAATAAATAACGAACATTATGTGAAAGCGCCTCTAAAACGTGTTTCCCAAAAAAACCACAGCAGGGTATTACAACCTATTAACGCACGTACGGATGTATACCGGTACCTTTTTTCCTGATGTTATCGAATTATGGAACAAACTGCCAAGTGATGTTGTGGAGAGTGCGAACGTGCAACAATTTGAGCTAGGTGTCGATATGTTTTTGAGAAATGGAGTAAAAAGTTTGAATTCTGATTCGTGATTGCTTATTGAAGTGCTTATGAAATGTATTTGTTTTTGTCCCCTCCCTGTAACGACCCCCATGAAGGGTTAACAGTATGACCAAATAAATAAATAAATAAATAAATAAATAAATAAATCTCACCCATCTGCATGTGTTCCCTGACCACTGCTTCTTACTTCTGCTCAGAAGCGCTTTTCTGTACGCCCACTACCCTCATTTGTCTGTGGGATTTTCTTTTAAGTTGTGTTGATAGCCTTTCAATTTTCTTCTCTACTGTTCTTATATTTCATTTAGAATCGGCAACAATGTGACGCCGTTGAACGTAACTCAACTCTTCATTAGTTCTTCAATATATTTTTTGTCCAAGTTTTTTGCTTCTTCATGCTGATGCCCAGCTTTCTCGGATATCACTCAGTAACAACATCTGGCGGCCGGCAGTAACGAGAAACCACGTAACTCAATTGTAGTAGTTTCACTTCTAATACAAAGAAACCTGAAGAGGCTTGTAAGGTGCTGCTCGAAGAGGTTGACACTGAAGTACGGTCTACTCTATCTACACGCTGCAGAAATAGACCCTTAAAATTATCTGCGCTTTCAATGACTAATTTTGAGCGTCTTAGAATATCAATGAGGTGTAGCAAGCTTTTAAAATTCCCGCTGTGATTCGGTGCGCTTGCCGAGCAGTAGGTGGCGGTTACAACTTTATTGCCACAAAGGGAAGGGATTAGTTGGGGCTAAGGCGAGTCCAGGGTGGCCTCCAGTCGGGGGTGACCTCTTGAGCTCGTTTGATGAGGGCCAGCTGCATTATTTTTTCTTCAACTGGCCAAGAGCTTGTGCCATTCCTCCGCCGAGGGAGCTGGCAAGAGTGTCGTCGGGGGGACGGGGGGGGGGGGGGGGGGGGGGGCGTTGCTAGCGCATTCCCATAATATATGGTCTTGGGTGGCGTGCGTCCCGTCACCGCAGTGCGGCCATGTAGGGTCGTATTCACTGTTGCTCGAAGAGGTTGATACTGAAGTACGGTCTACTCTATCTACACGCTGCAGAAACAGACCCTTAAAATTATCTGCGCTTTCAATGACTAATTTTGAGCGTCTTAGAATATCAATGAGGTGTAGCAAGCTTTTAAAATTCCCGCTGTGATTCGGTGCGCTTGCCGAGCAGTAGGTGGCGGTTACAACTTTATTGCCACAAAGGGAAGGGATTAGTTGGGACTAAGGCGAGTCCAGGGTGGCCTCCAGTCGGGGGTGACCTCTTGAGCTCGTTTGATGAGGGCCAGCTGCATTATTTTTATTCAACTGGCCAAGAGCTTGTGCCATTCCTCCGCCGAGGGAGCTGGCAAGAGTGTCGTCGGGGGGACGGGGGGGGGGGGGGGGGCGTTGCTAGCGCATTCCCATAATATATGGTCTTGGGTGGCGTGCGTCCCGTCACCGCAGTGTGGGCATGTAGGGTCGTATTCACTGTTGATAATCAAACATAATCACTGGGGGCTAAGAATGGCCTTTATTTGTAGGTGTCAGAGGTGTCGTGCCGAGCAGTGAATCTGACCGTTGAATGGCCCTATACAGTATACTACTTGTGGATTAAATTTTCGACTCGTTTTCAAGGCAAGAGATGATTGCTGCAATGTCCAAGTGTCGTTCGCATAGTGCAATGAGTGAACCTGTGAGGGCCTTCACCCCTTTCCACTTGTGCACTTATAACTCCCACAAGCCCATGTTTAATGTGCTTTCTAGGCGCAGCTCTTAGGCGCCCGTTCCGTCGTCCGTGGCATAACCGACGGAGCTATAGCAAAGCGGAGGGCACGGTGAAGGATGAAAGTAGGGTGACTACGAAGTGTGAGAGGGAACAGGTGAGAGAAGTCGCGTTCAGTTTGCTTCGGTGTTTGACTTGAAAATGAAACACGGTTTTCAGGAAAACAAATGGCGCAGTAACTGTCTCACATGTCTCGGTACACACCCGAACCGCGCCCTAAAGGAAGGGATGAAGGAGGGGGTGAAATAAGAAAAAAAGAAAGAGATGCCGTAGTGGAGGAATGAATGAATAAAACTTTATTTATGCGGAAAAAGAATTTGTGAGTGCAGTCCTTACTCCAGAACCCGGGTTCTAGTCCGGTTACTTCCTAATAGCGTTTACAGATAGCCGGCATAGGTAGAACGCTTCACCGCAAACACCTGCGCAGAAGCGGCTGTTTAAGAAAAGTGTTTCGAAAAATTTTATTTACATATGCACATATGCATAGGTTGCCACATACGTTGACATTCACAAGTAAACATGACGCTCTGTAAGGCACTCCAATTAAAGAGGTACCATAAGCGTATTTAAGTAACTAACTAGAATTGCTCGTTGGCGATGAAAATGGGATAGCAAACCTATTGACAGAAGAGCGAAACGGCAATAATTTGACACAGACTAAAAAGACCTTAGTGCTAGTTTGGCCTAAAGACTAGAACAAGACGATCGTTGCTAACACAAAAGAATGAGCATGACCACTGACAGAGAAACTCTTCCTCTCTCAAGAAAACTGGTTCCTTCATCAAGAAACTCATCAGCTTCCTTCGAAGACGGCCAAGTATTGGCCACGCAGCGCGATGCCACAACCCGCTGGACGCCACAGCTGGACGCCACAACCCGGCAGCCTGAAGGCCGCCCGTAATGCTGCTGCGTAAGTTTCTTTATTTTAGGCCTTCACTTCAGCAAATCTTTTTCACCACCACCACCACGTCGAAAGCCGCCAGCAACCGTGGCGCACCGACTGCGCCATTAACTAAAAAGACCCGCAACAATTAACAGGCGAGCAAAACGGCCGCTGGGGAAGCGGCCGCGGGAGACCAAGCGCGAAATGTATGTGTGCGTAATTGGTTTATTAAAATAATAATAGCAAGGAAGGAAAAAATTTTTGCTACCCCCGGCATCTGCCATCGATACTGAAGCACCTGAGCTGGGTCTGCGGAAATAAAGGACAGCACGTCAATAGAGAAATGAAATGAAAGAGGTGAGGTGACAGGAAGACAGGATAGGGGGAGAGGTAATATGCACAAGAACTATTTACGCAATAACAAATATGTTTAAGTTAACAATTGCGCGGCTGATTGGTTCATGAAGGAGCACGAAACGCCCTGCCCACGGAACTCCGCGTGAACCGCGTGCCAAAAGACACGCAGGTGACTGCAGCGTGGCGATTAGATAACGGGAGCGGGCCATTCGGACAGGTACTGGAGCGTAACACACCACCGCTCTAACTTATCACAAGTCGGCAGCACTGCCCAACCCACTTTCCAGACAAAGTCGCGTAGATGGCCTTGGAGAGGTGTCGACGCTAAGCGCCCCCATTGAGCGCGGCGCATCAGTGAGCGGCGAGCCGTCGGCACAAGGAGATCGCTGGTAGGGGGCCAAAGCGAGCGGATGCTTGCAACGTCGGCTCCGGCAAACGGTACGTGCCACTCCTACCCAACCTCTCCTACGGCCACTAATCTGCATGCAAAGCGACATAAGTGCATAAGGAAGACAGGGAATCCGCCCATTGCGGGCAATACCCGACCTTGTCTGTGCTAAGAACGATCATCGGACCGAGGCGCTCAGCCACCGAGCTAAGCCGAACTCAGACTACGCGTCTCCACCGACACCGTCGGCGACGCCAGCCGTTATCATGAAAGTAACGGTTGAAGACCGCACCATAACCGCAAAAGAACTAAATTCCAACGACTGGACGCCAGTTCAGTATAAGGCCTACGCCTCCCTCCCAGCCAGCTCGCCGAGACCACCTTACCGCTCTGAGAACGCTACCTCCGACGCACCTAACCTGAGCACCAAGAACGCGGCGCGACGCATCAGCCGCAACGGGCAGCGGCAAGACGCCAGCCCGCCTACCACCTGCCACCAAAGAGGCTAGCCTGACCTGGCAGCGCAGCAAGCAGCTGCCACCGCTCCCACCCAACGCTATTCGAGTAGTCGTTCGCCGGCGAGGTGAACTACGACTGCAAGACATCCAAATACCTCGGCTCTTGAAGGCAGTGCATACCCAGCTGAAAATCATCCCACCGGACGACGTCTGCCTGCGTATCTACCCGACCAACAATACTTTCACCATGGCAACAACACACTTTCCAGCAGCCTAGGTTCTCAAGACGCTGACCTCCCTCACCATTGCCGACCACACCTACCCGTGCGCAGCTCACGTGGCTCCCCCTCTGAAGGCTACCAGAGGAGTGATCACGAACGCCAATGATGATGAGACCGTAACGTAACTCTACCAAGACCTGGTCTGAAGAAATCCGGAGTACAGCATACTAGCAGCACGCCACATGGGAAAGGCACACTCCATTTTAATCACCTTCGACGCAACTACGGTCCCTCACTCCATCAAATACAAGGGCGCCATCCACCGCTGCACCCTATACCGCGGCAGTTTGGATGCTTGCACTAACTGCAGACAACCGGGTAACCACCACTACGTATGCCCAAGCCCCAAGTCCAATCTTTGCCCAAGCTGTGAAGCAGAACACTCGAAATAAGACTCTCCTTGCACGCCCAAGGGCATTCTATGCGAGGGCCGGCACGGGATCCTGCAAGGGACGCAACCTTCATCAGCCACGGAAACAGCCCAGCCACCCACAAACGCAGACTCAAGAAGCGGTCGCAGCCAGGGACACTTTTCCCCAGTTGGCGTCCGGATACATCCAGCCCAACCAACACAAGCATGCTTGGGCAGTGCCGCTGAAACAAGCCCGGCACACCTCCCCCTCTTCACACGGTCACATGGCATCCATGACAGCGACTTCCAATTTACAACGCGTCTTGGCAAAATCCCAGGCGGAAGCAGCGGCAGCTAAAGCAGAAGCTACAGCAGCCCGACCTGCCGCCCTTCGACAACACATCGCAAGTCTGGTAGCCTGGATAAGCTCCCTTGCCACGGGATCTCCAATTCCATCTGGCCCCGGTCCTACCACGTCCCAAACTCTCCCTCCCAACCCACCCACCGCCCATATCCCGCCCAAGCAACCCAACCTACTTCTCCTGATTTGCTAGCAATGGACGCTGACACTGAACACTCTACAGATTCACCTCCGCGAACAGCGCCCCCTCCCTCCGCGAACAGAGCCCCCTCCCTCCGCGCCTATCTCACTAGACAGCATACCAACCCTGCTTGCGTCCTTTGCTGCTCGCTTTGAGGAAAAATTTCAGGACGCTATAAGTTACATCAAACAGGAATGTGCAACTCCCAAAGACGGGGTAATGCGCATAACACAAAATAATGCTATTCTTAACAACTTATGGGCGCCTTAGCGTTTTTCCTCCATAAATACGCAGCCGCCGCAGTCGGGTTCGAACCCGGGATCTACGGATCAGTAGCCGAGCGCCCTAACCACTGAGCCACCGCGGCGGGTCATTTCCTTTCCCTAAGAACAAATTTTTTCGGGAGAGCCCGTAGACGGTGAGTGAGTAATTTTGCTAATATTTTCTCATCTGAATTTAGTAGGGTGATAGGGCGCCAATCTGCCGGACCTGTCGACAAAGGAGGCTTTTTAGGAATAGGAGCAATGCGGCCTCTTTTGAATTATTAAGGAAAAACATGCTGCTAGCAGCAGAGTTTTAACACATCCGTGAAAATGGGGCCTACAATATGCCAGAACCGCAAATAGAACTCCACAGGAAGGCCATCGGGCCCAGGCGCTGAGCCTTGTTTCATGGAGTCTAACGCCTCTTTGATTTCACCTGTTGTTGGCAGAGCCATGAGGCGATCATGAAGTTCTGCGGCAACATGCGGCAAGCCTGCGAAAAATGAGTGTGCGGAAACCTCATCGCGATCAACCAGAACGAGCGGCTGAGCAGAATCCCGGAAATGAACCAAAAACACATCGACATTTCTGCCAACTGGCTGGGCCACAGCCTTGGCGGAAGATGTAAAAGCAGGGGCACCTTGAGGGCACAAAAGCTTTTGGCGCGAAAACCGAAGCACGTCAGGATCAGCAGTTGGACTGCATCGACAACGCCATGCAGCTCTTCAAAGAGGAGGCACGTAACAGACGCTGTAGACGCTCCGAAAGCTCCTCTTTCCATGCGCACATAAACGACGACGGCGACTGCGTGCGCTGAGCAATACGTAGCTTCGCCGTTTTCACGCGCACCTAATATGACACTCGAGCCTTAAGGGCTCGACCAGACGCGGCGCAACGGTGACGCCATTGCTCTCTCAGACGGTCCCAGTGATCAGGCACGGCCCCAAAAACTGAAAAACGCAAGACCCGCGTTAGCCTCTCTTACGTGCTGGCGTTGTGAAGGATGTGCAGTTTATCTCACATTTTCATATACAATAGGAGAGAGCGATTGGGTAGAGAAATTGGCAGTGGCTTAGCTCGGCTATGCCAGGATCTGCGTAGCGAGAGGTATGTTTTCCTGACTGAGCTTGTGGTCACTATGTTTAACAATGAGAGACATTGAATATACACATCTTTTATTCATTTTGCTTGACAGAGACGGACTGCCTGATGATATGTGAAGTAGCATGCAGCGGTCTCAATTTTGTCGATACAGTATTTCGATTTGGTAGAGTCTCTTTGGTATACAAGGTCTATAGTGGTTCCCCATTGTGTAGTCTGGGCGTGTGGGTCCGAAGCTAAATTAAAGAGAACTTTTGTTTCATACACTGAGTAAGAGAGTCCTGTTTGCTGTTGAAATCACCGAAAGTCACACACAACTGTGAAACCGTGCCATAGGCTGGAATACACATGGCAACAACATCACTCATCTGCTTGACAGCTGTTCCCGTTGCCACGTAGAGTCCTTGGATGATAATGCCGCTTTCCAGAAGCTGAACACTGCAGGCTTCACCATTATTCACCGCGATCGAAGGGAGTTGTCCGACAGCGGTTTACCTTGTTTCACGTACACAGATTCCAGCGTTATTTCCTCAGTAGCACAAATGGGGCTCTGAATTGCGGGTCCTTGTGGACCCGGCACGGGCTGCCTATACGGGCCCGACGTGGGATATGCGCGGGATTTGCTACTCGGCATCGGGGGTAGGGGGGGGGGATCCACAAGGGCAGCCCAGTGGGCTTACTGCATAGCACCACGCAGCTCCACACCGAGTCCCTTTGGGCTGGCCCGTTCCGGGCCCACGTGGGCTGGCCCGTTCCGGGCCCACGCGGGCTATCCCATTCCGGGCCCACGTGGGCTAGCCCATTCCAGGCCCCTTTGGGCTAGCCCGTCCCGGGCCCCCTTGGGGCTAGCCCGTTCTGGTCCCAGTGGGTTTCTTAGGAGACACTTGCAGGAAGTCAACAAAGGTAACCCATGTAAAACCCATATCCTTTGGGCCCACCGACCCAATTAGACTTAAGGCCCACCTGCCAACCCAGAGAGGCTTTCTTCACTTCATCAGTATTTTTTGTACATGTTACTACTGACATTACATTCCACATATCTGACATTACAATGCAAGTAAGAATTATTCTTATTTATTTGTTTTTGCAAGACATTTTGGGCAAAAAAAGAATGCCCCAATTACTGGGGTGAAGGGTCCACCCCCTTCATCCGAGCTTTCCGACCGCCATCCCGGTTTCTCGCCCCCCGCAGGAACTTACCCACTCTGTTGTTGATGCCTTCAATGGTGGCTGTAGGAATTCTGCGCTGAACAGCAGCTTAAAAGCGAACAAATAAACACACATATCAAATTGATATTTAGTATGGTGGATAAAAATCACTTTTCACAGTATTACAGTCACATATTCCAGGAAATGCTTCATAACCGTATGCAATGCTACAATATGCAATGCCTGAAATATCAGCAAATTTCTTTTGCTATTAATATCCGCAATCGTAGTAAGCATAAATATCCATAATTAGAATAACCGAAAGGTGCATGAGCCATTAAAGGACAATAGACACCTAAATTCATTGCGTGTTTTCTTCTGTTAAACGATGCGTTAGATAATAAAATACATGTATTACCGGGTGGTATTTGCCTACAGCCCCTCTAAACAGTTTATAATTGAATTTCCTCTCTTACTGTTTTGGTTTCATCGACCGAACGATGTCTGTCGTCAAGTTGATGTTTTGGTCACATGATGAGACTAGAAAAACTAATACAATCGCTGATATGTAGTTTTAATACGCTACATGTAATCCAGCCTCTTTCAAGACCTGGAATGACAAAAATGATCTGTCAGCAATAATATAACCGATTTTTATGCCTCATGTGACTTAAACACCAACTACACGTCGCAGTCATTGTTAGACTGATGAAACCGGAACAGCGTCAAGAAGAAATTCAATTATAAATTATTTAGTGGTCGTACATGTATACGAATGTCTAACGCATCGTTTGAAAGAAAACACACAAGCAAAAATTTAGTATCTATAGTCCTTTATATTTGGATGCCTACTCAGTAATCGATAACGGAAGAGCTGAAAACTACACCAGGTGAATTGAATGTCGCTTTTTCCTGCAATTAGATGGTGTGTTCACGAAATGTCTATAATATTCAGAAGATTCACTTGTACTCACCAGCAATTGCGCCGTACAGCCGTAGGTTCTTAAAACCTTGTTTTTCACCCCGCCCCTCCAATGTGTACCTGAGGGCCACAGGAGTTTTTACTACAGTCTTCATAATAAGTTTCGTTCCCCCTCAGTTGTCTCACTCCCAATAGGTGCCAGCTTTCTTATCTGAAATTGATTATACAGAATATACAAAGCGAACTATATGCCATTAAAACCATACAATGAATCTTTAATAAAGCTCCCTCTTAGAGGAACCATGTGGAAGTCAACAAAAAATCAGAATCATGTAGAACAGGATCATACAGAGGACTCAAATAGACCTATGATCGCAGTGGTGTGATCTCTTAGCCTAACGATAACAGATTCTCTGTTGTCTTCTATACGCCCATCTTTGCATCATCATATTAACTTCCTTTTATGCATGACTCAATGACATATGCTTCTCAAACAATAAGATAAGGGGAGAAGGTGACGCCATTACTTTAAGGCCATCTTGAACCACGACAAGATTGTAGTCTGGAGCTACATGAGTGATGTAAGCACATAACCGCCAGCTGCCACTATGCACAGCAAGGCTAACACTTGTGCTAATTTCTTGTAGTAGGCTAGGTATTATCTACAGGAAATCCTCATTCAACTACATTTGTACAAAATGAAGCTTTCAGGTCTACAAATCGAAATGCAACATGAGGCAATTTTTTTCGAAGTCCCAACTTAATCTGAAGTGGACTCACCATATGTAGAAGGCTAAAATTAAACTACACCTGAGCAAAACACTATGCATCAAAATAATATTAAAAGGAATCAATACGTTGCCAGTAGTTCATAGGCACAATTGAAAGAAATGCAATACTAAGGCAAATATTAATTCTGACTGTTATTCTATGCTCACGATGCAAATAACTGAATAGTATTGACCTCTCCGAAAAAGAACTCGCATATTTGTGCCCTTGTATAAGACGACCACGGCTCGATTGGCATGCATATAAGTGTGAAGCGTTCGCAATAAAGAATTGCTAGAAGCTCGAAACTCGTCCTTGTCTGTCTACTCTGCCGTCTTTTGTGCGCTGCTATGCCTGTAATTCACGTTAACCTGCTGCAACAACAGCTGTGATCCACATGTTAGTAAATCAGCAAAGCGCAGCTGCACACTGCTGTGCTGCACATTGTTTCAACATTCAATGGCAAGTCCCTCGTTTACTTATTTTAAGGCACTTAACTATCCGCACCAGCAGGTTACCCTCGCTTCCACCTGCATGGTTCAGTTGTTCTCCTACTGTTCCATATCTGTGCATGCACCACATGCCACTCTTCATAGCTTGTGCAGTGCGCTCTCCTCATATGCAAAATTGCCACCAGTATCGCACCACACTGAGAAAAAGACCATAGAGGCCCTTCCTGCTCTGGAATAATTCTGTTTGGAAGCTCCTAAATTTTTGCACATAATGAAGCACTTGACAGAGCTCTGGAGAATCATTGCCGTGCACTTTTCATGTCAAAAGCAGGTGACAATGTTTCAGCTCTTTGCAGAACAACTTTATTAATTGTTTTCTTAGTTTTTCTCTTTTCTTTCTGGTGTTTTGCACACCGGATTAACGAGCTTTCACTGCATATTTTTTTTGCACAGCACCAAGTTTCTCCTAAACCCCATTTCGGCTTATGCTACAAAGATATGATCTGCCGAACAAATCTGCAGAACAAGACTGCAAAAGCTCATTAAATCTCTAGATTTTTTTTTATTTTATTATAGATACCTCAAGGGCCTTTGGGTGAGGGCTTTACATGAGTGGACCGTAAAGGGACCGTAAAAAATTCAAATTGTCATATGACCCCCAACAAAACTGACAAGAACTACTTGCACCAGAGTAAATTTATACAGTGGAAGACTGAGCAATGGTTGCCCTCGTTTGGGATGAGAACAACATGAAAATGACTATTTTTCGCATTTCCATCAATATTTTGTGCGCACTGTCACGAGTAAAAGCCGAACTTCTAACTTTTAACGACCTCCCCAGACTCTCTCACGGTGCAATGCTGTAGTGGCAGTGCGTCACGGCTGCGTCTCGTGCGAGCACGCTTCACCGCACAACGCACGAAATGACACTTGACGAATGCAGTTTGGAACGAAGAAAAACAACACAGATGGAAGCTAGAAAAATGCGCAGTGCCGGCAATCAGCGTTTGAAACAGAATTAAGCTGAGCTTGGTTAGCTCACTGATGGACGTCTGATAGCTGCTGTTGCCACGGGCTAGCATGAAGGTCATAAAAGCAAAACCAAAACTATGAGGTCAGCCTATTCCCGGAGATGAGGCCATTCATTTTTTCATCATGCGTGCAGTTGTGTGCATGTCACAGGTGCGTACTGAACTCTGCAGCATGCAGTTCAGGTTTGGAGAGGGCTACCTTGACGATTGCTTACCATGCCGATCATACCTAGATGGAGCTAGCCTTTAAGAGCTCGTTCAAATTAACCGGTGCGAGACCCATAGCGTCCAAATTGGCAGGCGTCCGAAGCCATGGCCGTTAGCCAGGACCATGCTAGCAGTTTAAATTTTTCGGGTTTTTGAATTAATGGGAATCGAATTAACCAGTAAAAGTTGAAAGTCTCAGATGTTACACGGAACAAAGCAGGCAGCTGCTGCCACGGTCGCTGCCCCCTCTGACCCTGCCCTCTGGCACCTATGGATGCCGTGCCGATCATAGCACTCGTTTTCGTCAGTTTTACGGTTCTACCTTCTCTCTGCATCTTAGAGGCAATGTAGCCTTGTGATATGACTGACTAGGACGCTATATCACGGGGACACTTCTCCGGCCCTGTGCCAGGCGCCAGGCTACTCAGTGTGTGGCAGGCCAGAGATAGAACTAATCATGGCAGAATCTATTCGCGTTCGAATTAAGAGGCTTTATTATTACATATATGCTGCTACGGAGCTTATCCGCACCAAGTTGTGCAGCTCAAATTATCCAAAAATCCGCATTAATGACCTATGAACTAAGGAGCTTTTACTGGAGCTGCTTCAGGACTTGCCCCCATATATTTCTAACATCACTTGAGAAGACAAAGGACAGCAAATGTTTTCTTACCAGAAGAGCCCTCTGGTCTTTACCTGCCAAAGCCTCTTAAATGTCTGCAAGTTTTTCCAGTGATGTCGCTACCATCACTGTATCGCTTCCAGTTTACATGTCTAGAGTGGCAGAATAGTTCCCCTTTAACTCCTTAATATCGCTACGAATCTCCAGCAGCAGCTTCACGATGTGATGAATAATGCCTAGAAAAAAAAACACTTGCGTAAATAAAAGAGCATGAATTCAACTGAAAGAATAGCTGGACTAAGCAAATACTACAAAAGTGTACATACAGATGACTCATTAATTTTAACTGATCTAATTGAACCTTTCTTGGTACAAACTTCTGGTTTACTCAAGTAGAACCTTTGTTCCCATCGACACGTGCAATGGCCTTATTAGAACTCCACAAAATTTAAAGCAAGAGTTCGGTTGCCTTCAAGTTCAAATTATTAAAGGGACCAACAACGGGCCAAAATGTGTCGAAAGATTATGGTGGAAGTGAAATATAATAAACTGCAGAGGGCCCCTTACTGAAGGTGTGCAACACGGGCTGCACTGTCATAAAACTTACTGCTCATCAGGGTCTGAACTAAGCGCTTGGCTATTGGCGCAGAAAATTTTTCAGGTGGCGACCACTACCTCTTGCCTCGTTCTTTTTGGCGTCATCATCGTCATGGCTAAACTGTCAATAAAATCCCTTTGTCTTCTTTTGAACAGCTATTTACTTAGCTCCCACATGTGAAGCATTCTGTATGACCAAATAGCTAGACACATGCTTTGCAGGCTTTCTTGGCATACAGATGCCTGCTTAGATGACAAGCCTGCAAAAGATTATGAAGTTGCATTTAAATAATTATTAGTAAAGTTACCAGAATCAAGCACATTGCCCAAGTGAGGCCGACTACTTCAGTAAACACCCGCATACAGTACGAGGCTTCTTTCCAAGATTGTACAATGTCAAACTTGCAGCTCATATCAAATGCAGATTCAAGCAATTTTCAGTTCAAATCTGTAGTTCCAGTCTCATAACATTCAGTGCTAACATCGTAAGGCCTCCAATGAAAGGAGCCCTTGTCTAGCAGTACTTTCGGTACCTAGTTTCTGCCAATTTAGACGCTTTAATTTTAATGACTTTTAATCATGTTATCGCAAGCAAGACGATCGCATCTCTCATGATGTCTGGATCACCAAAGCAGCACATGCCTGCTTTTAAAAGAAAAAAATTTCAGCTGCCGCAAGCAAAGGTACCTCATCATGCACTACTACATGGTATGGGTGAGATAGATTCCGTTCCATCAAGCTGAGCTCGCGATGCCCTTGCTATCAAAATTAGACTACCGCATCTCGCACAGTGTCGGGATTGCGAAAGCAGTACTAGGCTCCTTTTAAATGGAGAGTAATTGTAGCTGCTGAATGTATAGGTGCCTCATGAAGCGCTGCTACATGGACTGGATGAGGTAGGGAAAGCCTGTATAGTTGCTGTCGCTAAACAGGAGACACTTGAGTAAGCATTCCCAAGGAGTCCGTCAGTTGAGCTTCCGACCAATCTGGGATGTCAAATGTGCTCAATGATGCCAGAGATGAGTTTCTATCAAAAGATATAATTTATAAAGGACTCCCTGAAGACTACACCTGACGACCACCACCGCTGAGACAAGGAATGCAGAGCAAATAATAAATGCTTTCAGTGACCTTTTCTTACTCTCATTTTATGTGTAAAATTCATTAAAATATTAATTGGTCTACTCAAGTTGCAGGTCAGGCGAAATGCATTCCTGGCCTGCACCTGAAATGTTCAAAATTATTGAACCCTTCAGTTTACTCACAAGGACCACAGCGGTGGCTCAGTGGTTACGGAACTCTGCTCTTGACCCGAAAAACACGGGTTTGATCCAGGCCGCAGCAGTAGGATTTCGATGTAGGCGATATTCTCGAGGCCTGTGTACTGTGCGATGTCTGTGACTCAGTGCATGTTAAAGAACCCCAGGTAGCCGAAATCTGAGCCCTTTACTACGGCGTCCCTCATGGCCTGAGTTGCTTTGGGACGGTAAACCCTCAAAAACCACTGTTCATTCACAGCAGGGAAATCACCTTGCCTTGAATTTTGCTAACAGCTATAAATTTCTGGTTGGCTTGTCAGTTTGTGGGGTTTGATGTCGCAAAGCGACTCAGGCCATGAGGTACGCTGTAGAGGAGGGCTCTGGATAATTCGACTGCATGGGGTTATTTAGTGTGCACTGACATTGCGCAGTACACGGACCTTTGGCATTTGAGCTACATCAAAATTCTACTGCCGCGGCCGGGATCGAGCCCGCGTTTTTCGGGTCAGCAGCAGAGCACCATAACCACTGAGCCATCGGGGCAGGGAATCAAAATCTCTAAATAAACAAAAAGCATAATTAACACTCTCACATAAGTTACTGCACAGAAGGTATCCCTGGGCAAGTGTACACAAATAGCAATAAAACTCCCCAGCAGCACAAGTAATTGGCCCAACATTGGAACTGTATTGGCAAAGCTGGCCCTACAAAGGACCAGGATGGGACCATCCTGTTACAATATTGGGCCGATGACCTGTGCTGCTTGGGCTAAGTTCAACACAGCTGAAACACCAGAATTTGACACTAGGTTGACAGTATGAGAGATGATGTCTCAGCGTCATAACAAATACTGCGATGGCATCATGCTTTTAGGGTGCCGACCGAAGCAGGTTCATACGTTTATCATGCATGGTTCACTGTGTGTTCAAATCTGCATCGGTATCGTCATCATCAATATGACTGCGCCCGCTGCACGACAAAGGCCTCCCCCATATCTCTCCAATTAGCCCTGTTCTTTGCCAGCTGCGCCCAACGTATCCCCACAAACTTCTTTATCTCATCTGCCCACCTCACTTTCTGCCGCCCCCTGCTATGTTTGTCTTCTCTGGGAATCCACTCAGTTACCCTTAAAGACCAGCCGTTATCTTTCCTTCATATTACATGCCCTGTCCAAGCCCGTTTCTTCCTCTTGATTTTGACTATAGGCAGTTTCATATACCAGGTGCAATGCTGTCAAAGCTGATTGAAGTTCATAGTTCTTCAGCGCAACGGCACTGTGGCGTCAAGTAAGGTTATACACCGACTGGCTGCGCGCTGCATGTTTTGCGCGCTACCCGGAATGGATTGCTTCAAGACGGTTTCATCACCTCAGAAGTGAAGCTGCAAGGCTGACAGAAGTTTGGTGGAACAAGAACTTGAAATGGATTGTTGCTAGCGCGAGGAAGCCTAAGAAACAAGAGCGCAGTAAGGGAGGACTTGTAGTGATGGGCGGGGCTTCTGTCCCAGCCAATATCTCGAACTTGCTTCACAAAGGTCCGAAATTCGGTCTGGAACCTTGTGTACCCCCTCATGAGCTTGTGGGCCTGAACCGTCGCATAGCCGAGAAGGCAGCTCAGGAAAATCAGGGACGTTGCCTTTTATATGGCATAGACTGTCTGTCAAAGAACGTAAAACTTAGAGACAAGACAAGGCTAAACAATCTTTGGCTCGTATCGTGAATTTTTTTACGGATAATGAGCTTTGTCTTTTACAGGCGGATAAAATCACAGGTTTTGTTGCCATGCCCAGAGCCATGTTTAATGAAAAAGCTTTGCAAGCAGTGAAGAAAAATTTCGTAGCAGTGAAAAAACGTGACACCCAGATTAAAGGCAAATTTGCGGAATTTTGTAAGCGTTTAGAGCTATTACCGCTTGCTAAAACCATAACAAGTAGTGAAAGTGGCGGGTTACAGGTGTTTTTTAGTGTGAAGACCCATAAACCTGATGCCCCGCTTCGTACAATTGTAAGTGAAAGGGGAACATGGCAAAATAATGTCAGCAGATTCCTTCAAAAAGTGTTGAATGGCGTCAAGATAAATGATCCATTTTTGGCGAGGAGTTCTATGGATGTAATTAATTTCCTAAAGGAGAACCAAGATGTAAGATATGCCTTTTCGGTTGATGTTGACGACCTTTTCTATTCTGCTCCGCATCAAGAACTGTTTGCTGCTGTCAAGGAATGTATTGACGATAACGGAACCGTTCAATTTCAAAATGTGTCGGGGATGACTGTAGATAACTTTTTAACGCTTTTAGAATTTTATTTGTGTAGTACGTTTATCGCCTTTGACAAGGAGTTTTATCTGCAAAAGAAGGAGATATGCATTGGGTCATGCGTTGCCCCGGTTTTATGTGATATTTTTTTAGCATGCATTGATCGCCATTCGAACTATCATTTTAAGCAATCTAGGATTGACTGTGTTCGAAAAGTGTTTCGTTATGTGGATGACTTTTCAATTGTTTTAGACAAGCATTGTGCCATTCCCAATGAGGATACACTTATGAGTGTACTGCATGACTTCAAAAAGCATGGAAGGGGGCTCACTTTCACGTATGAGCTCCCGGTTGAAAACAGCCTGCAGTTCTTGGATGTGAATTAAGGTTTATGAATAAGCACGTGTGCTGGTCTTACTTGCCCAGAGCACAAAAAGAACTTTTGCCTTATAGTTCATCCCATTCAAAGATTGTGAAGAGAGGGATCGCAAAACTCTGCTTAGAGTCTGCACTCCTAAAATCCTGTGTGCATGATATGCAAGATAGTTTTGAGAACCAATTGGCTAGGCTTGAGGCCGCCGGCTTCCCTGACTCGGTAGTTGTCGCTGTTGCAGAAGCGTTATTGAAGAAGTTGAATCCCGGAACTCGGAAGGAGGCAATAACACCCCCGCAGGCTAAAGTAAAACCGTAAGTGATGCCCTACGTGCACAAACTATCCCATGGCCTCAAAAAGGTGGAAAACCGGCACATTGTGCCGTTAGTCTTTTCAGCCCCTCGGAAGCTAGGCCAGTTGGCCCGACGCATCACAGGTGATGACAAGAAACCTGGGTGTAAAAATAGGCACGGGAACCGCTTTGCGGAATGCGCCACAGGCGTTGTGTACGAAATTCCCTTGACGTGTGGCAAGTACTACATAGGGCAAACAGGGCGCTGCGTCAACGACCGTCTCAGGGAGCACGAAAGAGATTTAAGGAATAGGGAAGGTGCTAACCTTGTTGAGCACTGCGCAACTTGCAAAGATTGCACACCGATGTTTTCGGCAGTGAGGATTCTAAGCAGAAGCAAACTAAAAACAACCCGTGAAACGATAGAGGCATACTATATTAAAAAAGCTGGGTCAGAATGTGTCAGCGATACCTCAGTCATTCTGTATAATACAGAAAAGGCGTTCCTGTCAAAGTTTCTGCGATAAAGATATGATGAGATTGTTTTCCTATTTTTCCTTTTTTGGTTCTTTTACGGTGTGCACCTGCGCTGGTCTTAGAGTATTTAAGCTGTGTGTGTGACTCTGAATAAACAGTTGTAAGTCAGCGCTGTGTTCGTCCTTGTTCGTCCTTCTTCTTTTCTGTCTTCTGTCTTCTTTTCCTTGGCTAAAAACGTGCCGTTGCGCTGAAGAACTATGAACTTCAATCAACAATACCAACTAGCCCAAGAACTAACTCTACTGTCAAAGCTAGCGCTCTTCTTTGCACTGCCTGCATCCGCAACCAAAAAGTAGTGCGTTCCTTGTGGTGAGCGAAACATAGTGAATGCTTTGCCTGCAGGCTTACTACATTACACATTTGCCATGAGCTTAAATGCCCTCTTATTGCTGACGACACGCTGTCACTTTCTCCTGACTCAGACCACTGGGCCACAGAAGTGCGGAGTAACACGCCTCCCTTTATTTTCCTATGCGGACTACTTCCGTACCTTTCACAGCGTTGCACCTGATGTATGAAACGGAGTATAGGATGTCACCAATCCACGTTTGTTCCCTGACCCACTATTCCCGCTTCCGGTCTCTTAATGTTACTGTAGAAGCGTAGCAGACTGGGTGAGTTGGTGTTTCATGGTAACAATACAATTTCAAACAGCGCTAGACAACAGGACCAGAAAAAGGAGGAGACACCTATAATTACACCTATAATTCTTTCTTTCCATAGCTCACTGCGCTGTCCTTAAACTGCACTAACATTAAACAAGATAAAGCATAAAAAGCAAATCATGGAAAAGATGCTACTGCAGTGAATACGGCAGAACTTATGAATGGTCATTCCTCAATGTAGTGTCCATCCTTGCTTACAAATGGGACATTATGGCAGCACATGCAATTGCCAACGGTTTTTGTTGCTGCGGGTTTAGTCAGTAATACAGCTATGATGCAGTCAAAGCACTATGTGCTAGTTGCTGGTGATGAGTACACTGATGAGAACTGGTTTCTTTAAAGTGTGCATTTCACAGACTTCATTGCCAGATGTGGGTAAAGCTGCTACCAGCACATTAACAGAAAATGATACTATTCAACTGGTGCTCGTTGTGCCTTGGACAACAGCACCGTACATGAGCAGCAGCCAAAAGTGCCGCATTGCAAAGTGAAAGAAGCAACACAGACTCTTACCATATTGAAGAATTTTGCTTGGAAGTTCCTGGCACTGTGCACAATGAAGCATGACATCTGTAGAGAATAGTGGCGGCTGCAGTTTTTATATCAACAGCAGTGGCCATTTCTCAGCTTTCCAACAATTAAATTTACTGTAATACAATTGCGCTTTTCCAGTTTTTTTTCTTCACCCATTAATAAACGATTTTTTTCTAAACCTTTGAAGTACAAATCAACAAGTTCACGATAGAGGCTTGTTGATAACTCAATCTACTTACTTCGCTAAACATGCTCCAATTATGTTAAATAGTATAGCCGTCTACATGTTTTATTCTTTGTAATGATGCATAAGGCGATAGCATACATGGATTACCACGAAGTATTCACCTACGACCGTTAAATATTTCATAATCAAATTTCTCTCTCATGGTGATTCAGTTTCAACAGACAAATGATAGCTATGACGCCAAAGGTGTGTACAGGTCATGCCAGGCATGAAAAGAACTGTGGCATAATCATTGCTTCATCATTCTGATTCACTGCCGAAAAATGCCAACAACAGGCAAAATGTCCACGAGTGAAAAAGCGGCAATTACATTGCAGTTTTTAGAGAACGCTCTATTTCACAACCAAACTAGCAAAAACCCGTTTGATCGCTGAAGCCTGACCTTGAATAAATAAATAAGATAGTATTGCCACAACTTGGTTTCGAACCCGTGGCGGCACGAACAGGTGAGCTTCGCTGGCCTGTGCATAACAGTGCTATGCCATTACTGCAGCCGATCAGGCCTTGTGTTAAACTGCAACACACTCTTGCGCGGTGCATTGCACGTCGTCATCTTCATCACCTAATACTACTGTCGAAGTAATATTGAGGTCCCATGCATTTGACTGTAACAGTGCCGTCAGTTGGCAATAACGAGCCCAGGTGTGGCTACTTTGGGTTCTACCCATGTGGTAGGGCATGATGAGAACACATTCTAGTGCATACTGATTAGAATCATTTTCCGCTCTTTTGAGTTCACATCACCTAGCTTTGCCTGTATACTTGTTTTTTTAGCATAGCGAGTGCAAGGCTGCCTTAAATGGCAATTATCTTGTGTATTCCCATTGAGTGTATGTCAGTAGACACTGGTAGTTGCCATGTGGCACAGGCTGATTCCCATTGAGTGCAATATGTTTCGTGTGATGGTGGTATCACAAGATGCCATGAGAAGTGTATTCACTTCATTCGCTTATTCCGCGTTACTCAAGAATGTCAATAGCAAACCAAGATTATTTTCAGGTCATCTGTAGCATTCATCAAGACATGCCATCATCAGGCCCGCTGGGCCGACAATCATGCTTTGCTAGGTACGTTTAAGAAAGGCTGCAAGCCGGAAAAAAAAACTTACGCAGGTGACTCTTGATAACGAAACTCATTTTGCCAGTTCTAAATAATCAAGAACTTTTATACACTTGATGTTGACAGGTATGAAGCATCAGTTTGAATTAAACAAGTTTACATTAACGAGAGTCCACTGTAACAATGACTAATAATCACAAATATTCCTAAAAAAAAAACAAAACAACATAATTCCATCCACTGCACTGACCTCCAACTTCATGTGCGTGCAGCGGAGAAAGAAAGCCAGAGGCTCCTACCCAAGTGCGAGTCCTGATAATGGGAATCCCATCTGGAGCATGTTCATCTGGATTATGGTGAGGAGCTGCAGGGATGTGTGAAAATATGAGACACTGTAGCGCGCGTGTTGAGAAGCAGCACATAAAATGCTGCGCACGTGGCACCTTGAAACCTACCAAGGATACATGGGGTAGCCACATTATCATAACATTACTGCAGTGCCAGCTGCCACATTACACCTGCAGTATTTTTATAAAATCTCAAATAAAGTGGTTTGTCACGAAATGAATTTTCAGGGCTCTATCTCCTACTTCAGGCAGCAGATGCATCTGCCATATACTACTGTACTGCTTCCTTTTGCACACTACCTCCCCAGCAGCTTGCAGTAGCTTCCTTACAATGCTGTGCAATTTTAGAAGGCCATCCAACAAGTACTGGAAACTAAGTCCATGGCACACACACTATTGTACACAATGTAGTCGGTATTTTTTTTTACCGTAATACCTCAATTTATTATTACTCCATTCCCATGTAGCCCAACTATGGAAAGGCAGTGACTAACAGGGTTTCCTTTCTAATTCTTGCACACTTCAATGTGCTTTCATGACTTTAACAATACAGTAAAGTAACAGACCCCCCCCCCCCTCTCCTCCAAGTTCTGCCCCGTGCCACTCTGCACAGGGGCACCAGCTGACAGAGACCTTTCACGTTTTCTCTATTTTTCACCCTCTTCTTCTTCACTTCTTTCACCCTCACCTGGAGTAGCATGCTAGGCTAATAACCAGGCAGACCTCTTCTGTATTCATTAAAGTCTCTCCTCCTCCTCCTGGCCAAGCACTTCTGGTGCCGGAGCACAAAAACATGCACAGAATTATTGCAGCGCATTCAGCAGGCACACTAGACTTTAGACCAGCAGCTTATCGAGATACCCAATATGAAAATATTACCACTAACACATGAGTAAGCAGTGTGACCTAGAAGGCCAAAATAGACTGAGGAAAAAGCTTGAAAATAAATTGAGGAGAACACAGAATGTTATCTAGGGAGAACAAAGGAGGAAATCATATGAATAAATGGAGAGAAGTTTAATGTGTAATGCAGGATAACACAGTCCTTTTTATCATGGGTAACAAAATGGATTCCAGGCGAAGGAAAAATACTGGGGAAGAACGGCAGCTATGTGGAGAGTACAAAAGTGATGGGCTATTTGCTGCTCCATTGTGACAACACAATGCAAACAACAAAGGTAGTAGAGATGGAGAGCGCAGGCATCCGTAATGTGTTTTCTGCATTCAGAGAGAAAAAATCCCTTATGTCGGGTGGATTAGACAGGCATAGAACAAGTAACAGCAGCATTAGAAGAGGTGTTTAGACTGCAGTGAATGTAATATCGACGAGGATTCGATACCGCAATTTTGACAGTTCATATCCTACAAATCTCAGCAAGGTGATTAAACATCAAAAAATTGATTCTGCACGAAACAACACAACTTAGCAACACATTGCTTTGAACTGTATAACATTCAAAAGATGGAAACCAGACAAAAGATCTAATGAGAACTGACAATCATTTGGGTCTTGAATAAGTCTTTCGTGGTGCTATATTTGTGTGGTTTAAAGCGAGACCAATGGTCAAACTACTAACCTCCAAAGCATACTGTTCGGCAGTGTACTGGCATGGCGCCACAGCCAAATATACAGGTATGCAGGCGAACGGTTCGTAACATAGCTGCAATGCAAGATATTTCCTGGCTTAAAAACTATATTGGTTCCAAGTGGAATCTAACTAAATCTGTTGGAACCAGTTATGTTGCTGACTTTTCCAGCTGGTTCCAGTTGGATTTAATGATTTTTCTGGTTGGTTACATGCACGCGGAGGGTCTTCAAGGACAAGCAAAAATGAGAAAACACTTGGAGGAACTGAGAGAATAAAAGAAGAGGTGCCGTAGTGGAGGTCTCCGGATAAATTTCGACCACCTGGGAATCTTGAAACATGCACTGACGTCGCACAGCACACGGGCGCCTTTTGCGTTTCGCCTCCATCGAAACGCTGCCGCCGCAGTCGGGTTCGAACCTCGGTACTCCGGCTCAGCAGACGAGTGCCTTAACCACTGATCCACAGTGGCGGGAGCGAAAGGCATCGCCCAACGGAATTCGGTAACAGTGCTCTCGGCTGCTGACCCGAAAGACGCAAGTTTCATCCCGGCCGCGGCGGTCAAATTTCGATGGAGGCGATATGCGAGAGGCCTGTGCCCCGTGCGATGTCAGTGCACTGAGTGCACGTGGTTTCGAAATTTTCACTATGGCATCCCTCATAGCCGGAGTCGCTTTGGGATGTTAAACCGCAATAAACCATACCATACGTGCTATATACTACTGTACACAAACATGTCACAATTCCATGTGCTAATATATTGTCTGAGGACCGGGGTTCAAATCCTGGTGCCGCGCAATTCTCCACCGGGTTTAAAAAAAAAAAAATCCGCGTGTCGATGGAATTGCATAACCAGGCCTGGAGTGCGGCCTTATCTCGGTGACCAGAACCGACAACGCACTCTCTCACCAGAGCAGGATTTGGCCACCCTGGTGTAGTACTTGGCCACAACCTTCTATGATCAAACAAATTAACCCTCGGCCCTCAGTCCCCAGCGGCTGCAGAGCAACTGACCACGGCGGCGGTCAGACCTGTGACGCAGCGGAGGGTGCTAAGAATCTCTGGCTCCGGACAGGCCGCCATTGGAATCTGAACCTGGCAACGTTTAACGCTAGAACTTTAGCTAGTGAGGCTAGCCTAGCAGTGCTGTTCGAGGAACTAGCGGGAATTAAATGGGATGTGATAGGGCTTAGCGAAGTTAGGAGGACAGGTGAGGCGTATACAGTACTAAAGGACGGACACATACTGTGCTATCGCGGGTTAGAGGGTAGACGAGAACTAGGTGTGGGTTTCCTCATTAATAAGGATATAGCTGGCAACGTAGAGGAGTTCTACAGTATTAACGAGAGGGTAGCAGCTATAGTAATTAGGCTGAATAGGAGGTACAAGCTGAAAGTGGTGCAGGCCTACGCACCCACATCCAGCCATGATGACCAGACCGTTGAAAGCTTCTATGAGGACGTAGAATCAGCAATGAATAGAGTAAAATCGCAGTACACTGTACTGATGGGCGACTTCAATGCGAAGGTGGGCAAGAAGCAGGCTGACGACCACGCGGTAGGTGACTATGGGATAGGCTCTAGAAATAGCAGGGGAGAGTTATTAGTCGAATTCGCGGATAGAAATAATTTACGGATCATGAATACCTTCTTCCGCAAACGAGAAAACAGGAAGTGGACCTGGAAGAGCCCCAATGGTGAGATTAAAAATGAAATAGACTTCATACTATGCGCTAAACGTGGCATCATTCAGGATGTGGCCGTCCTCGGAAGGGTGCGTTGCAGCGACCATAGAATGGTAAGGTCTAGAATTAGCCTAGACTTGAAGAGGGAACGGAAGAAGCTAGCGAAGAAGAAGACCATTAACGAGTTAGCCGTAAGAGGGAAAGCACAGGAGTTTAGGATAGCGCTGCAAAACAGATACTCGGCTTTAACTGAGGAAGATGATCTTGATGTTCATTCAATGCACGATAACCTGACATCAATAATTACGGAGTGCGCAGTAGAAGTATGCGGCAGGACAGTTCGAAAAGATACCGGGAAGCTATCTCAGGTGACGAAAGATCTGATTAAGAAGCGCCAAAACATGAAGGCATCTAACACTACCGATAGAATAGAACTAACGGAGCTATCAAAGTTAATAAATAAGCGCAAGGTAGCCGACATAAGGAAGTTTAATATGAAGAGAATCGAGCATGCTCTAAAGAACGGAGGTAGCCTAAAAACAGTGAAGAGGAAACTAGGCATAGGTAAAAACCAGATGTATGCATTAAGAGACAAGCAGGGCAATGTCATTAGCAATATGGATAAGATAGTTAACGTAGCCGAAGAGTTCTACACAGACCTGTACAGTAGCCAATGTAATCAGAACGCTAATGAGAAAGACAGCAGTGCACAGCAATGCGTCATCCCGCCAGTAACGAAAGATGAAGTAAAGAAAGCCTTAGAAGCAATGAAAAGGGGAAAAGCAGCTGGGGAGGATCAGGTAACAGCAGACCTGTTGAAGGATGGAGGGGACATCGTGCTATAAAAACTAGCCACCCTGTATACGCAATGCCTTATGACCTCGACTGTACCAGAAGCTTGGAAGAATGCAAACATTATCTTAATTCATAAGAAGGGAGACGCCAAGGACTTGAAAAATTACAGGCCGATCAGCTTACTATCCGTTGAATACAAAGTATTTACTAAGGTAATCGCTAATAGAGTCAGGGCAACGTTAGACTTTAATCAACCAAATGATCAGGCAGGCTTTCGTAAAGGATATTCTACAATAGATCATATTCACACCATCAATCAGGTGATAGAGAAATGCGCAGAATATAACCAACCTCTATATATAGCTTTCATTGATTACGAGAAAGCATTCGACTCAGTGGAAACCTCAGCAGTCATACAGGCATTGCGTAATCAGGGGGTAGAAGAGCCTTATGTCAAAATACTGGAAGATATATATAGCAACTGCACAGCTACTATAGTCCTCCATAAAGTCAGCAATAAAATTCCAATAAGGAAGGGCGTCAGGCAAGGAGACACGATCTCGCCAATGCTGTTCACCGCATGTTTGCAGGAGGTATTTCGTGGCCTGAATTGGGAACAGTTGGGAATAAGAATAAATGGAGAATACCTAAATAATCTGAGATTTGCTGATGACATTGCCTTGCTGAGTCACTCAGGAGGTGAACTGCAAATCATGATCAACGAGTTAGACAGGCAGAGCAGATCGATGGGTCTAAAAATAACATGCAGAAAACCAAGGTAATGTTCAACAGCCTAGCAAGGGAACAACAGTTCACAATTGGCAGCGAGAGCCTAGAAATTGTGCCGGAATACGTCTACTTAGGGCAGGTAGTGACAGCTGATCCGGATCATGAGAGGGAGATAACTAGAAGGATAAGAATGGGGTGGAGCGCATATGGCAAATTCTCGCAGATCATGAGTGGCAGTTTACCAATTTCCCTCAAGAGGAAAGTGTACAACAGCATAATCTTACCGGTACTCACCTACGGGGCAGAAACGTGGAGGCTAACGAAAAGAGTTCAGCTTAAGTTAAGGACAACGCAGCGAGCCATGGAAAGAAAAATGATAGGTGTAACGTTAAGAGATCGGAAGCGGGCAGAGTGGGTGAGGGAACAAACACGGGTTAATGACATCCTAGTCGAAATCAAGAGAAAGAAATGGGCTTGGGCAGGGCATGTAATGCGAAGGCAAGATAACCGCTGGTCTTTAAGGGTAACGGAGTGGGTTCCAAGAGAAAGTAAGCGTAGCAGGGGGCGGCAGAAGGTTAGATGGGCGGATGAGATTAAGAAGTTTGCAGGCAAAGGGTGGATGCAGCTGGCAAAGGATAGGGTTAATTGGAGAGACATGGGAGAGGCCTTTGCCCTGCAGTGGGTGTAGTAGGGCTGATGATGATGATGATGATGATGATGATGATGATATATTGTCATCTTTCAGGTAATAACCATTCACAAGCTGAAATTGTGCACAAGCAGTAGCGGACATGTATATAATAGTCTGCTCTTAATAACACTTACCCGTTTCTTCCACGGCGCTCCATCGTCGGGCAGAAATGAGCGTGCGGTGGCCAACAGGCGACTGAAATAGCCGAAATCAAGCGACCGCGCGCCTCGTGCACCGCACTGCCGCACAAAGAGAGCTAACACAGCGGACGGCCGGCCGGTGTCGAGGGAAGCGCGCGCTTTTCTTCTTAAGCGCCCGCGTTGGTTGACTGGTGGCGCCACAGTGCTTCCCCCCCCCCCCCCCCCCCCTCATTGTTTTTACACCGGGATTTTTTTTCAAGAAGGAGTAGCAACACGCACAAACATAGGTGTATCAGTGTAAACTGTATAAAATTGTACTTAACTGCTCTGAAGAACCCGCCGCGGTGGCTCAGTGGTTAGGGCGCTCGACTACTGATCCGAAGTTCCCGGCTTCGAACCCGACCGCGGCGGCTGCGTTTTTATGGAGGAAAAACGCTAAGGCGCCCGTGTACTGTGCGATGTCAGTGCACGTTAAAGATCCCCAGGTGGTCGAAATTATTCCGGAGCCCTCCACTACGGCACCTCCTTCTTCCTTTCTTCTTTCGCTCCCTCCTTTATCCCTTCCCTTACGGCGCGGTTCAGGTGTCCAACGATATATGAGACAGATACTGAGCCATTTTACTTTCCACAAAAACCAATTATTATTATTATGCTCTGAAGACACTCGAAGGCATTCTTTTTTCTTCACCTAAAATAATAATAATAATAATAATTGGTTTTGGGGGAAAGGAGTATTGCTTCACCTAAAAGCAATACAGGATTCAAGGCAGGCAACAATCCAAAAAATGTAAACGAATAAGGCGGAAAATAATAATTGGTTTTTTTGGGGGGAAAGGAAATGGCGCAGTACCTGTCTCATATATCGTTGGACACCTGAACCGCGCCGTAAGGGAAGGGGTAAAGGAGGGAGTGAAAGACGAAAGGAAGAATAGAGGCCGTAGTGGAGGGCTCCGGAATAATTTGGACCACCTGGGGATAACACGTTTTGGCGGGCTAGTTGGTTAAGCATCTTGAACAAACAGCGCGAACAAAGACGAGCACAAAAGACAAGAAAGCGAACGACACGGCGCCGTGTCGTTCGCTTTCTTGTCTTTTGTGCTCGTCTTTGTTCGCGCTGTTTGTTCAAGACACCTGGGGATCTTTAGCGTGCACTGACATGGTGCACTGACATGGTGACATGGTGCACTGACATGGTGCACTGACAATGAAAATGGTTTTTGGGGCAAGAAAATGGCGCAGTGTCCGTGTCACATGTCGGCGTACATCTGAACCCATAGAGTCTGAACCGCGCCATAACGGAAGGAATAAAGGAGAGACTGAGGGAAGAAAGGGGTGCTGTAGTGGAGGGATCCCGAATAATTTCAACCGCCTGTGAACCTTTAACGTGCACTGACATAGCACACCACACAGGCGCCTTTGCGTTTCGCCACGCAGTCTGGTTCGAACCCGGATACTCCTGATGAGTAGCCGCGCGCCCTAACTAGAGCCACCGCGATGGGTCAGAGCAAAATCATATATATATATATATATATATATATATATATATATATATATATATATATATATATATATATGAAGGAAGTTAACAGCCACCGAAACCAATTATATATATATATATATATATATATATATATATATATATATATATATATATATATATATATATATATATATATATAGTTTATCTGCCTAGGTGCAAACTCTGTCCTCCGAAGATGACAACTGCTAGTGCTAAAAGCACAGCGTCATCCTTCTCATTTCAAATTAAATGTAACTCATGCGACAGCGCTAATGTTGTCTTCCTCCTGGAATGTGGCACCTTTAAAGCTCAGTGCGTGGAAAACAGTTACACCACTCAGAATTCGCATCAACAACCACAGATCAGATGTGCGGACACAGCCAAATCTCCCACTTTCAAAACACATCAACAACCTTGAGCACCCATTCGATAACTTTGCAGCTATTGTACTCCAATCGGGGTTCAAAACACATTATGACCGCGAGAGCTGTGAATCGTACCCGATTCACAAATATAACACAGTCTCCAGCGGCATCAACTGAACAGTAGGCCACCTATCATGCTTACACAATTAATAGATGTAACAAATCATTATACCTGGCTTGCTGGGAGTAGAGACTGATATAACGGGCGGTAGAATGCATAGCAAGCATAAAATGATGATGATGATGATGATGATGATGTCCTCAGACTGAATGGGGACTGAACGGCGGGGGATTGGCCAGGGTGCATTGCTGATATAAAACGCACACATGGGTAAGGATTGGGGTAATTGGATAATTTGTGATAATTTTGAGGCATTGGACAACTTGTGCACTAACAGCGGCAGTTCCAGATGCTGAATGGAAACAATCGCAAAGTTTTGCAGTTAGAAACGATTTTTCAGTGCTAAAACCTAGTTCAAGCATTTCATGGTTCAAGCTTGCCTCCTCGGGCTTGCTCGCCCGTGGCGCCTCCGCTACCTCCACTGCTTCCCGCCGCCTCAACTACCGTTTTTTGTTCATTAAAACGTTCTTTTTTTTCCATTTCACTCCATGCTCCACTTGCATTAGAACCGACGTACCGGTGTTCCAACCCCGCGTGCGTGTCGTCAAGGTGAATAACAATGCAATCTTTTGTAAGGTCAACAACTACTTTCGCCGGCTTTCGCGCCACTACAGCAGCAGTCGCTATCTACAGTGTTACGCAACATTGCATAAGCCTAGCCGCCAAGGTGCATGCAAGCTTCTATCATTAAGTTGGACGGAAAGCTCCTGAAGACCATGATCGCGGCGTCTAATTCAGCATCCAATATTGCCCACAAAGAATGTGCTTTGATGTCAAGGCTCATACCCGCTGATCTCCTCTCTTATGCGCAACCAACTTTTACTTCAGCTCCAAAGCCTCCCCTGATGTCGACTGTGCAAGCAGCGCCGAGGCTCTTGAGAGAAAGATTGGTGCTTCAGAGGCTTACTACCACAATTTTGCCACAGCACCTGCCATCGCTTCTGAACTCGGCTACCGCTTTTGGGGCGGTTCCATTGCACGGGTTGTCGGCGAGCATATACAATTGCGAGAACTGCCTTACTTTGTGTACGAACCCGGTTAGCAACCAGCCACTCTTTCAGTTCACCCGCAGCCAAGACCGAGATGAGCTGCTCTACCCGTCAGATCAACTTCTTTTCGTGCTCGACACAATAAGAGCTTTCTGCTGACCGCACCCTGCAGGAAGATAAGACGTTGCAAAAGCCTCTCACTACATTAGTAGAGCACGCTGTCCCAGCTCTTTGTGCTTCAAAGTTGCTAAGTGCAAGAGCGATGGCAGCAACGAGCACAGGCTTAAGCTCATGAATCGGTTCTTTTCCTGAGGCCGCTCCTCTGAAACTACGCATTCAATGTCACTGATAAGCATGACGTAGTTAAACATATTGTAAGAAAGCCCCTTTCGCGAAAGTATGCGAAAATGAAACCACTACCACCATATGCTTTACTGCCATGTGGGAGTGGGACTCCACAATAAGTGCTTTTTTTTTTCGAGTTGGAGTTAGTTTTCGGTCACAACGCACCGTTATTGAATACATGAACCCCTTTATCTTTTTTTTATTCGAAAAGTGTGCCATGAGGCATAAGTTGAAAAATAGGGAAGGAATGCCGGAGATAGAAAGTTAAAGGATTGAAGACCCGTTGCACTGAGGTGGTCCGCGCAGTGCTATCTTCAGGCAGATGGTGCAGCGCCTCACGTTACATAATTGATGGCACTGACACCAGGGCGCATTTTTCGCGCGTACCGCTCAAGTTGAGCGCCAACACTGCGACTCGAGAAACAGTGCTGCAGGAAAATGCGCGGCCGATCAAATGATGAAACCACATGGCACAGCTCCACATTTTCAGGCGCCAACTGTGGCTTCGGTGGCGACAATGGTAACTCTCAAAAATTTTACGAAGGAAACGAGGGATCAGGTATGGCTTTGGAAGGAGTCTAACGGCTTTAAGTGCTACTTAGCGCATGCCCTTCCGGCTTGCGTCGTCTGTTACATGAGCAAACAGCACGCAACAGAGCTTTTTCAGCGCCCAAGCTTTCAGTATTAGCTGCTGCCAAACACTGCTTTCAAATAACGACCCTCAGACAAACGAAGTTAAAGGTGACAGAACAATTTTTCACGAATTGAATTCAAGCAGGCGCGCGCTGTCATATCAGCGCAGCAGACGACGCGCGAGCGCATTGCACAGCAATAGCCGCAAACGACACGACTGAAATGGGCCTGTTACCCTTAGCGACAAGAGCTTCCGAGCTCTTTTTTAAAAAAAAGTTTTGCTTGTACTTGAAACAACATGAACGCAGTCGAAAAATCATTTACAGAGGAGCTGCGAACGGTGTGCGTTTCTATGAGCGACGGTGATGCGACGGGTGTCCTACTCCGGTGGCGGCGCGTGGCGGCGAAAGGCCGTACTAGCCCCGAAGAAAAGTATGGAGGAGGCGCTGGTTGGACCAAAGCCTCCTCTATTTTTTTCCGTGTCTGGTCGAAGGCAGCTGAAGCGCCGTCTGACTCCGCCGTGTTTCTCCGCGGGGCGGCGCTGCCAGCCCTGGATGGATGGGCGTGCGCGTAGTTGCGGGCGGCTGCAGGGGCTTCGGCGGCCGCGGAATAAACGAGGGCTTGGCCTACTTCGCAAATGACCAACTCGTCCAAAGCCATTACCAATCCATGGCTACAACAAAGAGGAACGCTCTTTTATATCATGGGGAAAATACACGCCAGTTAATTGGGAGTCAGCATGCGCCGAGCGCCTCGGCAACAAATTTTTTTCTTGTGTGTCTTCTTTCAAATTTTCGCAATAATTCTCTCAAAATCAACCTTGTTCATATGCCTCGCAGTGTTCTGCCCTGTTCATTAACAGGGAAAGGAGCGCGATGGCAGAACACTCCCTGGCTGTCTCTGAGAGATCATGCATTGTGCTCACTGCCAAGAAATCAACGCATAACAGTCAACGACACCTCAAAAAAATACGTCACTCTGCCTTATGCCTAAGTGCCAGCGAAACCATCGCCCGAATCCTGAGCAAAGGGTGGTCTTCAGGTTGCGCCCAAGTCTACAAGCACTGCTGTGCTTGCTTACTAGGTGTTCCCAAAGTCGGCCACGGAGAAAAAAAGGCCAAGGCATTATCTACCAAATTTCTTGCGCCGACGGCGACGCAAGCTACATCCGCGAAACCATAAAATATATAAAAGAAAGAATTCGGCAACACAAAAACGACGTCCGCAACTATGCAAGAAAGCGCAGTCCTGTAAATGAACATTCCTAAGACACACAATAAACTTCGACGAAGCCAGCATACTCGGTGACGGAACAAGTTAGCAAAAACGCGCATCCTCGAATCCTCGCACATTCAAACGACCCCGAACAACACCAACAGCGCAAAGGGAAATCTCCCCAAGACAGACAATCAACTTCGATGAAACCAGCATGCTCGGCGCTGGAACAATTATACACACAAACCTGCAGTCACCCAGCGCGCGGACGACTTTCCACCGGAGGCGAAAAATCTTATCGAAGAACTGCTCAGGACATAGAAAACGTTGCTGTCATCTCCAGACACTGCAGAACTTGCGATGTTAGGAGGTTATTTGGCTCGCGTTGTTCAAGAAAAAATTGATTGCAGCAGCTGCCCTGCTCTTCTTACTCGATCAGCCTCATCTGCGCCCAGTGACAGTTTGATCCGCCATCTGGACAGAGGAGGCCTCCTTTATCCTTCAATGCAGTTTGTGTACGTTCTGTACGCCCTGAAGAACTACATCGAGCTGTTGCTCAACAAAAGAAGATTTTTAGCAAAACTCCTGCAAGCTGCAGTCAACAATGCAGTTGATGCTGTTGCAGAACATGGAGCATTGAAATGTGAGCTTGCTTGAAGTGATCCCCATACGGCTGCAGCTTCTGAAACTCATCTGCACAAAGTTTTTCCGGCCTTTTTTTGTGAGCTACGAGTTATCAGTGACTGACAAGAACGACGTAGTGAAGCCGCTCACATCAAAGCCTCTATCTAGAAAGCTGTTAAAATTGTGAAAAGTTTTTTTCGCATGTATGTTTTATTGTAATTACGACAGTAAATTTTTTCCATTCACTCATCGCTCACAAAAATGCTTCCTTAATGTTTCTGCTTATATATTGTATCAAATACGACTTGTGCTGAGAATGCGTGTTTTGTACAAAGAAGCACACTAATAATTACCGTCGATAAAGCTGAAAACTGAGGAATTCATCTCGTACTGCAGCAACGTTCGATCTGTATGCCTGGCCGCCGCTTTCATAATTTCCTTGATGAGCAGCTTTTATTTAAGTACATGTGCACATGACTTAACAAAAACAACTTAGCATTTTAACGATCGTGCCCGCATATCACTCTTACTAAAGGAGGGGTATAGACCTCCTGCATGTTTGTAAACAAACGAGGTGGCGCTGCAGTCGCTAGCGGGCTCGCGGTAGACAAAAGGACGGAGTGGCGTCGCGGAGAGGTGTTGAGTGGGGGTTATCAAGGCTTGTAGGCGCGTTTTCAGTTTCTGCGAATCACAGCAGTGGTTGATGCTTTCAGCTTAGTAATTTCTCGAAGCACACGAGCTCGCGTTGGCCACGTGCGGCGTATTCAGAGAAATAGTTCGCCACTGTGTATTGTACGTGTGGTTAGTAGTAAACGCAAACCGTTTCTGCCGTTGATTTCCAAGCTAGGCATTGAATAATTAAGAAGTTTTTGGCACTCTGCTCTAGCCAGAATGGTTTTACTTCGGCACAGTGGTGAGAGGAATTGCTGGCGTTGTTTTGGCAGAACAGACGTGCGCTCACCATCTGCTGACATACGTACCTGCCACGCTGTGCAAAAAGTGGGGGCAGCGTCGTGTCTCCTATCTCGTTTGTCTCGCTTATAATAGCTGTTTTTAGCCGCGGGATCAGGCACCAGCCAGGCCGACTTCTTTCTCCCCTTGTAAAACTGGTCGATTTGGTGAAAAGGTTTGATCTCTGGAATTATTTTCTTTCTTAGGCCTGGAGTCTTTTGTTTCGTGACGAAAAATTGTAAAATATTCAGTAGAAATTTATAAATTACCTTTTTTTAATGTGTGCTCGTCGAAAACTGTGAGGAAATTTCGTTGGTTTCTTTGAGGCTTTCTTTGAGTTCAGGGCCGTATTTCTTTGACCAAAGCGCAAGCGAAGAGGCCAAAAACGAGGAAATAAACGTTAAGGTTCGTTTTCTAACCTTTCACATTTTCTGCGATTGGCATCACTCCCACCCCCGTAATTTCCTAACGCAAGAAAATAGAAATTGAGGAGTGTAATAAATCTCTCGATTTTTTTCCAACACGTGCAGAAATAACATATAGTAATATGTTAGTTATTTTGTAAGAAATGTTTTCACGTAGCTGTGCATGCATAAGTACTGATCATCTAAAAAAGAACTAATAGCTTCATATACTGAACAGGGCTTTGGGAACATGCTGGCATAAAAAAAATTGCTCACTTTCTGCTCAATTATTTAAGACCTTGAGGTAACTTGACGTGGGTGTTAATTATAATTACCCAAGAACTGCACCAGGTATAGCTGAAAATGAAACGCATTACTAAAACTAGCGTAGCATTTTCATATTTGCACCAAATTTAGTTACATAACGCATGCATAAATAACGAAAACACTTTTTATTGCCGCGTCTCCTCTCAACCTCGCCACGTGTCTGTTAGTAGCATGCTGGCGGCTGCTTCTTTCCAAGCAAGCTTCGCGATCATAGACTACATCATGAAACATGACACATGCACGATGCAATGAAAAAGCATGTGGCTTTTAGCACACTTAAGGTGCGCTGTTCTAAGTACGCCAACATGACCGTGCAAGAACTTGAACTTAACAGACTTCTTTCTACTCGAATCAAATATTTACGCCGTTCATATTAAAAACACTTTCAAGTAAATAATAAATGCCATGAAACGCGCCGTTAAAACATGCTGTGCTATTAACAAAAGAATGCATTCCCTCGGGACGAGTGAACCTGCCAGCGCCCCGTGCACACCGGCTCAAAGTGATAAATACGTGCGCAGTTACATATGTGCTTTTTTTTCCTTGCGCAGTTATAAGCGCACTATGCTGATGTTCAGGTGGATGAACGCAGTAACTTGCATGCTGTTAAGTGCATTGAGTGGCAGTGCCGATCGACTCCCAGACTTCGCGCTTTACTACCGCAGCCCATTCCCCTTTAGCCAGTTTCCTAATGCGGTATTTATCTGCGAGAAGCCTATAGAGGCTAATTTAATTTTCGTTTTTAAGCTACTACGTGGATCTAACAGTGACGCGGCTGGTCAATGCAAATGCATGCTGCTTCTGCAGTGCACAAGTATGATGCAGCTGCCTGTAGCTGCGGCAGCTGCGGTAGGCACGCGCAAGCGGATCCTGTTTTGCCTAACATGCGAAAGTCGCTGTTGACATCAGCGCCACCGCATCTTCGTGACGTCGCGGGGTGAAGGAGGTCTATACACAGTAGCAGAATTGCGCGCCGCGTATTACGCTGCGCGCAACTCGTGCCGCGTCGTCTGCTTCGATGGTTGGATGGAAAGTAGGAGCGTCCCCTTTGAAACGGGGCAGTGGTAGTTGCCACCATGCTGTTTTTTTTTCCTTTATTTTTGTTTAACTCTGCTGTAAGTTGTTAATAAAATTGGCCATTTTCTTTGAAATACGTCTTCCTACACTTAAAAACTTATGTCACCTCTCTGCTTTTGAGCCACCAATCGTCCAATCGCTTTTTGCTAATTTTCACCACAGATTTATTTACATGACAATTGTTATCTCTAAACCCTAAGGCCTCAGGAAGAGGGACTGTACCTGCATCGACATCGGGATGGATACCATCACATTTTAGAATGAGGTTTCCTATTGTTTCTACCGATTTACCACACAGTGCATGTGTCATCTTCTTCGTTAAATTTCTTTTTCTAGCTGCGCGTTCTAAGGCACCCTGACCTAGCTTCAAAGAAGAGGACACTGCCTCTTGAGTTATCATAAAACGTTTCCTTCCTGATCTGCCTTTTCCAGCATCGATATAGTTCTACACTATGCTTCTTTTTCATTGAATCTATAGAATTTTTGCCTTCGACGTTTTTTTAACCTATAGTTTAAGGCTCTTTATTTCTCCTTCATCGTCTCTGGCACACTTATTGGCCAGCTTTCTAGTTCGTTTCCGCCACTGTGAGTCAACGCTCTTTCTGTACAGGTATTTAAATACTTTAGCTGCCCACCGGTTATTGTCCAATTTCCTCAGGCGTTCTTCGTAAAGTACTTTACTCTGAGCTTCCCGTGCTTCGACCGTTGCCGAGCCCATATCCCCCTGTACTGCCTCGTTTGTGGTTTTCCCGTCGGCACCTAGTGCTAATCTTCCAACAGTTCTCGGATTTACTTCTAATCACGACTGCCCTTAAGCATAGAACCGCATTCCCGAAAGTAAGCCCCGGCACCATTATTCCTTTCCAAATACCTCTGAGGACTTCATACCGTTTGTACCCCCACAATGCCCTATGTTTCATTATATCGGCATCTCTTCGCCCTTTTGCTATGAGAGACTGTTCGTGCTTTTCCGTGTACATATGCCCTTTGTTCACCCATACCCCGAGATATTTGTATTCGGCCACTCGTGGCATTTCATGGCCTTGTAATGTAAGCTCTTCATCAGTTGTACCCTTGAAAACCATCACACCTGACTAAGTTGCGCTAAAACTGAAACCTAGACTGTCTCCTTCGTCTCCACAGCAATTCACCAAAGTTTGCATATCTTCCTGGCTATCTGCTAGCAGTACAATATCGTCCGCATACATTAAACCCGGTAGTCGTTGCTCAACAACCTTTCCGCCTAATGTGTACGGCAGATCATAACCAAGATTGCTCCCTTTTAGCCTTCTTTCCATACTTATAATATAAAGCATGAACAGCAGAGGTGATAAAGGACAACCTTGCCTTAATCCTTTGTGTACCTAGAAAGTTGTTGTACTCTTAATTCCTTCGCACGTTATTTCAACTTCATTTTCTGGATATATTTCCTGTAGAAAATGAGGTTTCAGATTAGGCTTAAGATAAGGCTTCATCCAGGGCTGCGCGCGCCACTCGTCGGCAGCTTTGCTTACTAGCGCGAACGGCGCCTAAAAACGCGTTCCCCGTGGTTGAGCGGGCATGAAAAAAATAGAGGAGGCTATGGTTGGACCGGCCGAGCAATCGTACGTGCATTGAAATACCTGCCAACCGGCAGCGCTAGGTCTTCTCTCTTAACAAATAAGGGAATTAAGTTGCGCGCTTCAATTGGCTGCAATGGACAGTAAATGGCAGAAATACCGACTGCTCAACCGTGAAGTTGACAAATTTTTCCAGGCTGTTTCTTTCCCCGTTGAAGACGAACGTCATGGGTCTCCCACGACGACACGCGAAGGCCGCGATACGAGTGCCGGAAGTGCAGAGAGAGGCAAAAGGCCTCATGAATGTTTGGAAGCTTCGAGAGGACGGCTCAGCCCTCCGTATGTGCCACCCTGTCTTAATGTGTACTCAGATTCCACCACTTATGAGGAATGCCTGGACGCTTCTGAGAGTTCGTGGTTATCCGAGGAGCATTCAGGTGACCGCGACCACCGAGCATTTGAGGAGCATTCCATGACCACCGACAGAGAAGCCATCCCTTCGGTGAAAGATGCGGCTCGAGAGCTAGCAAACAGCACTCAAGCACTGTCGTTCACATGCGGCCATTAATGACCTGTGCCTTCTTTAGCGCCGACTAGGGCATTCAGTGCCTCGTGACGCTAGCACTTTACTCAAGACCGAGCGGAAAGTGAATGTGCAGAACAACAGTGTGCCATTTGGCCTTGGAGGTCAAGTGGCTGAAAGAGTTGAAAAAGGTCTTCGGGGTCCTGCAGGTGCCAAGGTGGACCTCCACATCAACATCGATGGACTGCCCATATTCAAAAGTTCTTCGGTGAGCTTCTGGGTCCTGCTCTGTGCTGTGGCTAATGCGATTGACAGTAGGCCCTTTGTTGTCACCATTCACTGTGGGAAAAAGAAGCTCTCAAATATTGAACAGTTTCTGAGGCCATTTCTGGATGAAATGAAAAGCCTGGAGGCCGGCGGCATGGTCATCAAGGGCGTGCGCCACAGTGTTTCTCTTGCTGCTGTAATATGCGATGCTCCGGCACGCTCATATGACAAGTGCGCAAAGGGACATACTGGCTATTATTAATGCGATCGCTGCACTCAGAAAGGTGAAAGGATTGAACGGAGACAAACATTTCCAGTGTGTGCTGCTTTTGTAAGCCACACAGATGACTCTTTTCGCGCAATGGCTGAGGCAGGCCGTCACCACGCTACAAGTCATCTGCTTGAGCTACGCGTCAACATGATCAAACACTTTCTCTTGGACTACATGCATACAGTGTGTTTGGGAGTCGTCCGGAAGCTGCTGCAGACTTGAGTGTCTGGTCCATTACCTTATCACCTCAGTGCACAGCAGCGTAGCATTCTGAATGCAAGACTTGAGGAAACTAGCCTGCCATCAGAATTTGCTCGCCAGCCTAGAACCTGGATCGATGAAAGGCAGTAGAATTCAGGTCCTTTCTTCCCTACGCCGGCCCTGTGCTGTTAAGGGATTTGTTAAAAAATGACCGCTACAAGCACTTTCTATGTCTTCATGTGGCTGTTCGAATTCTCCTCAGTGACAATCTTTGCATGGAAATGAAAGGTTTGCTTCAGACTTGCTGCAATATTTTGCACCGCAGTCTGGAAAGCCGTATGGACCAGATTTTCTGGTGTAAAATGTACACATCATGTGCCAAATTGTTGATGATTGATTTATGGGCCGCTGGACAATGTCAGTGCCTTTCCGTTTGAGAACTGCTTGGGGCAAATTAAGAGGTTGTTGCGCAGCAGAAAATCCTCTTGAACAGGTGAGCCGGGGGCTCTCAGAGTTGGGTAATTCACCCAGAGAATTGCCATTGAGAGTGCCTCCAACAGGCATATCTTCTTTGAAAGCTGGTGCGGAGAAAGACTCGTGCTGTTTATTAAGCAATGGCCACATCATCAGTGTGACAAAGCTTACTCCACAATTTTTTTTTGGCCATGAGCATCTTCACTCCAGGAGCTTCTCTCTTCCAATTTTGTCAGAAAAGTTACAGATTTTCCGAAGAGAGAGTGCTTCACCTGATATTAGGATGTGGCCTGTGGACTGTTTTCAGTCCAAATGTGTGAAAATTGTGTGGACGTCAGGGTTTGTTGTATTGCCGCTCCTTCATCACAATCAGTAGAAGTCAATCATTGTTATCTGTTTTGAGTTAGCGTGCCATATTTAGTAAAAGTTTATTTTTCAGCACTGCATTCCCTCTCAATGATAGATACAAGTGTATCATATGGTAGAGCTGTGTGAATATTCTCTCCTTCTAGCGAGTAGAAATGTAATTAGTAGAAATGTATTTTGTGTGCTGTTTTTCCTCTCCATCATAGCTGTAAGTGTATCACAGTAGCAGTGCTTTTTAAGGTATATTTTCTCTCCTTCATAGCGATCAGAAACGTGGTTAGCAGCAGCAGTATATTTTGAGTCTTACTCCTGCAATATAATTAGTAAAAATGTATTTTTGAGTGTTGCATTTCCTCACCATCATGGTTTGCATTTTTGAATGTTGTATTTCCTCTCCATCAAAAAAAAAGTATATGCAGCAAACCCCATGTTTATGGTTCTCGTCAAACACTATGGCTACTTGCGTGCACCTTCCTGACGGCCTACTCTTACGATGGTGGCGACAAAATGTTGTCAGACACTCTAAACCTTGAACAACACCCCCTCCCCTCTTAGAAGAGGTCTCTGTATTTCAGTGGCTTCAGTATGTGCAGCTGTGGTATGCCTTGCTCCAGCTCCTCCAACATCATTGTAGAAGTACCTTGGGTTATATAAGACATCTCTGTTTTGGATAACCCATGTCCAAACAATATGTTCCAATGCCTCAAAAATTAGGATATCTCCAGTATAGCCTCAAATCGGTACCTATCGAAGTGCAAAACTGCTTTATCAAATGTCCATACGCCCTAAACTTGATTTTGCATCATCCATGAATCCTCAATTTCAAGCATACACTGCATTTTGGAACTTGAGCCTATCCAACATCACGCAGGCTGTTTTATCACAATAGAACACTCAAGAGGATTCAGTATCACTGCTCTTAAGTTCTCCATCTCTCGCCCCACACTGGGGTCACGTCGCATCATCTCTTGGCTCTGCCTGCTGCACAGCCCAATCTACCACCAGCTACAAGAGACCACCTGCTAGAACCACTAATAAAAACGTTCAGTCACCTTAGCCACAGCCACCCCATAGCCAGCATCAAGTGCCATACTTTATCAATGAACAGTTTTTTTCCCAGAAGTGATAACTCTCTGGAGCACCATACACGATGGCATAGTTTCATGAAATATTCGCAACTCATTGCATGTGAAGCTGTCCAGTCATTTCCAAAAAGTGGATATTTCATCGGCCTTACCATCAATCATTCATTGACTTTCAACTACATATACTGCCGCACATATTTTTTCCTGTGTTTTTGTTTTGTTTCTTGATGCCTTTTAGTGGGTTCATTTTTTTAGATCCTATAGTCTCCGTGTTCACTGTTCCTGCCTATATTATATACGGATTTGCACCAGTTGTAGCCCCTTGTTGTGCAATATGCCTGTGGGCCTTTAAGACCGAAAGAAATAAAATGAAAGTTATGCCCTGACGACAGCAGCACAACATGAGAAGTGCTGATATGACCCACATCTTTGCTACCTTCTTTTGCTTTGTGTCCTTACTTAGGGGTATACATTCTATAAAAAAAGTCTGTTGTAAGCAATGGTTAGAAAACAGTCGCCAGCCCTCATTGGTTATGTTCGCACCCATGAGTTAATTTTTACTGCCCTATCTTATTTGACTGTGCTGTGCAGCTTAACCAGTGAAATTTTGCATTATTTTTATTGCATCCAGCAGTATCAACGTCTTGTCTCAACCAGCACTAACAAAGTCTTTTCTTTTACTCCAACCTTTACATGGCCTTTTCTTTTAATGTATGCCAAGGTATAGAGGTCATGACAAGGAACACAGAAAGAAAAAATAAACTGTAAATTGTGGGGTTTAACATCTCAGCATAACACGGTAATGAACCCGAGGTGGCCTCAATTAATCCACTGCCACGTCTCTCTCAGCCCATGTGTTGCTTTGAGTCATTAAACCCCAGAATTTACTTTTTGCTTTCTTTACTTTCCTTTCTTGTTCTCACGATCTGTTTCTTTCCTGTTCTCACGATATTGGATGTTTGTCCACACGCAGCTAGCCTCGTTGGATCCTTGAGGATGCTGCAGGGGCAGCCCTTATTCGGGTTGCCCGCACTTCACCATCATGTAACCCCATCTTTTATGCACACGAACTGCATGCAGCCCATGCTGAGCCCTTTCAAACCCTGTTCAGGATACAGGCGGGGAAGATGCGGGAATGACAAATGCGCACTCGCCTAGCCCATGCGGGACCAACGTAGGTGTTGCTCAGACAGCCCAACCTGCTTGCCTACAAAGCTTTGCCACTGTGAAGCCCAAAGTTTAGCCCCTGTATTTTCCACGTGGGAACCATGTAGGCCGAAGGCAGGAGCACTATCTCTCTGCCCACACAAAACCACAGTGGCTCCCTCAAGGTGCTGTACGGGCAGCCTCAAGAGGGGCTGCCCACACTGAGCCATGCTAGAGCCCGCACTTTTGCCCTCATGTATCTGCGGTGGGACCCAGGTGGGCTGCCCGCTCATTATAAGCCCATGCATAGCTGACGAGGGGCCCACTCAGGCATAAAATGGGCAGCCCAAACGTGTTTTGCCAGCACTGCGCCTACGAGGGACCCATGTAGGTTTATTGCGGGTAGCCACCAGCCCTCATTGCCCATGTCGGGCCCGCATGGGTCCGCCAGCTTGTGCTACTGGGGTTGGTTCAAGCAAACTGCGAGGCGACAACCTCAGGATCGGAAGAGGTAATCTTCTCTTGTCTATAAAGCCGTTTAGCAGTGGCTGGACTCTCCTCTGCATGCACGTCAAACGATCAAACGCTGTGATGCAGACGCCCACTGCTGCTACTGCTGTTGCTGATAGGAAGAAAGAAAAGGAAGGCGCACGGGCCTGCATGCCTACTGGCTTAAGCGGAGCCACGCTCGCTGCCGCTAGCTGAAAGTAGGAGAGTTAAAGGATAGGAGGGGGGGGGGGGGGGGGAAGATAAAATAATAATGCGCGCGCTAATATGCCCCGGGCTGATCCCGGAGGCTCTGCAATACCGGGCCGACCCGTGCCAGAGTGCTCGAAGCCAAGCACATACAGACGCCCACTATATCCCAGCCTTTTATACGCAATCCTGCGCATGCGACGCGGGGTTTGGGTGATAGAGAGGCGTGCAGCGAGGCGGCGATGAAGAACGTGGCGCAGCTGTAGGGTCTCTCTCGTTACCATGGTATTGGCGCATGCGCACAACTGCTCATCCGCGTGACGTCGCGCTCGGCTTTGAAAGTGGAGCGGGCGCGCGGGCGCGGCGACGGCGAAGCGCAAGCCGCACTTTGCTCCACTTCGGTTGCCATGGTAACGGCGCATGCGCACAACTTTCCTCTCCCATGTACCGCGAAATGCTCTACACGCAGCCCAGTGTAGCTCCCGCTACAGAAGTGTACAATGTAGCACACATTGGAGGGCATGTGAAAAACGACGCACTGCCTTATCCTTGTGGGGTGATTCCTCGCGTAAATATTATGAGCTCTTAATTGTCGCACAGGTGCATGGCTGATTAGGCTCGAATCAGTCTAACATCTACAGAAAATTGCTAGTCCAAACTTGATTCAGGCACGAAATTGCAGATGAACCGGCACGGCACATGCACAGGCGTCCATGGGGTTCGCTTGTGCAGTTCACATCGTTTACCGCGTTAACGACCACGTGCCTCTATGAGCCCGCTCTACGAGGATATAAAGATAAAGGAGAGAGTTGTGCATGGCACATTACATTGGAGGGCATGTGAAAAAACGACGCACTGCCTTGTCCTATTTGGGCAATTCCTCGCGTAAATGAGCTCTTAATTGTCGCACAGGTGAATGGCTGATTATGCTCGAATCAGCCTAAATCTACCACAAAATTGTTAGTCCCAAAGCCCGCTCCAAACGAAGACGCGTCATTTTACGACGATATGAAGGAAAAGGAGAGAGTTGTGCATGGTACATTACATTGGAGGGCATGTGAAAACGACGCATGGCCTTGTCATAGTGGGGCGATTCCTAGCGTAAACATTATGAGCTTTTAATTGCCGCACAGGTGCATGGCTGATTATGCTCGAATCAGCCTAACATCTACCACAAAACTGCTAGTCCCAACTTAATTCAGGCACGAAATTGCAGTCGAACCGGCACGGCACATATATGGGCGTCCATGGGGTCCGCTTGTGCAGTTCACACCGTTTACCACGTTGACGGGCATGCGCTACTCTCAATGTGAGGGGCCACGTGCCTCTATAAGCCTTCTCCGAACGAATTGTTTGGTTTTGGGGGAAAGGAAATGGCGCAGTATCTGTCTCATATATCGGCGGACACCTGAACCGCGCCGCAAGGAAAGGGTTAAAAGAGGGAGTGAAAGAAAAAAGGAAGAAAGAGGTTCCGTAGCGGAGGGCTCCGGAACAATTCCGACCACCTGGGGATCTTTAACGTGCACTGACATCGCACAGCACACGGGCGCCTTAGCGTTTCGCTTTCATCGAAACGAAGCCGCAGCGGTCTGGTGCGTTTCGATGGAGGCGAAACGCTAAGGCGCCCGTGTTCTGTGCGATGTCAGTGCAAACGCTCCTAACAAAGACGCGTCATTTTATGACGATAAAAAGATAAAGGAGAGAGTTGTGCATGGTGGCAATTTGCACGGCTCCTTTTCAAAGGGTACGCTGCCGTCATTCATTCGTTCATTTGTCAATCCATCCATCCATCCATCCATCCATCCATCCATCCATCCATCCATCCATCCATCCATCCATCCATCCATCCATCCATCCATCCATCCATCCATCCATCCATCCATCCATTCATCCATCCATCCATCCATCCATCCATCCATCCATCCATCCGTCCGTCCGTCCGTCCGTCCGTCCGTCCGTCCGTCCGTCCGTCCATCCATCCATCCATCCATCCATCCATCCATCCATCCATCCATCCATCCATCCATCCATCCATCCGTCCGTCCGTCCGTCCGTCCGTCCGTCCGTCCGTCCGTCCGTCCGTCCGTCCGTCCGTCCGTCCGTCCGTCCGTCCGTCCGTCCGTCCGTCCGTCCATCCATCCATCCATCCATCCATCCATCCATCCATCCATCCATCCATCCATCCATCCATCCATCCATCCATCCATCCATCCATCCATCCATCCATCCATCCATCCATCCATCCAGAGGGAGAATACCGGGCACTGGTCGGCTGAATCCTTTTGGAGGTGTCGTGACCAGGAAAACTCGCCCAGGAATTTCCCCGCAGCTCTTGCCCTACATTTGCACCGTGTTGCAGCGGTCAATCCGCTGTGTTTAGCAAAAGGTCTGCCTTGGATTTTGATGAAGACAGTGAAAGTTCAGCGTTGCAGTGACTACGATTTCTGCACAGTGAAGCTCAACGAGCTTATACCCCATGAAGATTTCCGAGAACGCGATCGAAGCGAGCACCACAAACGGAAGGACGCCGAGTATTCATGTGAGCGTAGAGATGTAAAAACAGGCCTGCCACTCAAGACTTCTCGGCCGCTAATGTCATTCGCTTTCGCTGGTTAATTCGTTAAGCCGGTTAGCTAGGCGCTACGCATTTTTTAAACTTTCATTTCGATGTACTTTTCACCCCTTCGCACCGGCGCGTGCTGTCATCGTTCTTAAACTTTCAGAACTCATCAAAATTAGCCTAAATTGACTCCTCTCTATCATATTTGTTCATAAATCTGGTGTTTTTGTTTTACAATTCCACAATGAGAGGACTATCGGGGAATAAATGCTGGAACTTGCTAGCATCTATCTTACGTTTTAAATGGCTGGGCGTTAGAGGGTGAATTAAAGCTAACTCGGCACATCATGGCAATCTCCACTAGTGCTCCTGAGCATGCATGCAGCGGCCTGGCTGTAGGCCCATCCGGCCTCTTTGCATAATCGACGCTGGCGGACTGCTGCGTAGCGCGTCGCACAGCGACAGAGGGGGGCCGCGGAAGCTTGAGCGGAGCGTATCCCCTTAGAAGCCTCTCATCCGACGGGCTTATGCACGGCCAGCGGAACCTGAAGCGACGCCAGCGCTACTTGGTCCTTCATTCTGCTTAGCGTTTTCTCACTAAGGGACACGGAGCGAAACTAACGCTAAGCCATTTTTTATGGGTGCAATATGTTGGAGCGTGAATGCGCACCTTGCGCACGTGCTAATAATATGAAATACACAGTTTCTGCTTTTTATGCAACGTGTTCGCAAGCCTGAGTGAGTACGAGCGTCGGCTGCGCAGCCACCACTGGCAGATAAAAGCCTCTCATGATTGTGAACTGTTGCCTAGAAGAGAATGACGCAAGTGCAGTGAGTGAAGGTGCTTCCATAGACGCCGCGTGTCACCAACCCTGAAATCAGATGAGGAGCTCTGGACCTTATCTTCGGGACCACCAAATTTTCTCGTTTCTATTTTGAATTCAGATTTGCTGCATTATGCCGTGTTGACGAGGTGAGTCGCTTAAGCACTTCGCAGCTCTTCTCCCCAATAACAAGGAGTGAGACCAGCTGGATGAAAAGAGTGTAAGCAACGTGGTAATTTCGCGTAGCTATTGCGGCCAGTATTTTCCCTCAAATGAGGATGCAGCTTTCAGGAAAAGTTAATTTATTTCTTGTTGTATTCGTATGAAATTCATTCAACCTAATCGAAATAACTTCATTACTCTCGCACAATCTTGCTGCTATATCTCCAGAAAATTCTTTTTTGAATGTACAGATTTTCTGAGTGTTGAAAAGGCTTCAGACTTAAGAAAATGCGCCAGAAGGCTGGTTCAACATTCATTGCGCTTTGACTAGAGTGCTACACGTCAGGCCATTTTTAGAATTTTCTTGCTTCGCAAAGCACTGCTTTTGATTTTGAATCTTTCAGATGAACCCGCCGCGGTGGCTCAGTGGTTAGGGCGCTCGGCTACAGATCCGGAGTACCCGGCCGCGGCAGTGGCCTTTCGATGGAGGTGAAACACAAAAGGCGGCTGTGTGCTGTGCGATGTCAGCGCACGTTAAAGATCCCCAGGTGGTCGAAATTATTCCGGAGATCTCTACTACGGCACCTCTGTCTTCCGTTCTTCTTTCTCTCTCGCCTTCATTCCTTCCTTACGGTGCGATTCGGGTGTCCACCGATGTGCGTGACAGTTACTGCACCATTGCGATTCCTAAAGATCCACTTCAATTTAATAATATCTTTAATCTTTGAGATGCAGCTTTCATTGGCATATCTATATTGAGGAGAAAATTTCATGGGTAGAATTGGCGGAGGCGCTGCGAATATCTCAAATTGAGACTTAGCACCAAGAGGACAGGAAGAGCCATTCAGACCAAAGTTGGAATAAAACTGGATAGGAGTCTATTGTGACTTTGAGGTGGTACCGTAACGCTCGCCACCCGTTTTGTGACAAAGCGTCGCCAGCTCTCAAGTCGGTAGCGAAGAGTCAGGCGTCGGTGAGAACAACAAAAGGGATTTTAAACATTATGTACAGAGCATTATACAAGATGAGATCGGCACGGGGGCCGAGAACTAACAGCAAACGCGACTGTTCTTGCACGGCGCCGTCCGGCGAGGCTCCAATGCGTCACATAGCACTCCACTCGTGAGCGGCACACGGCTCACGGTCGGTATCTCTACAACGGGCTCGGTAGAACGGAGTCCGGAGTCCTCTCCAGGCAGCAGCATTGGGGCTTATATAGCCCCGAGAAACAGTCGTCACACAAACGGACCAAAAAAAAGCCAGCACTTGACAGCCGTCCGAGAGGTCCAACCAGTGACCGCGCTGGCCACCCGCTTCAAGTTTGCCGCGCGCGGTGACTCTCAGGGGGAAAGGGGAACCGGCGCCTGGCTGTCTAGCAATTCGCTGCACGTTTCAATATGTCGCTCGCTGATGCTTCTCTATAGGGCGCCGCTGCCTAGTGGCGGAGCATCTTTGCTTGTCAAGGGAGCGTTACGGCGCGGTTGCCTTCTGGCGCAGCACCGGGCTTGTCCAAGGGCGTTCGCAGGAGTAATTGTGCATCTTGTAAATGTGGAATCTGTGCTGGTTGACATGGTTTACGCAAAACGCGTACAGGCGCTAAAAGACGAAGACAAGCACACTCAAAACAGGACAGGCGCCAACTTCCAACTAAGTTTATTCATGGAGAAAAACCGCTTAATAACCACACCAGCAGGCAAAGATAGAAGCAAAACAAAAAACACGCAGTGACAGAGCATAGGAACACGTGCCAAAAGGATCAAGCAATGATTAGAACTCTGATAATGACCCACTGAGAAACCTAATCTCTTCTTCTGAGAGCGAGACAGATGGCTTCTTATGCAGATATGACCACCCTGCTTGATGTAATAAGCTTCTATGATCTCACGCTCTAATTTGTCTTTAGACCTTGCGATGAATTTGGTGTTTTCAAAACCTGGACGACACTTGCAGCTTTTGCAGTGAGTGGCCATGTGGCTCCCATAACCATTTTTTATCGCGATCTTGTGCTGCCTCACTCTTTCATTGTAGCATTGACCTGTCTGGCCAATATATTCCAGACCGCAGCTAAGAGGCACAGCATACACAACGTCAGTAGTGCAAACAGTGACGCGGATTTGGTGATTAGTTTTGCACTGCCTAACCATTCTTGCTTTGTTCAAAGTGCACAAGCGCGACAGCTTGCAAGGATCAGACAGAACCACATTGACCTTATACCTGCTGGCTACTTTCTTTAGATTGTGTGAAAGCCGATGAATATAGGGAATCACCACTGTCGGTTTCTTTTCTTTGTCCTTGTCTTTCTGAGCCTGTTCACCTCTTGACGCCACCTTGTTTATTAAGCGGTTTTTTTTTCATGAATAAACTTAGTTGGAAGTTGGCGCCTGTCCTGTCTTGAGTGTGCTTGTCTACGTCTTTTAGCGCCTGTACGCGTTTTGCGTAAACCATGTCAAGCTACAACCAACTAGCTCAAATGAAAGTCTTGGTGGGCTGGTTGTCCGGGCACAACAGGTCCCACGCAAAAGGTGGAGGTAGATAGGGAAGTCAGACAAAATCTTATAATTCCCCCCTGCCAAACAACATGCACCCGGAATACAACTAACACAGGAGGCAAAAACGAGCCTAGACATCAGAAATTAGATTTGTGAAAATTTCGGAACATGAGGTGGCCTACGTACACGCGGCGGGAGATGGTGGCGGTTTTACGGTGGCAACGGTCATCAGCGGCCGGGGTAATCCCGTGACAGCTGCCACTTTGCGCAGGCGGAACATAGAAGCTGCCGGGGAAATTGTGATCGCGTTAGCTTGCGTTAGAGCGGAAGCGAAGTTTTTAATCAGTGGTAGCAAAACTGCCATGCAAATTTTTAGAAAGTGAAGGATCTGGCCCTTAGCGGCCAGAATTCTAGGCCAGAGAAAGTTGCATAGTAAAATTCAAACTATTTGGACTCTGGCGCACTAAGCCGCCCCCGGCAACGAGGCAGCCCAGGAGCTGGCTCGAGATCTCTACAACCCAGCCGTTACAGGGCCCCTCGATGGATGAGGGAGCGGACAGCACATGCTAAAATATGGGGAGATAACGCAGAATTACAGATTGGAGCGTAGACTAGTACCCCCGCCAGACTCCAAATTAGACAACAGACAAGCAGTCTCGTGGAAGCGAGTGCAAACTTATACGTATCCGCACCCGGTTATGGTGAACCACCTGTTCCCCGAGGCCAGGAGCGATAAATGTAATCTTTGTGGCGCGAGAGGGACCCTCGACCACATAATATGGGAATGCCCGTACTCTCCCGGGGGGCCGCGCAATATAGACAGTAGAGACACCTGGAAGAACCCGCTGCGCAGCTCCGACCCTGATCTCCAGCTCCTGCTCGTCCAACTGGCTGAAAAGGCTGCTGGGACCCAAGACCTCCAAGCCTGCATCTGAGGCGGCGGCACACGCTCCCTGACCGGCGTGTCAAGGGTGGGTAGGTCACCTTATCCGTTGGAAAAAAAAGTTCATTCCATCCATCCATACACATCTGAGAGTCACAAATTTCAAAAACAAAGAAGGCCTTGACATGCTCTATGTTTCTTTGTCTAAAACCAAAAGAAATGGGGTCCAAATAGATAAAACAGTAGCGAAGAAAGCTGCTCCGAAAGGTGGGTACCTATTCAGATAGCCGTAGCGGAGAAAAACGTCCATTGTACAAGCATTTTCCCGGAATGCAGGGACGCTGCGTTTCACGGAAGAATTTTTTCGAGTGCTTCCAACGAGAAACTCCTGCAGTTGGGCATCAGCAACACCTTCAGCGAACTCGCGGAAGCGCTGCTGGGTGCGCAGACCATCAGACTCGGAGGCACCCCCGCAGGACGGGCGCTCCTGAAAGGCTGGGTCGGGACACGCGCGGACTAGTCGATAGATACGTGGAGGTTCCGGACCACCTGAGAAAATCTTTTAACATAGGGCCTATGCCAAAGAACATGGGCCATAATCTCCACGCAAACCGACGCAAGGCTAGGGCAGAATACGTCGAACGAACGCTAGCCCCAAAAGACAACACTGTCTACACAGACGCTGCCGTCTATCCATGCGGAGCAGAATATGCAGCCGCAATGGTGGTAGTAGACAACGAATGAAACCTAGTGACGAGTGCCACGGCGAAAGTCGCTGGCGCAGCGGAGGCCGAGGAAATTGCTGTCGCGCTGGCGGCAGCAGAAGGCTATAGGACCGGCCGCCCTCTAAATATTCTAACAGATTCGAAAGAAGCGTGCAAACACTACACGAAGGGCAGAATTAGCAAAACGGCCCTCAGGATACTCAGCGGGGTAGCCCCTATCGAGTTAAACAAACCCAGGCACAATCTGATTTGGATCCCAGGCCACGTGGGGGTAGAGGAAAACGAAAGGGCAGACAGCCTAGCTCGAGGCAAAGCAATCCGAGCAGGACAGTCTAACGCCCCGGAGTTCCATCTGCAAGCCTGCGAGGGGGGAGACGCAGAACATTTAAACTTACACAGGGGGATCAGAATCAAATATCCACCACCACACAAAGCTCTGACAAAGGAGGAGGCCACCATCAGGCGTAGACTACAGTCAAACACCTTCTCCAACCGACACATACTCAACAAAATGTTCCCATCACAATACAGGGCCACCTGCCCGTGGTGCGGAACCACACCAACACTTTATCACATTACCTGGGAGTGTGAACGCAACAAAGCATTCCACAAACACGAACACCCGAGTGCGGAGCAATGGGAGAGCCGTCTCACCAGCAGCGAGCTCACGGCCCAACGGGCCTTAGTGAGGCACGCGGGCGATGCAGCACGGCTCAGTGGAGCCCTGGAATAGGGGCCCACCCATGCTGAAGAGAAGACTTCGATCGCCAGCGCCAAGAACGAAGACGACGGAGCTTTGGAATCCGCGAATCTCTTGAATGGATCAATAAATGTTTTCACTCACTCACTCACTCACTCGAGTGCTTACCGGTCGATTTTCAGCTCAGGAACGTCGGGGCAGCACAGAAAATCAGGCATAAAAGGACGCAACCATTTTTAAAAAATAAATTTTTTTTGCCCATTTTTCGGGGATTTCAACGCCACGCGTCCCAGCTTTAGGAAGGAGAAAAAATGCTCTCTATAATTTATTATCCGGTTGATGCTGGAATATTTTTAATTTCTATATCATTCCTCTCTCACCTGCTGTGGCGCGCTTATCTGCTTACGTTCTTCTGCTCGTAATTTCAAAGACACTATCACAAACAGGAGTCTGCCTGTTTCAATAGATTCCAGCGTTCTAACGATAAAAACGCTGCTTTCACTCAAAACGGAGCCTTTTATAAGGTGAAGAACGTCACATAATTAAGTACAGCTGTGGGCACTGTCGGCACATTTTGCAAGTAAACTGCACACGTCGACATTGCGGTACACTGAAATTCACTAAGACGGCGGTCACAGAGTCCTTTTGTGTGTAGACGTCACGAGATTGAACCACACATTGGCAGAATTCGCACATAAACCTTTCTAAAGAATAAATGCAACTTTTGTTGGTGGATAAGCATAAAAAATTAAGTCTCTAGTTCAAGCATCTAGTTAGCACATTATTAAGCTCCAAATTAAGCGAGTACCACCCACATATCACCCCCCCCCCCCTGTACGGCAGCCAAGGCAACGTGCCTACGTAGTCTAGTCCTTAGCGTGCCTGGCTGGTCATCTAAGGGTCGTGGGTTAGAGAGAGAAAGAGAGAGAAGTGGTAGAGGAAAGGCAGGGAGGTTAACCAGTAAAATGTCCCGGTTGGCTACCCTGCACTGAGGGAGAGGGATGAGGGGGGCATAAAAGAATAAGAAGAAGTAGGGAAATGCGGTCCGTAGCAAGCACGACAGGCAATGACACTAGCACTGTAAGTCATAGGCCGCCGCAGCTGTAGCCTGCACAACTTGAGGGCTGCCGACTGCTTCGACCTGAGTGAAACAGATCGAGGGCGCTCCATCACAATGCAGCGCAGACGTTTCAATGTCAAGAAAGGCTGCTTGCCGTTCAGGCTCATAATGTTGATGACAACGTAAGCATCGGACTTCTTCTCGGAAGGATGAGGCTGGGGTATGCGTTGTGCCAGCTATTGAACAGCTGCAAGCACTGGATTCAACAATTCCAGCATCTGCAGTGCATTCTGTGCAGCTGGCATGTGCATGCTGGAAAGCAGCACGCGCATGGCATTCACTATTGGCTTTAGCGTTGCAATTACTCGCTCGTCTGCGACCTGGTCCGGTTTCTGAGCTACTACCCGACCAGCAGTAGGCTCAACACACTTGGTGCGTGGTGCTGGGGTGGGTGCTGGGTGCTTCGGGAGCGATGGCCAAGTCACTTGGTGGTCCACGCCTTGGGCCGGAGTTGTGACTTGTGCTTGATTAGCAATGGGCTCAGGACTCTGAGTACGCAATAGCTGTTTGGTCACTGCGGGCGTATGTAGCTCAGGCAAGGATGGCCAAGGCCCGTCTGCGACAACCGTCTGTGCCTTACCAGTCATATTGCTCCCAATCCTTAAAGTAGTATGCGGAGGGGGAGGACAAGGTGCGGAAATTCTTGGACGATCCTTTCCAATGTTCGCTACACTTCTAGAAGGTCTGTGACGAGGGCGACGACATCGTCGCACCATAGCGGCAGCTTCTCTGTGTGTGGAATTCTCTTGTCATTTGTTTGAGTGTCGCTCATTCCCTTTTCAGGAGAGGACAACTTTTCTGACAGCGTCATGAGGGCCGCGGCAATTGGCACACATAAGGATTGTTGAGCGGCAAAACTCGCCGCTGTGTGGCTGAGTACACCGTGAGCACACGATGAGGAAATTGCACACACTACTCACGTGTCCTATCTTCATGCATTTCCGGCACTGGAGAGGCTTCGGGACGAAAGGCCTAACTGCATGCCGAAAGTGCTCAACCTTCACGTACGTTGGAATGCAGTCCACTTGGAAGGTCAACTTGATGCACTTTGTCATTCCAAGACGCTGAGCTTGCAGTATGGCTACACCGTCGGTAGCTGGTTGAATGAAAATGGGCAGATAAGAGTCGCGGATGGCTACGTCGATGTCGTAAATGACGCCTGCCGTAGTGCCACTGCCTAGAAGGACATGGAACGAGCGCTGATGCCGCCGAGCGTTCTGATGTTGCTCAAACTCTCAAGCGCGTTCCGGTCCAGGACATCAATGGCGACGACATTCATAAAACGGTTCATCCTCACATTTTTAATTGCTCCCGGGATGCGGGCCTCCAAGAACGCAGATGTGGCTTGCCTATTGATGTGGTTGAGGTTGTCGGTGGGAGTCACTGGCACAAATAGGACAGTATGTGCCGATGATTCTCGCTCCGTAGTAATCGTGGACGTATTGACGACGACGAGTCCTGACCTTTGCGCAGTCTCCGTTTGGCCTTCTTGCTTACGACTCCGATGAAGCTGTCGTCAGCCGAAGAGTCATTGCTGGTGGCCGAGTACACCACGGTGGCCTGGCTGCTTGCGTCATTCGGGAGGCCAAGACGTTTCCTCTGGGCGGCAGCGGCTGACCGACCGGACTGAAGTTCAACAGCGTCCATTTCCATCACCGTCACCAAAATAGAAACAATGCTTTCATTATAATGTCGTAAAACAGGAAAAAACTGAAGAGGCGAAGGGAAGGAAGGAAGGAAGGAAGGAAGGAAGGAAGGAAGGAAGGAAGGAAGGAAGGAAGGAAGGAAGGAAGGAAGGAAGGAAGGAAGGAAGGAAGGAAGGAAGGAAGGAAGGAAGGAAGGCAGGAAGGAAGGAAGGAAGGAAGGAAGGAAGGCCTCAGACGTTGCTGGCACATACCCACTACGGGGGAGTGGCCAAGACACAGGCGGTTAATTACTTGATACAGGAAAGTTTTGACGGGAAAAGGAGTGGTAATAGTATGTAGTCAGATAGATTGGAAGAGGGAAGGAAAGGGGTCCAGTTAACTTGGAGATCGAAGACGGGACAATTGCTTAATGTGCATAATAGTACACAATGCCTGTAATGTTGCAATGTCGTACTGACTGAGGGCGGGAAAAAGAAATTAGAATGGGAGTCGCTGCGTTTCTTGAAGAAAATTTTGCACAGCAGAGCGCACACTCCTGTCGCTTCGTCCAAGCAAAGAAGCGCCAATGGAAAGAACAACCGCGGAAGACACAGGCAAGCCCAGTTGATGAAATGGAATTTGCAAAAGACGCTTCCTCAAATGAGAAAAGCGGCGGCAGAACAGAAGGAAGTGATCTATTGTCTCAGATTCGGCACAAAAAGGGCGCAGTGGGGAAGCTGCCAGGCCAGATCTGTGAAGGTAGAAATTTAGAAGGGGAAACCGGCAACGCAAGCGCGTGAAAGAGACCTCTAGTCTGCGTGAGCGCCAGTCTTTGCTACTCCAAGGATGCAGAAGATGCTGATATTCGGGAGATGATGTAAAAGCCGAGGCAGCAAATTCCTGAAATATTGTGTAGCTGCGAAACCTCACCGCAGCTGTATATGCACACGATGGCAGGACAGCAACAATTGGGCCGCTGAGAGAGGCTCTTGCTAAGGAATCTGCAACCTCATTTAAGTGAAAGCCCATGTGACCGGGTACCCAAAGCAACCTTACCGAATTTAGATGGAGCGGAATCAGGAATTTAAAGAGCCGTAATGGCCGAGAGTCAGTGGGTGAGGATAAGGAAGAGCAAATGGACAGAGAGTCTGTCATAACCACGACCTGGGAAACGGTAGATTCTAATTTTCGTAAGGCTAAGATTACTGCTAATAATTCAGCCAGAAAAATTGGAGTGAAGTCAGGAAGACGGAGAGAAAAAGACCAATCCAGTGAAGGCGAAAAAATTCCCACACCTGCCTTTTCGCGATCCTGCGAGGCATCGGTAGCAATAAGAACATGAGAGGGAAAGGACCTTAGGTGGTCCTGCAATAGACCCTGAAGAAGCGGGAAGGGCTGCAGCTTTGCATTCGATGAGAAAATGTCATAGAATTCAATCTGGACAGATGAGGAGTTGTTATATATTTGGCGGACATCTGTGAAATGAATATTTATGCAATCAAGGAGGAACTGCACGTACCATATCTGCGGGGTATGAAATCGAGACCAGGCAGCACTAAAAAAGGCGGAAGGTTGACTAAGAAATATTATACTGGAAGCGTGAAGAGGTGAGTCGCACAGTTTTAAAAATGTTTGAACTGTTAAAAGGCGAAACCTAGCTGATAACGAAGGCATTCGCGCCTCAAGGTGCAGAACAGCATTGGCAACGTATTTTGGAAGCCCCAGACAAAGGCGCAACGCCTCACGCTCCAAAAGCACAAGAGGGCGAAGTTTATAGGCAGGAGCTCCTGAGAATAAAACACACCCGAACTCCTAAATTGGGCGGACGTACATTTTATAAATCATCAGAAGCGTATGCCTTCTCATGCCTGACATAGCACTACAACGCTTGCGCAGGATGCCAATGGCCCGAACTCCTTTTGCAGAAACTTGCTCAATGTGTGGCCACCAGGAGAGAGTAGAGTCGTATATTACACCGAGATACTTCACCGTCTGAACTTGAGGTATTATGTTATTTCTATAGACCAGGCAGATATTTACTGGAACAGAAACTGGAAATACTAACAATGCGCATTTCTTCACATTAAGGGACAGATGAATTCTTCCTAGCCAGTTGTCAAGAACATTGAGGTAATTTTGCAGGGTTTGATAAAGAGTGTGAATGTCACCTGCTGATGCAAAAAATGCAATATCGTCGGCGTACACATAAGTTTTCACATTTTGAATGCATAGAATTGAGCTTAGAAAAATGTTAAAAAGAAAAGGTGAGAGAACTGATCCTTGCGGAACACCTCTTGTCTGTGGAAATCTCCTTGAGGAAACACCATTTTGGCAGCAGAAAAATTCTCTATTTTCCAAAAAAAACAGAAATCCAGGCTACAAAATAGCTTGGGAAGTTGAGTTCCTGTAATCTTAGTAATAGAGTCGAGTGCTCCACGCTGTCGTATGCTTTACTGACATCCAAGGTGACAAGCGCAGCAAACTTTTTTCTATTGCGAGCTAATTTAATACGACTCTCAAGGTCAGTATGAGCACACCAAATTGAACAAGCCGGCCTGAAATCAATTTGGCATGGATTCAATACAGCATTTTCTGAAATGAATGACATGACACGGCTGAGAAGGACCCTTTCCACCAATTTCACAAGGTTCGATGTTAACGAAATAGGGCGTATATTATCTAAAGTTAAGCCATCCCCTTGCGTTTTAAGCAATGGCAATATTTCAGCAAGACGCCACTCATGCGGTATCCAAGGACCTTTAATAGAATGGTTAATTAGAGCCAACAGGTCTGCAGGAGATTCATTGAACAATATTTTGATCATACATGAAGTGACCTTATCGGGGCCTGGAGCCGCTGGGGATAAGCGCAGAACAATTTGCGACAGCTCAGGCATAGAGACCTCAGTGAAATCACTTGAGGTGCATGTGAATATAGTACGAGAAGGTAAAGCAGATGTAAAGCGAAGCTCTATGCCACACGCAATATCCTCTAAGGCCTTTGCGATGTCAGCAGGGGACTGAACAAGGCATTCAATGTTGGCAGCCGGAGGAATCACCTTGTTGCGCCTCATGAAATTAAACAAAGCTCGTTTATTTCCTGATTGGGAAAGGAAATCATAATGATTTGTATTATACTCCTCCTTTGCACGGACGACAGTGCGCTTAAATGTTGCTGCAACAAACTTATAATCCAGCCAATTTTTTGGGCATTGATTGATGAGAAGTTTCTTCCAAGCTGCTTTCCGTCGTCTATATGTACGCGTGCACTCAGCATTCCACCAATTGTTCGCGATTGCACCCTTTGTTCTCTTATACAAAAATTCAGACTTTTGCCTTGCATGGTCCAGTACTGAGCATAGATGTGCAGCCTTGCTTTCGGCACTTCTCTGAGCGCGATTGTCTGAAGTGATTTGGAGAGCTGATTTTAGCGTGTCTTTAAAGCAATTGTAATTTATGAACGTTCACTGATGTCGCTCAGGAAGAGTTAATTTACACGCAAACTTGAAACTAATCGGTAGATAATAACTGTTTGTTGCACAGTCAACAGGCGCCCAAGACATAACAGACTCCTGAGGAGGAAAAAGTTAAATCCAAGGCAGAGCGGCATTGACTGCGAACAAACGTAGGCAATCCGGAATTGTTGCAGATCAAGTTGTTGCCAGAAGCCCAATCAAATAGTCTAGAACCAAAGCTGTCTGTTTTAAACCCCCAAGTCACATGGTGCGAATTGAAGTCGACAAGTAATAACCTGAGATTGGCTACTACACATGAGTGAGTCAAGCGGCCGAGTGTCACGCACACCAGACGGGAAATATGCATTAGCTACCGTAAAGGGCTGTTCACCTGGGACACTGAGGTCAACCGCAAGGATTTCACATTCATTGTCCGCATACTGAAAAGAAATGCATGCCCTGTGGCAAAACGTTGTAGATATGAGCACTAACAACCCTCCCCCTCGTGATGACCGGTCAAGCTGGAACAGATGGTAATCCTTGAGATGATAATTGAAATTTGAAGTTAGCCATGTTTCCTGTAAAGCAACTAAATCTGGTAGAAGTTGATTGCATAGGCAATTTAAATCTGTTGAAGCGGAGAATATAGATCGACAATTCCACTGGAGTACACTTAAGAACCCTATCTTGGCGGAAGTGCCGCAGCCGCGACTGCCTTTTCTAGAATCCTGGTCTTAGCGTTTTGACTTGCGCTACTTTTCTGTCTTTGACTGGGGGCAAGATGGACGTGCAATATTCAGAGGAGACCCACTTCGTTTCTGGGCGCGGAGATCAGACTCCATACCATACAATCCATAGAGCATGCGTCTATAACGCTATGCGAAGGAGAGGCCTGAGAGGTCTTTTGTTGCTCACATTGTTTTTGGCCCTGTGGAGCGGAATCGATTACTACAGAAGGAGGGGTAGCTTCCGAAGCCAAAGAAGACAAGAGCGGAGCGGTGGACGCCTGCAGAAGATTGGTCATCTGAGCAGCTATGACCTGCGAAATGCACGTGGACACGGTTTCCATAATGCGATCCATTGCATTTGCCACAGCTTTCTCAACTGCCGCTGTAATAGCCTGGGACCAACTAGAATCCATTATGGGTGGACATTTGGCGGCCACACTAGAGTAGGCTGAGGCTCTCTCCTTGACTGCGGCAAAAGCCTCTCTCCGCGTGCATCTGCGCTTCTCTATAAGCTCGAGCACCTGAACTTCTTGTACTCGTGCCGGACATTCAGGCGAATCAGCCGGGTGAGCACCGCTACACAAACAACATTTCTCTTGCTGTTCAGGACATTCCTCTCTGCAATGACGTTCCCCACAGGCGCAGCAGCGTAAGGCCGATTTGCAGGCTTTGCCGCTGTGGCCAAATCGGCAGCAGTTTTGACACTGAAGGGGCCGAGAGTTAGACATCTACTCGAGAAACCAATGGCGACACCTTAATCTCTGACGGGCAAAATATTCCTGCAAATGTGGCAATGACGGACTCCGTAGGAATTTTTTCTCCGTCAACCATCCTGCTGCATCGATGGACAGCAATCACTCCCGCAGGCGAGAGGTTCTCAAGCGTTTCCGCAGGGCTCAATCGAGAGTTGACCCCTCGGACCAAGCCCTTGGAACATGCTAGATGAGGCGGAATGAATGCGCTTACCGGGTGGTTGGCGAATGACGTACACTTCAGCAGGTCTTCAATACAGGCTTTATCCGGCGACCTGCACAAAATACCACCCCTGCCGAACTCCAGGACTTGGGTAATGTGCATGAAATGCTGCGATGTGGACCTAAGAGCCGCCTGCTCGGCCTCCGGGTTGCTCAGTCGGATAGCGCCTCCATCGGAAGGCACTAATGCGACTGGAATGCTTGAAACACCGCTGCGGAAAAAGAGGTCAATTGGGAGCTGGTCTTTAAGAAGAGATGCCGACCAAGGGGAAAACCCCTGGCCAGGAGAAGAAGTAGACATTAAGCTCTCGTCCCGCACCCAATCATCCCAGAACAGGAGCAAACAGGCACAGACAAAAAGGAGAAATTCAGCAAGCTAGAGCAACACCGCCAGGTACTTAGCCACTGCCCCGCAGCCTGGGTAGCTGAGCCACGTCAACAGAACAGCGACCATCGATCGAAGAGATCCGGAACCGGCGCGTGTACGTGCCTCGCGTCGCGCTCGTCTTCCAAAGGCGAAGGGACGGCGTTCTGCTCTAGAGCCACTTCATCGTCTTCTTCGTGGGTTAGAATCGAGACTAAATTTTATGGGAATTTTTCTTTACGCCTTCATTTACTCTACAAAATTAAGTCTTTTTGAGACATGCGCCAAACTTGAATTCATGTTACAAGTCCTCTTTTTTAATTATTTTTATTCCAGAAATACTTGCGTGAGATCACGCCTGACGTCGGTTTTTTTATAGAATGCCGCCCGGACGACGCCGGGCATTTCATTGAATAACTGCCTTAAAAAGTGCTAATTGTTGGGCTAGTTGGTACTATAGTTGGGACATATTCATAGAATACCAGCGCAACGGCTCCTGGCCAAATAAGACACACAGAACGAAGGGCGGAACGGACGAACACCGCGCTGAATCTCAGCTGTTTATTCAGGGGAAAAACACATAGCTTTTATATGCTCTGATACCAGCGCAGGCACAAACCGTGCAAGTACACATGCTGCTACTTTAGCCCCAAACCCGCGAAAGAAACATTTTGTAGCGATAGCTGCAATACGCCAGCCAATTCGCGAGGTCAGCGTGGCTGCGCGCTGAGCCATGGCACCACCGCTCTGCCAGCTGTGCGCATGCGCGGAGTGACGTCATAGTCCGCAGCTGGTGTGCGCGCCGCGCGCCTACATTGCGCTAGCATGTCGAGCCTACAGCGTGGCGGCGCCGCGGCCACCGTGGCAGCTGCCAGCGGCGCGGCGCGCCGGCGAAACCGAGTGGGGGAGGAGTGGAGGGGGAGGGAGTGACTCCACGTCCAGGGACGAAGATGAAGAAGAAACGCCTACCGAAACGCAGCTGTGAAAGACTGACTTTGCAATTGGACTGAGCGAGTTCCACTCGGCCAGCTGTACCATCGTGCCACTACAGGTTTAACCAGAGCTAAACCACACCCATTTTTTTTTCTGCTTTATACAATGCAACCAAAGTATCGCTAACATAACTTGGTCCCAGCGCTGTCATCCAATAGCCCGCGTGAGGAAAACCATTAAATGTGATTAAGAAGAAAAATGGGATGTAGTTGCCCACGTAGACCTTTTGAATGTATCATGTACAGACAGAAAAAGAACACAGCGCTCGGGGCTTTCCACACCGAGAAATTCTGGACAAGACCGTTTTTCTACAGGAAGCCGTTTATGAATGCATTTTTTTTTTCGTGCATCGCAAGCTTGCACTATACTTTTGAATATATACGCAGATCCGGCTCGGGGCGCTTGTATTTTTCTGCTACCTATTGTAAAAAATGCGCCCCATTTGTTTACTATGGTGGTTTAAGTACTTGGCACGAGCGCAGGACAAAGGCTAAACGCAACACTTTTTCCCGGATCGGAACATTATACCATTCCTATCAATGTGTTCATAACAGTTTCTCACAATATTCCACAGTTGACTTACTATTATTGCCAGGAACGCGCCCGATTTATTTTCATTGGCAGTCTTAACTACTCAATGTGAGCGCAGCACAAACTTTACAAACAATATTTTGCTTGCACCGAAAGGTTAGACCACTCCCGTCGATATGTTCATAACAGTATCCCAACAAATTTTATAGTATACGAACCAATTGTATTCCAATAGTATACGAATGGTCGCTGTACATCTTTTTGTCTAAAATATGTGATGTTACAGCACTTGTCAGTGTTCAACAGCAGCCAGTCTTGGCAGCTACTGCTCAACAGCAACAAATGTTATAATATCACATTCGAAGAAGAAAAAGGTATAGCTACCGTTCGAGTGATATTGAAATTAATTTACTTGAAAAAAAAATTTGGGAAATAGGGTACTTAGGTATTACGGTCATCAAAGATATCACATTCAATCAGCGCATTATAGGGATAATAAAATTACGCACGTCACTTCAGAATTCTTGTTGGTTTTGAATGCGAAAGGTATGTTTTCTTTATTTTATTTCCATTTATTTCAAATTTATTTTCATTTTTCTATTCCTTTCTCTTGCCACACCTACTCTTTAGCATACAGTCACAAGGCAACGCATATACTAGGTTCAGCTTTTCTCGCCGATAAGCAACGCGGTTTCGTGGCCTATGGGTTGTGTCCTGGGTTCAATTCCCCGCACCTCCGGAAGCAATTTTGTTTTACTTTGATACCATGGTGACGTATTCTGGGAATTTCGGGACCGCTGCTGCTGGTCAGCGCCGACGGTGAGTTTCGTCGCCGATGAGCCATGTAATGCTCTCGCATTATTCAAGCAAACGTAATTCTCAACTCAGTGGCCCAGACACATGTATTGCTTCCCACAAATTAAATATTGCAGATTATCAGGCACTGCCTCAATTGGAACACCTCATGGTCTCATGGGATCTACACCGACTCTATCTAATAGAGAATTTAGAACGTATACAAAACCAGGTTCAGATCCAAACAATACTCAAGTGAAACAAGACTGATGTCATCAAGAATAGTATCGGACTATAACCATTGGTAAAAAGGCGAAGATAATTGGGCTTAAACTAATGCACTCTATATATTATGATTTTGACGATTATTTAGAAGCATAGACGAATTCACCCTCATCACTACCGCTCAACTAGAAGGCACCATGAAAGTCAAACCGGGGAAATTGACTGCAAAACTAGCTCTATAAAATTCTGCTTTTTTATAAAAACAATATCAGAGTGGAATGCACTCCGAGGGAATGTGACAGGCACTATGAGCAACACTTTTGTCTCTTTACAGCACGAAATGTAAATCCTCTTCCTCTCTTTTTGTCCATAACATCTATGTAGAAATTAATTATGTTTGTATATCAGTGTATTTTTTTTTTCTACAAGGGCTATTGAAAACGAAATAACAGCAAACCGGCCCAATGGGCTGTGACTTCCATGTGAAGCTTTTTCTCGTCTTTGTTTCTAGATTGCCCACGAGCGTAAGCCACCGCGCTTGCGCATACAGAAAAAGTGGCGAAGGAAAACAGTACCGATAGTTCGGGAGAACACTGAAATGAATTGGGCTCCTGTTCAGAGCCAGGGCGAAGTACTTCGCCATTCTGCTGCTCGGATTTGCTCCCGTATTTTCTGGCCCAATTCTTCCATTCCTTGGCCCTTTGCGGAAGTCTTTTCCGGCCGCCCAATCATCCAGTTCGAGCGAGCTCTTCTCTCGCACTCTGGACTTCCCTCTGTACCGCCCCTGAAAATGTGTTCTTTTCTGGTTGCTTCCGCCGTTTTCGGTCGTCCAGTTCTCAAACCAGCTCATCCGTACTGACCTCTTTCTTGCCTTGTTTTTGGCATTTGTGTGTCTACTTTTCACACTGCAACTCTCACTTCCGTTCCCCACCTGAAGTTTCCCTCTTCTGTACGCGTAACGCATTTTCTTTCTGCCTTTGTATATTTGCCGACTTTATCTGCATGATCCCCATTTTGTAACTTTCTTCTTATTCTTTTTCACTCGAGCGCTGATGCAAGCTGAGGTGACCGAAACATATTGGTCAGGAAAGTGGCTCCGGCTGTCGAATGTGCGCGCGTATGTTGTTTCAGCATAAATAACAGAATGATTCGACATACTGTTTCACTATAATGATGCAGGCAAAACCTCGGCAGAGAAGCTTAAGACTGCTTACATGTGGAAATGCAAAGCATTACTGTCCCTGGGTTCATTGTTTAAGCGTAATTTTTGTTCTATCGAGGAGGAATGTTTGCGGGACGCGAGATATTTAGAAATCGTTTATTGTAGCTCCACCTTGCTACCTAGTCGCCTGATAATATATGAGGGTATTAAAGGCCTAAATGCTCCTTCCCCTGCTCACAATATGAGGCGACTGGGCAGCAAGGTGGAGCTACAATAAACGTTTTCTAAATGTCTCGCGTCCCGCAAACTTTTGTCTTGGTTAGTACATGCAATTAAAGTTATTTTCTACAAGTTTGTGTTTGCGTATTGGTTGCAAGCCATACCGCAATTGTTTGGACCCGCTCGCAGCATAGGAACACACACAAACACGCGTGTATGACAAAACCCGGAACGCTGTACGACGAACAATTACACCACAGTTTTCATACAAAAGTATGGAATGGCATACAATTTATTGTGCGTATGTCGCCAATTCGTTTCCCTGTCTCAAGATAGCCTCCAACTTGACTAGCACATGTAAGCTATATGCAACGAGAATTGATATGGCACCACCTAGAACGCTTTTCGACAAACGGTCGCGTCACAGTTGTGGACGAATGTTGGAAAAACTGGCGCCACAAGGAGGTCGCCGAGTGGGAAGTATATATAGACGAACTACGTGTATAGATAGATAGATAGATAGATAGATAGATAGATAGATAGATAGATAGATAGATAGATGAGGAGGGAAAGGCAGGGATGTTACAGGAAAAAATACAGCGCGAACACAGACGACGGACGAAGAAGAGGTGCACAACACAAGCGCTGTCTCGCAACTAAACTTTTATTCAAGAGGAAAACACATTTATAAAAGCGTCCGAAAAAACGGCAAAGTCAGCAATCACATGAGGCAATCAACACTTGGAACAAACTAAAAAAAACAGACCAGATAGCGCAGGGCGCCCTTTTTTTCTTCTATGACCCATGGCAAATCAGATGTTGCACAAGAACCGAATCTCCGCATCAAATAGTGTGATAGAGGGTTGACTAATGCACGTGTTAATCTTCTTCTTTATAAAAAACGCTTCCATGATCTCTCTAGTACGTTGGTCGCGGTGCCGGTACAGTACCTCGGTTTTCTGAAATATTGCCTTACAGTTGCCTTTATCTTCGCACTGAGCGCAATGTTTAGAAACATCTGACGATGCGTTTTCGTGCTCTTTTAGTGGGATATTTGAGCAGCGCCCGGTTTGCCCGGTATACACCTTGTGGCAAGTGAAAGGAATATGGTAGACCAACGAACGCGCACAATCCGCAAATCTTGATCTCTGCCGCACCGAACACATAAAGGGGCGCATTTTTTTCTTCCATTCTTGGACATCAGTCCCAGTCATCGGACACAGGCGTTGAAGCTTTTGGGGTGCTGTACAGACCACGTCGACATTAAAACGACGAGCAACATTCCTCAGATTGTGCGCCAATCTATGCACGTAGGGAACGGCCACTGCTTTCTTTTTGGCTCCCGTTCTTTCACCTCTGTTCGTGTTCTTCGTCCGTCGTCTATGTTCGCGCTGTATTTTTTCCTTTAAAAGGTACGTAACCCTACTAGCCCAACTTTCCATCCTATTGCAGGGATGTTAACCAGAAAGGGGTTCCGGTTGGCTACCCTGCACTGGGGAAAAGAAATTAGGGGACTAAAAGGAGGAAGAGAGAAGGGGAAAAAGGCATAACACGCACACACGCACAACGCTGTCACAATTTGTCACTCAATCCAGTCGTAGGCAAAGAGTGCCTTGTATGCCTTGAGGGCAGTCGACTGCTGTGGCCACGGACAAACGTGTTTAGGATTGTACGAAGTAGCGGGGCTCGGCTGGTTCTGTGCGTCATACGGCCGCTTGATGTCGTCACTCTAGTTTTCTTGCCATCGCTTGGATTTTCTGCACCATTTGAGAGTACTCACTCCCGCAGCCGGCTTTTCCCGTAATGGGACGACTGAGCTCTCGCGTTAATAAGGAAATAAGGTGACCTACTCGCAAGGTTGATAATGTCTTTGAACGATTCGTGACTGGCTCACGATTGCATTCCTGACAGTCCAGCCATGTCTAGTCCAGCATACGTGAGCCCAAGCGCCGGCCGTTCACGAGCTGTTCTAATTTGACGCTTGGTTTGCTAAGAGATGACTCACCTCCCACTAATATGACCACAAACTAGCTCTAAACTTTTTGGACCTTATTCCTAGCATGTATTTCTCGCTTAAAAGACACTATCACGAGCTTCTGCACGTCAGGTGGCGCTTGAAACAAGTGATGGTGAGAGTCAAACTTGTGGAGTGATTTTTCTCATGGTGGTGGCAAAAAGTGGCCGCTTGTCTGAAGATGGAGACAGGCTCTGTCTGAAAGGCTCAGCTAACACATATTGTCCCATATCTCTCAGAAGCGTGCGTTCACAATTGTGCAACATGCTATGCACTCTCGTGTCACAAACTTCATAACACCTATCAGTGTTTTCACCCGAATCAGCACTGTTTTTAGAAAGGCTTGTCCTGCGACACCCAACTGGCATTGTTTATAAAGGATATTAGTTCTAATTTAAACTACAACGTTCCCATCGATGCACTTTTCTTAAAGTATTAAAAAGCTGTTCACGAGGTTCCCCACAAGCGACTCTTACTAAATGTTACGAGAATAAAATTGAACATTACTTCTGTATTTCATTGGATCAAATATTATCTCACTAACCGTGTATACTTTCTTTATGGTAAAGATTCTGCTTCCACCTTCGCCTTTATTTCTTCACATCTACCTCAAGGTGCCGATTTCAACCTCTTCATTTTCTCAAATATATTAATAGCCTACCCAACTCTATCTCCTCTAAACTCCGCTTTTTGCCGACGATTGCGTTGTTTAGAGTCCAATATATTATTATGCAGAAAAAGAAGCGAGCGCTGGGCCCGCAGCCATTAATTCATTTTTTCATCTGTCATCATATCGTCCCGTTCCTTGGTTTGCCACCTCGTAGCAATATGAACAATTAAGCTCTTCATAACGATTTGCCAAAGGTCGAGCAATGATTTGGACAACGTCTAATGACTCTCAGTGTTAACAAAACAGCGGAAATTGCCTTCAGATGTCAGTGTTATCCTTCGCACAATTACTTACTGAACGGGGCCGGCTATATCTTCAATATGCTCTCCGAAATATTTAGGCGGTCAGATTTCCAGCGATCTGAAATGGTTTTCAAACATTACAAGTGCTACTATTGTCGTACACAACTTCTGTCTGCACCCGCGGTGGCTCAGTGGTTATGGCGCTTGGCTGCTGGCCCGAAAGACGCGGGCTCGATGGCGGCCGCGGCGGTCGAATTTCAATGAGTGCGAAATTCTAGAGGGCCGTGTACTGTGCGATGTCAGTGCACGTTCAGGACCCCAGGAGGTCGAAATTTCCGAAGCCTTTCACTACGGCGTCCCTCATAGCCTGAGTTGCTTCGGGACGTTAAACCCTCAGAAACCATAAACCATGACTTAAGTAATGCATTCCTGAAGCTGTTTAAACTTGTCATGGTAAAGACTGGAGAAGACGGGAAACACTGGCAGGTGCTCGTAAGACAGCATAGTATAACTCCAGCTGTGATGATGATGGTGACAATTTAAGTACTGAAGTAGTAGGCAGTAATTGTCTCATTAATTTTTGCTGAGAATCAGTGGAACTACCAGTGAAATTCATGATAGAGAATTGATAGTTCTCCGTAGTTTCTTTTCCACTTAAAAAGTTATGCATTCCCAGCATGCTCATAAAATCTGCATCTTATGTTTAGTAACACTATAAGCCTAAAAACGAGAAGCAAGTTTTTCACTAAAATGAATATCTCACCACGTGAAAACTTCATTATGGTAAGTACTGCAATAGCAGCTCGAATGGTCAGCAAAAATAACGTTCAAAATCTTCATTTGGGCTAGCTGGTTAGCCATCATGTTTTTAGCAAACATCACAAAAACAACCAAGAAAGGCTATGTATGGGCACAAAGACAAAGGCTGTGGCGAAATACTGACTTGTTCATTCATAAAACCTGGGGCGAAATATAGATCCTGAAGGCTCATAAGAAACAAATACACAGAAAAAAAGAAGAAAAAATAGGTACGAAAGACAGGTAAAGATGAGACTGCAGAATAGGGAAAACGAAGTCCAGGTTAATACCGACATGCGGGCTAGTTTCTTTTCTATTGCGACAGCATGCCTTTTGGCATGAACTACTGACCTACAGAAACAGGTACACGCCTGATTCCTCAAAGATGTCAAGCAAAGTGCGGTGGTGGGGCCCCAGTATCCAATCAGGCATATTCGGCGGTCAACCTGGGGGCGGTCCGCAGGTGTTCCTGCCGGAGAGCGTGCAGGGAGGGTGGGTTCAGAGTATGTGTCCAGTGTCCACCTTTCAGGCAGGAGCGGGACAGAAAGGGCAGGAGTCACCGAAGAGGGTTTGGTGCTGTGGCGACTACGACCAGGCTACCGCAGGGATCGGTACAACCGGTAGATGTACCGTTGAAAGCGAAATAATTTCTCGCCGCGCAAGGCCGCCAGTGTTGTCTGTGCAGCGCGGGTAGTCGACCCACTGATGTCGACATGTTGCTAGCTGTTTGATGAATAAGAACGCATTAGTGAAAGCACGGGGCTTCTGATACGTCTTTGAACCTTCGTAAGAAGAGCACAACGACTAAACTTGTCGAATGTTTTCTCAATACCTGTCAGTATTCCAAATGCAGTTCTTTTCCATTTAGAGTTGCCACTAGTAAAAAAGTTGGCACCTTCATCGCTGTTTCAGAGGGAAAATTTGGCGCCAGTGATGCAAACCGGTGATGAATAAAATAGTGCGAACTATTATCGGTGATTTTTCAAGGTCTTTGAAAAAAGGGGAGTCGTGATATTGGCCGATAATTATCAATGGTAATTAGATCACCTTTTTAAAACAGGTTTTACGCTAGCTAGATGCAAGCGTAACCTACAGGAATATAGACAAGTATCGAAGATACGTCAAGACCGGTGACATAATTTTTACAGGATTGTGAGGACAAAAATATGAGAAATACACTCGCTTCACGCTGAGAGATTTTGTGTAATCCCCTGCAGACTTGGGATTTCCAAACGAGGAATTTCTACCTCTTTGGGCTATATTTCCGCCGCAAATTAACAAGAAATGAACCCTTAACATCATCAATCTAGTCGGATCTAGCTGTCTCGACATCATTTACTTTAATTATTAGTAATTTTCTTGTCGCTCAAAGCATACATGACGCCGGAGAGCTTCTCAACAGCTGCTTCTAAATGACATCAGTAGGGACCACTAGTGCTATCAGTCATATCGGCGTAATAACTAGCCTTAGTGCTCAGTTTTGCTATTTAATCTGTTGCAACAAACGGTGCATGATCAAGAACGTTGAATGGTGCCTGACGTCACTGTGTTCGTGCGGCGTACTGCGCTGATAAAACTTTCTAGGTGACGACGCGCCAGTGATTATTCGAACCAAGGTGCTCGAACGCTGTTCGGGAACCCTGTCGTTCCAAAGGAAACGCGAGACATCTTGAAGCGAGTTTCCAAGGTCTGCGCTGTGCCACGGTTAGACAAGGTGCAACACTTCGCACTTTTTCGCGACTCCGTGTCAAGGATTGATGGCAAAGATGCAGAGAGACGCATCGCGGACTGCACGGACGCATTGTCAACCACGTGTATGGAAAAGCCACACCTCAAACTCAAAAGGACTGCAGCTTCCCTTCGTGGTGGAGGATTGAAACTGATTCAGTCTGACAAGGAGGGAGGTTTTGTCGTTACAGCATCGGAGTTGTACTACCGGAAAGCACAGCAGGCAGTAAGCGAGAACTTCCACGTATCTGGAACAGTTCCCCAGCGGGTCAAGGAAGAGGCGATAAGGATGTGCGAAACAGCCGGCTTATCACAAGTTCTAGCGTTGATGAAGAAGGAAAACGGACCCTGTTTGAAGTCATTTTTTTCAAGGCAAAGGCGTACAAAGAAGGATCACCTTTCCGTGTCATCATTTCAGAAAGGTGCACCTGGCAACAACCTCCGGGTCGGTTTCTGCAGAGAGCACTTTCTGCTCTGAAGCTTGAGGAGACATTCCTGGTGAGGCGCTCTGCAGATGTGTCAGAGTACTTGGGGGAGATAGGACTGGGACATAAACATGTGAGTGCCTTTTCAGTTGACCTCAAAGACATGTACTTTTCCTTACCGCATGCTCCGATAATAGAAGCCGTCAGTGAGGGCATCGAGAGTTTGGAGGACGTGCCCTTCGAGAACACGTGTGGTGTGAGCGTGGATAAGTTTCTGGACATAATAAGTTGCTACCTTCGCTCCTTGATAGTGGAATCCAGCAATAATTGCTATTTGTAGAAAGAAGGAATATGTATAGGATCTTGTTTGGCACCCATCCTGACTGATCCATTTTTGGCACGGCACGACAGACGGCTGGTAGGGAACCTGCGGCCGCACGGTGTCGTCAAGTTCTTTCGCTATGTTGATGACTTCTTGATCCTTTGTGAATGTGAGGAAGGAGACGCGGAGAGACGGTCCTCGAGCATAACTGAAGTGTTTACGTCAGTGCTAGAGGACTTCAAGGTGACAAAAGAACTGCCTTCATACGGGAGTTCGAGTTTTTCGGACATGGAGCTCATGTTCACAGCGTAAAACGTGTGCTGGAGATATGCTCCGCGATAAAAAAAAAAGTTTTTTTCATACTCCTCTGCACATTCGAAGCTCGCGAAGCGTGCAATCGTAAAAGCGGCACTCAAGAGCGCCATTGGCAGGTCGTGCCCACACGAGATGTACGCAAATGCGCAGTCATAGGTGGCTCTAGAGATTATTAGACGCGGGTCTCACCAGGTTCATGGTCATGAGTGTAGGAAGGTCCCTTCCGAAGGAGGAGCGGAAGGGGAGGAAAGACGACCGACTTGTTCCTCCAGCATCTGAAACAGCCTTCATACCACGTGTTCACAAGCTTTCACATCGCATCAAGAAGTGTGAGGGGCGCGCTGGCATACTAGTAGTTTTTTCTGTCCCGAACAAGCTGAGTGTCCTGCGCCGACGTGTCAACAACGACGGACCCTTGCGACCCTCATGCGACACGGGCCACCGGAAACGATATACCGACTGTCAGTTCGGTGTCTTATTTGATGTGCCACTATCTTGTGGTAAAACATACGTAGGGCAAAAGGGTCGTTGTCTCAACACCAGATTAAGCGAGCACGACAGATCACAAATAACAGGCACAGGCAGCAATGTAGGTGCACACTGTAAAACTGACCCTAAAAAAACTTGCAGGTCATTCTTGTACCTCACGAGCGTGGTTACGAAATGCAAAATCAAGAAAGAGAGGAAAGTTTTCGAGGCACTGATCTTTCAGCAGAGGGGCTACAATTCTGTCAGCAAGCCATCTGTTCACCTGACCGAGAAAGAAACCTATTTCTCCTGTTGACTCGACAATTATTGCATCTCTTCTATCGAGTTGTCTTACATGTTGTGTTTTGTTCTTCTTTGTTAGCTTTCTTTTCGGGGTATATATTTCGCTCCTGGCGGATTAAACTTGTGTCGTTTTCTTCCTTCGTCCCGTATTTCGCGCTGGTTTACCTTTCTTTAGAGTGTATCCCATTCATTGAGGGTGCTCTCATTTTTAGAAATGTCCAATAATGTTTTATTTTTGGCCCAGTGCGGTGCAGAAATTCCGATGAAATCCATGGCACGTAATTCTTTTACGGTTTGTATCTATGTGATGGTGGAAAATATTTTCACGGTGTATATTAACTTTTCATAAAAAATAGCCATATGGAATATTAGTACAAACTATAAAACACCTCAACGGATCTCGTCTTTCGACTTGTGTGCGAAAGCTGTGAGGTCTAGACTGTGTGATTGCTTGATGTTAATAATTTTAATCAGATAACATTTTACATCATATTTTTCAGTATAGATATAAATTCTCCGTGTGGTCAATGGTCCCACAGCGAATGACACTGGGTTTCTTGTATGACACATCGAAATTATTGCTACAGAGATCAAGTAATGGTCCGGTGATGGAGTAAAGCGAGTGGTTTCTGTTATTACGTTAGGCAGTCCTTTCAACAAGAGGATCCCGAATTGCCCTACATGGCATTAATAAGGAACATGTCAATAATAAAAGCATTGCTACCAAAAATATAATTATTCCCACTACTGAAGTGAAATGGCGGTCAGTGAACGGAAGAAAAGCTTTCGGACCCCAGTTGGAGAGCAGGTAAAATCAGGCAAAGTTGTACAGGCATAGAGAAGCTTAAACCCCCGAGAGCAATCTCTAATTAAACTTAGTTCAGGAAATATGCTGTAATTCATAATCCTATTCAGTAGCACGGATACACCATTTTTACAGGGCTACACCATTATCGTTAATTTTGTCGATTTAAGTAAAATGTTTCGTATGAAGAAAGCCTCAACAAACAAACTATGCCTCGCAAACAACGGTAACGTGAAAATCGAAAGCGCTAATCGCTAGTAGCCCGGAAAGCTTTCAGGCGGATCTCAAAAAGAACCCGCGTTAGTAGCAAAGCATTTCAATGGGAGCTACGCATATTTAACGAATATAAGGTAGGATTTTAAGTCGGCGTGAGCACTAGAACAGAAATGCCTGTGCTTGCAGGTGTTTCTCGATGTTCTTTATAGCGCTACAAAAAAAGGACACAGGAATAAGAACACAGGACGGGCGCTGACTCCAACTAACTTCAGTGAAGCTTCCACAACCTGCATTTATACACAACGAAGGACCAGAGCGCATGCCGGTGAAATATTTCTGGTAGATTAGTGAGCGCAGACTGCATGCTATCGTCTATTTAATAATCTGTATTCGCTATCTCGCAGGGAAATTGATGTGGTGCTGACGCACGTATCGCCCCTTTGTTTTATAAAAAATGCTTCGGCCAATTCGCGTGCTAATCTATCCTTACTTCTGCTTAGAATTTTGATACGCTCAGGTTGTGGTTCAGTTTTGGTCGTTCTCATCTTTGCACGAGTGGCAGTGGGCGGGTAGATTTTCAAACGATTCGGAAGCATTACTAAGTTAACGTTCATGTTCCCTGGCACGTTCGTTCACACAGCGGCCGGTCTGCCCGACATACACTTTGCCACATTTAAGGGGGATTTCATATACCACACCCGTGGCACACTGCACGTGCGGCTTTGCGTGCTTCGTGCCGCAGCCGGAACTGTCAGGGCTGTTACTGCTGACTTTGGGACACATCTTGGCCAATTTATTTGGCGCAGAGAAGACCAGCGGCACGTCGTACTTATTGACAACCCTTTTCGGGTGGCTGTGGGACACCCTATGTATATAGGGGATAACGACTGGCTTGGCGCTGCTACGTTGTGGTCTCCTTGGGGACGTCACCCTTCCAAAAGACATCGCAGACTTCCTGGGCAAAGGTCCGAAATGCTGCTTTGAACCAAGTGTCCCGATGCATGAGTTGTTGGCTCTTAACCGACGCGTAGCAAAGAAAGCGGAAAAAGAAGACGAAGAAAGGTGCGTTCTCCACGGCGTAGATAGCCTCGCAAGAACCACGCTGAAGAAACCCGTCGCGAAGGGGAAATCCATGGCGGCCAGGGTGGTGGTGTACTGCAGGGATAACGGCTGTTCTCTCCTGCAAGCGGATAAAGAAGGATGCTTCGTCGTCTTACCTTCTGGCTTTTACAACGAAAAAGCGATGCAAGTAATAGAGAAGAACTTTGTTAGTGGCTTAGGGACTCACGGTTTGCACTGGGTAAATTTCTGGTGGGAAGGTAAAGGTGCCACTTATCAGCAATGCTGGTCTGCGTAAATCCCTGGGGATATTTTTTGTTGTTACTTAGCAGGCATACTAGCGGTAAGCTAAACCGGACTGTTTTGTTTATCAATTGAATCCATGATTATGAATGAATTTCTGTATCAGTGCGTTTACTTGCGATAGCAATATACGCCAATTTTCGTGAATGTAACGCTACCAGAACAGCCGGTAGAAAATATCGGCAATGCGCTCTAGCTCAGCGCTACTGGCTTAAAAATCCGCCCCATTTATGTTCTTAGTTTGAGAAAATCAGCAGTGGCTTTTAAGGAGCGCAGAAGAATATAACGAAAGGAATGGGTGGATACGTGTCTGCTTCTAGGTCTGTGTTTTCGCTTTTCGCTGTCTTCTCGTGTGTGGCGTGGGTCGGACAGTGCCCTCCGTGCGACCGAATGCTGACGACGCCCCTACGGAGAAATTCCCGGCACGGCGGGCGCATTCTCAAGTGAGAAAACCCAACCGGAACCCTCAGGGGCAAGCTAGGCTTAGCTCGGCGCTGCCGAGCGAGGCCGCGCTACGCGTCTGCATGGATTCTGCGTTGTCGACGACGGCTACGCGGATGCCCGCTGTGTTGCCACCTGACGCAGCCTCCACGTCCACGCAATCGTCAGCGCCTCTAGGCCTACAGCCTGCGCCGTCTTTCGATGCTACGACTTTGGCCTGTGACATGGACTGCTCTACCGCCTCCGTGCCCGTGGCACTCCCTCAAGAAACTGTGCCCGTCGCGCCAGTTCAGTATTCCCACCAAGGGCCGTCACCAGCGTCTGAGCCTCCTCCACAGATGCCTCCCGTGAGTCAAGGCTCTCTTCCGCCTGCTGCGAACTCGTTCCGCGTTACCATCAAGCCTACATTGCGCTTTGATATGACTGCCATCCCTGCCCGGAATGTTCAAGCCACAATTGACCATGCCCTTGGCTCTTCGAACTACTGCGGGTTTGTCGTCCATCGCCCATCGAACACCATCACGGTAAACTTGTCATCCTTGATGGACGCCCAGAAACTTTGCGCAGTTACGCGGATCCCCCTGGATGACAGCAAGCATGTCCCGGTGCAAATATATTTTGCATCTGGTCCTGACACACTCCGCTGCATGGTTTATCATGTCGACAGCACGAGCCCTCCCGAGGAGGTGCGCGCAAATATTCGCTGCTCAACTCATGTTGTACTGCAAGCACGGCCTATGGGTCGCCGGGGCTCATACTTGCTCATCCTGCAAGGCCCGTTGACTCTCCCGAAGTACCTTACCTACTACGGTGCGATCGTCAAACCACAGCCCTTCCGACCTCGTCGTATTTTTTGCTATCACTGCCACAAAGAAGGTCATATGCAAAATACCTGCCCTAATCCAGCAGCTGTGGCCGACATGAATGAACCAACAGCTCATTGTGCCCTGTGCAAATCGCCGGACCATGACATTCGCTCCCCCGCTTGTCCAAAGAAGAAGCAAGCGAAGAAGTTTCACAAGTCGCCTGCAAAAATGGATGTCCCTACAAGTAATCGCTTTGCAGCTCTCGCATGTGACGACAACGACTTCCCTGAACTTCCTTTATCTGAGCCTGCTGCTCACCATATGTCTCCTCGCCAGCGTACATATGCACAAGCGGCTCACCTTCCCGGATCAAATGGTACGCCCAAACGTCCAGTGCATCCATCACATGTGGATACTACAGATGAAGACACAGCTTTAGACAATGCAATCGCGGAGGCTCGCCGCCGACTAGACGAACTCACCCAGCGCCGGGAACAGCGTCGTTCTCAATCCACTCGAAGAATTCTCATAACTCGGGAGCAATCATCAGAGGAATCACCTAGGGTAAGCACTGGCCCACAATCAGGTGCCGACCACCTGTTAGCCGTGACTACCCCGACAGTGGACAAGATATTAGCGCTGATGAAGCAGGTGACATCCCTCATCGTGGAAGCTCTTCGGCCTCGTCATGGATAGCGCATCATCATCGGTGGTGGTGCAGTGGAACTGTCGAGGTTTCGCTAATAAGGCCTCTGAAGTGAACATCCGCCTTCGCGACGGAAAGCTGAGGGCATGGGCGTTCCTACTGCAAGAGCATAATGCACTCCCACGCCTTTCAGGTTTCTGCGCATACCATTCACCATCTATCCCTGATCGCCGTTGCACCGCCTCCTCCCTCAGCCCAGGTAAATCTGCAATTTATATTCACAGTTCAGTTCCGCACACACCGCTCGACCTTTCACGGTGGTGCAACACACGTCAAGAGGTTGTCGCCCTTCTCGTAAAACCTGCACGCACACCCCTTATTCTAGTTTCTTTTTATAGTCGTCCTGGCTCCGCATCTCCCAATCTGGGATGGGTTCGTTTTCTACGTTCAACCAACTCGGGTATCCCTATTCTAGTTGGCGGTGACTTCAACGGCGCACACACTGCGTGGGGTTACCCATCGAATTCCTCAAGGGGTTCACACATCCAAGGGAGCTTTTCGGATCATTCCTTTCAACTTTTAAACCACCCGAATACTTCTACCCGCCCACGAGGTGGCCCGTATTCACCTGATTTGACTTGGTGGTTAGGCCCCGGTAACCCTCGTTGGGCTGTTGATTCTGATACTTGGGGTAGCGATCACAGCCCTATTTTTATCTCCCTCACGCCTACGCGTCTACGGAAAATACGCCGCACTGTACGAATAACATCATGGGATTCTGTACGCGCAGACAATCATTTATCTACATTCAACCCCTCTTCAGCATTGTCTACTCTATCTGATGTTCTCGCTACTCACACTATTACCACTACTGTAAATGAAGATGACCCAAACCCGGACATACATCTCTTGAATCTGTGGGCTCTTCGTCGCCAGGCGGATCTTTACGCTACTCGTCACCCCGATGACCCTTCGGCTCTTCCTACTCTTCACCGCGCTACCGCACGGGCGCGGCGCTATGCAAAGCGGCTAGGCAGGCAACGCTGGGCTGCATGGTGTGCCCGCCTGTCCTCTACGCAGGGCAATCGACATCTTTGGAGAGTGTTTCACGCCATGGAGCGCCCTTCTCAGGTTGCAGATTACACAGAGAGCATTCGCCTCGCGCTAAATGTGGATGAGGACACATTTGCACAACAAGCGGCCCGTCAATTTTTTCCAAACCATGACTGCACCGCTACGTCTCCACCTGAATTATCGGTAACAGAGCCCCCCGATGGGATTACTTCTGACCTCACCATGGCAGAGCTGCTGGCCTCCATTGACCGTTTAAAAACTACTACTACTCCCGGGCACGACGGCATACCTAACTCCTTATTCCGTAACTTGGAAGGGAGGGCTTTGGAAACCCTACTTGATACTTTTAACGAAGTGTGGCTTTCTGGCGTCATGCCGGGAGACTGGAAGCATTCTATTGTGGTTCCAATCCCCAAGTCAGGTCAGCCTCCAGTATCTCTCTCGGCCCTTCGTCCAATTTCCCTTACCCCTACCATCTGCAAGCTTTATGAAAACATTCTAGCCGCACGCTTATCATGGTGGCTGGAATCCCATGATTGTTACCCAGATTCCCAAATTGGTTTCCGCCCACATATTGGAACGGAGGACGGCCTTGCTACTTTGGCTGCTGACGTGCTTGACCACTCTCCACAGAGTCGCCTTGTACGAACCGTAATCGCTACAGACATAACAAAGGCATATGATAACATCCTTCACTCTGCCATTCTTGCCTCCCTTCAAACTCTTGGTCTCCCTCACCGGTTCCTCCTCTCCATTCACGCCTTTTTAGCAAATCGAACCTTCAGCGTGCGTGTCCACGGAAAGCCCTTTGGTAATTTCACTTCCAATAGAGGAGTGCCGCAGGGCTCCGTTCTCGCCCCCACATTATTTAATGTGGCTTTAATTCCTCTGGTTCGAGCCCTAGAGACCATCCCTTCTATCCGCGTGCTTGCATATGCCGATGATATCACCTTGTGGTGCTGTCATCCAGATGCGTCTATTCATCAGTCGGTCCTTCAACACGCGCTGGATGTATTGACATCTCGCCTCCCACCTTTGGGTCTAACACTCTCTCCTACTAAATCATGTTTCATTCGAATTGGAAATAAAGCCGCCTTACGGAAAGCTCCCCCTTTAAATTTTACGGTACATAATTCTCTGATTCCTCAGGTAGAAACTGTTCGTATTCTTGGTCTTCTCCTCCATACATCTGGGACTGGCACCCCGTGGCTGACAGCCACCCGTAAATCGGCTCACGCTACTCTAGGTCTGATTCGTCGCATAGCTATGCGCTCTGGTGGCGCACGTGCTCATACGGCCCGCCAGCTTGTGCGCTCTATCCTTCAGCCACGGATAGTATATCAGGCTCAATTTCAACGTCTCACCCGCAGACAGTGGGACTCCCTTGAAGCTATCAATCGTGAGGCTATGCGCGTCATAACATATCTGCCTCGTTTAACACCCATACCTGTGCTACAGGAGTTCGCCCAACTTAATACACTCAATGAGATCATCGACCAACGGGTGGCAAATAGAGCTCGAAAACAGTCTCTCAAACTTCATCGTTTAAAGACACTTCCACCGTGGTCCTATTGCCAGCTCACTGACAATCGCCCCACTGTTTCCCCGTCGGTATCAGCAGCGTATCTGCCTGAAGGGTGCATATTATACACGGATGCATCTCATTCTGCAGAGAGGGGAGTTACTGCTGTGTATAGTCCATCTCATCCGCATCTCAACTCTCGCGCGACGTATACTGCTGATACGTGCACTCCCCTGGCATTGGAACTTCAAGCCATTTACAATGCCATTGCTTCCCTTCCGCTCGTTCCAACATTCAATACAGTTCACATTTACACCGACTCCCTCGCCGCCCTTAAACAGCTGAAGGCTGTTCGACGAACGTTCCAGATTTCACAATCTATTCATGTGCTCTGCGCAAAGTATCCATGTCCTGTGCGCATACACTGGATTCGCGGCCATGCCCAGGATCCACATAACATTCAAGCGGATGCTATGACTCATCTTCATACATTAGACGATCCGCCACCTTCCCCTCTTCCCCCAGATCCGTTCCTGTCCCACGTTTCCGATTCCGAAGTTCTGCGCCAGCGAACACGCGCTCTAATTCCTCCGTGTTCGCACCCTCTCCCCCGTAGTCTTACTCGGCAGGAGGAGGTATCCGTGCGCCGGATTCGGGCAGGGGCGGCTCTGACACCATCTGTCCGTCAACGGTGGCGTGCCAAAGATCTGCCACTACCTGACAGGTGCCCTCACTGTGGCGCTGCACCGGACATATGTGATGTGCGGCACTTGTTGTGGACGTGCCCAGCGACGGCTGCTATCAGAAAACGGCTCCTCAGGGAGGTTGGCCTGCGGTGGAACCGCGAAAGTGACTTCGTGAAGTGGACAATGGACAACCGTTTCATTAACAACCTCTGCGACTACCTCAGCGCAACGGTTCTTCACTCCTTCTTTTAACTTTCAATCCCGTGCATTCCTTCCCCCCTTTCCTTTTTCAACTTATGCCTCATGGCACACTTCTCGAATAAAAAAAAAAAAGAATGATCTTGCCGCCCCTTGGTGTGGGGGATAATACTGGAAGTGTAGCAGTTCCTCTTGAGATGCGCATTTTCTTCCCTTCCATGCATGCTCCTTGCGCGGTAAAAAGAACGAAGAGCATTGGAGAGACAAAGAACTTTTCTGAAAATTTACCCTAACGCAACAATGATGTCCCTGAAACGAAGCAGCGTACACCGCTGTAGCAGATGGCACAAGCACCGGATACACTTCAACATCGGCTGTGGGATTGAAAAATAGACCAATAGACTAAGGAGAATATTTGTTCAATCGTATTGCACCAAAAGTGCGCCTGAATCCAACGACACGTCGCATATGCGCCCTGCTGTCGTTGTAATAGTGGGGCCATAAATCTCTAGTACGCTTAGAAAGCAATTTAGGCCCGTAGGCGCAATGTTTGCCACAGATCGTGAGGTTCACTTCCTCTTCCACAAGTATGGTTTCGATCCGGCGGCTAACAGTAGAGCTGTCGCCTTCGTTTGCTGCTCCCGCGTCGTAGCGAATTTTTTTCCCATCTTTACATCCGCCCTCCGTCTTCAACTCGTGACTGAACGCTTCAATGAATTGCCATGCATAAACGATGCAGCTTTAGACAGTGTCTTAAGCCTTGATGAATTCATCGAAATGATTTTAAAACAGGGGTACTCTCTTTTTTTAAGAGGGTAGCTGACGTCGCGTTTACCCTATTTAAATTATCCTGCCATAATCATATCCTAATCATTATCAGTTTAACTACCGTTCATTGCAAAAAAAGGCCTTCCAAAATCGCTCCAACAACCACCTTATCCACGCACACTTCCTAATTTCATCCGCTCACCAGACTAAAACTACATGTGCCATCAAGTGAGAGTTAGATCCCTGCGAATGCATTCATTGTGTTGTTTGGAGATGACTGTACGGCTTTCAAAGAACTCTGTTTTGTTAAGGATAGCAACATAAAACAGAGGTTTACTTTGAGAACTGATGATTGGCTCGCGTTGGCGCGTGGAGCGGATTTCAGATGGACCTGTATTCTTGAGCACTTCTTGATAAGATATTCATTTAGATTTTTGCTTACATCCTTCGTTTTGGAGCTTCTACTGAAGCAGGAAGCTAAACTTCGTGGGAGTTACTCGATATAAGAGTCTGACGTTGTGATGACATTTTCACAACGTGTTCACTACCACCGCACATTACAATTTTTCAAGGGAAAGCTTAAAACAGAGTCCACACCTACTACGATACTAAAAGTTCCGTGATAGACAAGTCGGTATACGTTCATTTCAAGAAGGATACACGCATCACGAAGTGGAACAAAGCACTAAGAAAGCACACAACACGGACGCTCAGTCCTTTGTCCTGATTCGCGCTGTGTGCATCCTTCCAAAACTTAACTAGAATATGGAGCCGTAGTGCAGAGCCTGCACACCAAAAATACCTGCTAACTAGTTCATGGAGGAATTAAAGCAACAGGGTTTAGTGTCAGAAAAATAGGAGCGATGATTTATCTACAATATAGATGCAGCGCATAATCCTCATAGATTGGAAGCGCGGAGAAATATCTGCATTAATTATAGCGATTCTGTGAAACTTTGCAGAGGGAGAACTTTTCAAATCCAACGACACTCATTCCCACAGTATACTCTAAAACCAGAGAACTATAAATTCAGTTTTCTTTTCATACACAATCGAAGACTGAAATTTCCTTGCAAAAGTGTAGAAATCAATAAACGTGCCAAGCGAACTGCAACATATGGTTAATACTTGTAATTAGCTTTACTGTAAGGGGCTTGTATACATTTTCTAATGTAATGTACCTTCAGCCAGATGCTTTATTAGCAGGCAATGTGTCGAAATATTAACTACATTAAGATTCTCGATTAAACAATTCACACAAAGCTCAAACCAGGCAGTTCTCTTTATAACAGTAGGCCCCAATAGAAACCATATTCTATGCGCATCAGCGTGACGCTGCAACGCATGCGAATAGCAAACAGTGTCTGCTCAATTTATTGATGGTAGTGGCAAGTTTTCGTCGAAGCTGCATTTAAATTTCGCGAAAATTGCGCACTGTGCGTGATAGCATGCTTAGTTACTCCTAATTTGAAGAAACAAATTATTTTTACCAATTTTTGAATTGTGCACGTATTCTATTATGCCGTATCCTTTCCGGTTATATCGTCATAGCTTAACCGGGCAATTTTCTCCGCTCGTACTGACGGCAAATGGCTCGTCTTACACCTATCGAGATTTTGCGCGTTTATTCCATTGCCGATGGTCGTGAGGTGGGCTGAAGCGAAAGGTTGAGGAGGAGCACACAAGTGAAGATGCTTGGAGCCGAGCTTTCATTGCGATGGCTTCGGCGGAGGACAGGCGGCGCGAACAGCGCAGGCGCCAGCGCTCTGCGTGCCAGTGGACGTGCACAGAGGTGTTTACGGCAAAGCGACGTCATACCTCCAACTGGAAAGCGCGGAAGAGTTTCCGTAAGCGCATGCTGAGGCGCTGATGCACGCTGCACGAACTCATCTGTGTGGATATGGCAGAGTAGTGACGTCACAACACTGATATTTTAATATCGGCACGAGGCATCGTAGACACCAGCAGTCCCGGTGTATCCTGTTTGCGCTCAGTTTAACAATTTACGCGTCGATAGGATGAACAATGCATAATTTTTCATCATGGCAGGTAACTTGGCTCGTTTTATTGTTAACCAGGGATGGGAAAGCAAGAATCGTCCATTTTGTTTTAGTACTCTGACTATTTAAGTTAGCCCGATCTTTATGCTTGTGGTTTTGGTTGGATGCACAAGCTGGGATCTTTGCGTTATGAACTGTACCGCAGCACGTCCATCTCTTTAAAAGAAAATGTGCCTCGATTGTTCTCCTTGTTTTGGTATAAAATATTGCCCAGTAATGGGGCCAGACTGCTTGTTATTCAGGTGTTAGCTGCCTCCCGCGCACCGGCCCATAGAGGAGGTCTTTCCGCCTTCGAGTCGCCTGCGGCGTTTCGGGAAAACCCCGACTCCAAAGCTTCTTTGACTGCCCCGTTACAGCCCATGCTTATCCAGGCGGACCGGAGAACGTGATGTCAATGGTTGAACTTCGCAGTTTCCGCATGTATTATCTCCCATATCCTGACCATTGCCTTCGGGGCAGCAACGCTGCCGGCATCCTGCAGAGGGGAACGAAGCATTTTTGTGTTTTCAGTATGTTGTACGAAAATAATGTTTTCATAACCCTTCTTCCTTGACCTTTGCAGGCGCCGCTCGCTGCTTCCGTGGAGACACATAAATTTCGCGCGTAAGTTGTCGAGTTATGGCGCTCTTTCTTCGGACCTTCATTGGCCTGGAGAAAGATGCTAATAGTTTGCTTCGCAGCGAGAAACATCGACCATTTGTTTTCGACACTCATGTGCCCCATTGGGTAAGAAACTTGATGGTAATCGCAGAATTGTGTCAAGTTCCAGTACAATACAGCAGTTAAATTTTGTTCTATTGCGTTGAATTCTTCCCACTCTCAGGATGAACTGGCCAATCCTGGATGTAACGAGGGCGTTGTGTCGGTCACGTCGTTCCTTGTTTTGTCAATGTTGAACCCTTTTGTTCTTTTAAACGAGGTCGCCGCGGTCCTGGAGCCGATGACGAGGCACGGATGGACTCACAAGAATAAAATTGTTGATTATGCTGATAATGCTTTTGAGGAGTGTAGCAGCGAGAAACCGCTATATTATTGTATGTATACTTTAAGGCCTACTATACAGAGTGCAAGTTTTTATGTCTGTAACCAAAACATTGCAAAAACATTTGAATCCAAATTTACCTGATGTGTGTACTTCGTTAAGCTCGTTGCTCGCTTTGAACTAATACTCACGTCTGCAAGCGCGGCTGTTTAGGAGGCACGAAACACAACGTGTGGTGCAGCGCCGCGCCGCATAAAGGCGATGTTGTGCACGCTGGTACCGCGGCGCATTTAATTTGTGCTCACTGCACAAACAGGCAAAAAGACTCGAGAAATAATTCTCTCTCAGTAGTCGAAGAGCCCAAGCACTTTATAGGAGCCAGAAAATGATCGACTGAAAATTTACACAAAATTTTCCACTCCGAACGCCGCGTTTCTCCTTTTTCACTTTATGGTGGTAATATCAATGGGGGAAGTGGTTTTAGTTGACGAAATTTTTTTTATTCCTTTTCCGAGTCACAGGACAATGGTCGTTATTCTTAACCCCCGACGGCGGTGCGAGCTGCCTTTGCTTCGCAATATTTTAATCTAACGATGTTTCAGAAAACGACGTAATAATATCTTAGTTGCGGTGTCAGCTAACCGACCGCAACTGTGTACGATCCGGTGGCCATATTTCTGGCAATGTTCTCCTGGGGCACTACCTTTGAACCTCCTGGTAAACTGCGTTCTCAGATAACAGCAACAGCCCGCTTGGAGCGCTGTGATGCGCATGTATTAAAGCGTTGTAACTTTTGTTTACTCCTTAAAGGGTGCCATTTTTCCACCCTTTGAAATGTATGGCATTTAAAGACTATGCTTCCGAGGAGGAATACATAGACCATTATATTAGCGCAAGTTTGAGCAGTTATTTCTTAGTGCATTAGTGCTTTTCATGTTCTTGAAAGGAGGCTTGTCATTTGAAGTCATCACTATTTAGGTTCCAATCTAAAATCTTGAAACAAACAGTAATAAACGGAATAATCCTTCTATCTTTCGGTTATATTCTTCTTCACAGCTCCTATTGCGTTTCACAGTCATTAGCAGTCAGTTAATTGAAGTACAAATCTACTTCTGTTGCTTCTTAACGTAATTAATATGCATAATGAGAAGGCTGCACTGTATGGCAACCGGATAGTGTGCGATTTTCTTGGATTTGATGCCACGGTGAGGTGGCGCCTCGGACTAGTCCAAGGAGGAATGGTTCCGCGGTACCACGTCGTTTGCTCTGTCATAGGGCTTCGTCGCCACATTCAGACGTTGTTGACAAATGTTTTCGATCAATATATCTTAGAAGCGCTGTTACATGAATGTTTGGAAGATAGTGATAAAGAAGACCCGCTAAATGTCTTTAACGTGAGTTTTATGGCTCCAGCAATTTAGAGAGAGAGCATGAGAACCGGAAGTTTTAACTCTCTAGTGGGATGCTTGTACGGCCAAGACACTGCAGTTTTTATTAGGAACGGAGTCTCTAGTATTTCTAAAGATATCATTTGTCGGGGCTTTAGAAGGGCCTATTTAAATAATGAGCGCCATTTCTTAACAAAGATTGCGGAGCACATGTGACTAACGTGCGCACTTCACGGGCGAAGTTTAATGAATAACTGTTTGTATTGACCGGCCTTATTACAATATACTTGTATGCTGATATGGCGCTTTGTTTACGGAACGGAGCTGGGTGATATATGACAGTATTCAATTTACATTTCACCCCCGTGGTGGCTCAGAGGTTATGGGCCTCTGCTGCAGAGCAGAAAGGCGCGGGTTTGGTCCTGCACCTGTGATGGTCGCATTTCGATGCAGGCGAAATGCTCGAGGCCCGTGTACTGTACCACGTCAGCGCCTATTAAAGAACCCCGTGTGGTCGAAATTAACATTAGCCGTCGACTACGGCGGCCCGCATAGCTTGAGTCTCTTTGGGACGAATTAAGCTTCATAAAACCAAACCGATCAAATTTATTTCATTCTGATTCTTTTTGCACTACCCGAGATATATCAGCGGTCCGGGATAGATCCTTTCTCCTCTATCTAGTTGCAATCTACCCCTCTCTTTTTTTTTTCTGCACTTTGCTGCTCCATGCCCTCGCTGTTGTTGACATCAGCCATTCATGCGGTCGGATGATAAGAATCGAACGGAACTGTAGCGCTATCGCTTCAGCAAGCACGAAGAAGGCGAAGCGAATCGAACACGCCAGGTGCCCCACCGGGAGAGGCAGCCATTGTCCTCAGCTTCCCACAGCGTAATCCACCATGGCCTGCCTGGCTTCATAGGGGGTAAAATATGGTTTTGATTCATTCCCATCACGCTGGAAGACGATGAATTTTGCGCGAGCGTTAAATTTGCTATGAAGGAAGTCGTGCATTTGAAGGAGGTAATCAATTGGTGCATTCGGTCGTCTGTATATACCGCCCACAAGTACCAAATTGCCCGTAATGTTGACAGTGCACCAGACACTTTCATGGTTTGGTATGCCACATTCTTTCTGGAAAACGAGGTTCTCTTTTATTGCTATGGCTACGCCGCCCCCTCGCCCATCGCGGTCTGAGCGGATCAAGGCGTAGGAGCTGGGAACTATTTCTGAGTCGTGTATATCAGAATGTAGCCATGTTTCTGTTATTTCAACTACATCCGGCGAGTACAGCAACAACAGTTCTTCAAATTTATCGGTTTTGTTAACGATACTTCTGGCATTGAAAAATTGTAGTGTAAATGCTGCTGAAGCCTGTGGTCAGTCCCTGCTACCTGCGGCACTTTTGGCTGGTGCACGTTCTGAATGCTTTAGCAGCACTCGCTTGTTTTCGCTTTTGTCCCACATGTACAGGTCGTCGTTTATCTTTAGTTTATTAAATATTAGAGCCACCTTATCACCATTGTCTCGATTTATCTTGGATGATTGCCATAGCCTCTTGCGTACTTCACGAACCGGTACGGAATAGTCCTCGGTGATTGACCAGTCGCTACCTTTCAGTTTGAAGCAGTTTTGAAGGATTTTTAGCTTTTCAAAGAAGTCGTATAATCTGAGTATGACAGGCCGTGCCCGATATGCGTTACTTTTTCCTAGCCGGTGGATACGCTCGACAGATCTAACATCAACGCCTAGAGTGCCTTTGAATATGTCATTCTTGACCCGTTTTCCAAGTTCCTCAGTATTTTCGCCTTCGTGTTCTTCTATGCCAAAAATTATTATATTGTTCCTGCGATTTCTGTTTTCAAAATCATCAAGTTTGCTCTTCATTTGTTCTAACTGTTTGCCCATTGCACTCAAGGCTTCCTCGCATTTTTGTACCTTTTCATTGTAGAGCTGAAGGGAGGCAAGACTAGTTTCTATTTCGGAAAGCCGGCTTTGCACACTTTGCAGACCTGTTTCTAAGAGATTCTGGGAAGCCTTTATGGATGTGAAAGTAAGAGGAATTTGTTCTTTTTTATCGGCATTTGGGCCAGGGTTTTCTTCAACGTCGCCGCTGAGTTTTAACAGCAAACAAATAACGCGCAACTATTCTGTCACGCATTGACTAACAAGGCCAGGGCTCTGCAGCACCACCAGAAAAACACAATTGCTTCTGAGAGAATCATGAGAAGGTCGTTTTTCACCAACCTGTACGAAGCAAAGCACGAAGTTTAGCATCGTGCTCCTGGCGATGCTGCCAAGCCCACTGGAAGGCGCCGAGGTACGGACCGGGATTTTATAGGGCTCAGATGATGTCACTGGGGTAGCTGTGGTGTCGAACGGACGCTCCAATGTGCACGTCACAGCGCAGTTCTCCACGTGCGGTAGTCTTGTCAGATGCAGCGCGTCGGTCGAGCAATCAGGCAGGTGCTGCAGCGGTATTGCTGATGTCACCCTGCAGGCATAACCGTCGATGGGTGAAAGATTGCCGCCGGTGTTTCCGAGCAGTCCCAGCAAAACCTGTACGAAGCAAAGCACGAAGTTTAGCAACGTGCTCCGGGCGATGCTGCCAAGCCCACTGAGCTATCTTCCACTGAGCCATCTTCCCTGCGAGCTAATGCGCGTATCCCTACCCTTGCTTGTCGGGGACGCGTTGCTTCGATGAAGTTTCTTTTTATTCTTTACAATGATCGCGTAAGACTTGATAGAAATCAGTACATCAAGGCACCTTATCATCGTTCGAAGCGATTAAACCATGAAAAGTGCATCATACCCATCCCAACGCGATGTAACACATATAAATTCTCATTTTTTTCCGTTAGCCATTGAAGAATGGAATAATCTGCCTCACGAATTCATGGACGACGTCTCTCTTGATATCTTTTTGAAAAACGTAGAGTCGTTTTTTGAAAATCAGAATTTACAATAAAAAGAGCAAAAGAGCATCGTGTTGACCTGATTGTATCGCTTCGTGGTCTCGTCGTTCTCCTTCCCAGTGTTTTAAATGCATCGAAATGAACGTGTATAGCAATGCGCATGTCCTTTGACCGTTGATGGTCTCAGCCTACTTGCTATGGTCTTTTCTACTGCAGGCGCATGTTTTGTATCTCTTGTATGTTATACTGGATATGCTATTGTTTGTATAATTGTCCCATTATTTTGCCCACTCCTGTAAGAGCCTAACTAGGCTTACAGTATGCTTAAATAAATAAAATAATAAAAATAAATCTGGCAAGACCCGGAGCTGATGCTGATCGTTGCCGCTCTCGGCGGGGCGCCTGGCGTTTTCCGACTCGCTTCGTCTTCTTCGCGCTTTCTGAAGCTGCCGCGCTACAAGGACCCCCGCACAGCGCGAAGGACGAGCTAGAGCGAAAATTAAAAAGGGCGAAGGCCGAACAGAAAGTACACACAAAGAGTACATAAGTACAAGCCGCTAAGTCAGGTGAAAGTTAGGCCATCGGGCTTGTGAGGCAAATTCGGGAAACCGTGCTTGGTTGCCTCCCAGCGGTTGGAAGTATGCGGCGAAGAGTGGTTGAAGGCGTAGCGGTCGCACGCGAAACGTTCCTCAGGGCAGACACGTCGAAATGTGCAGCCCCTGACGACAAGGAAGGCGTCTGATCTGGCGTTGTGCTCGTTGTTGTTCTGGAGATACGATTTCTTGTTGTAGACGATGTATGTAGTACATATAGGCAGGAGGCGTCGCTATATGCCGAAGACTTAGTGAAGTGCGTGGTGCCCGGCGGTGCGCTCAAATGCGATGTCGGCGACAGCGGGAGCTGAATAAACGTGTGCAATGGCTGTGGCACAAGGTACGCTAGAAATATATCGCATGCCATTGTGCTTACTGCCAGTTGCTGATGGCACGGGCTGCCAGGCCTTGAGCGGTATCACGCGCCGCAAACGGGGCCGGGATGGGCAACTTGCGAGAGCCGGGCCCATTGAAGAGCATGGATGCCGGGGTATTCACAACGTTACAAACAGGTAAGGTACACGCCTAGAACATGGGGCCAGCATCACTGGTGTGAGGTCCTGCCGAGGTTACCGGCTGTGTTAATTTCGAACCATCTTCGGGGCTTCTACGTGCGAAGATCACTTGGCTCTCGGAAGCTGTGTCTGCTGTGGCGCAGAGACAGTAACGATTCATGAGGTCGCCGCATGTGTAGTGAGCTGCCATGGGAGCTTCGACACATAAGTACTCTGCGATGGTGCGTTGAAGTGAGGCTCACGCACACACATCTAGCTATAGGCATCAATCATAGCTCAATGGAGAATGACACGGAACGTCCAACGAACGTGGTGCAGGAAGCGATGGTGCTTCGCTTATCGGCAAACCAATTGAATTTTCGCCCTTTTGTTGAGAGACGGTTCCTCAGGGCTTGGCGCTGCAGCAAGACCGTGCGAGCAAGGCTCAACAGGAGTCCTTGGGGAAGAGCAGCTTCCAGTCGGGTTTGCGACTGCAGCCAAAGGGTGTGTTCAAGTGCCGATGGCGTGAAAATAGAGTGGTGCGCCAAAAAACTGGGAAAAGAATGTCATTATCAGGACATCGAACAAGTGGTCGTCTAGCGGTAGAAGGTTGAGCTGGGTGCAATATCAGCCAGAAGTTTCCTCTTCACGAGAAAAAGCCGCCAAATCTGGGATATTACGCCGTTCACGTAGAGCTGGGCCTCGCATTGTGCGAACCACGCAATGATTCTGTGCGGTTGGAATGACCACAGCTGTAGACTTCAAGGGTCCTGGCGCATGACCGGGTGCCACTTGTCTTCCTCTGTGTTCATGGCGATGGGCGAGAGCGAGGTTGCAAGCTGTGTTGCGCTGGGGCAGGTGCTATGGTGGTCTGTGGCCACCAACTATGAGACATGAAGTGGTGGGAGACATAAATCAAGGGGAAGAAATGGGCTTGGGCAGGGCATGTTATGCGAAGGCAAGAAAACCGCTTGTCCTTAAGGGTAACGGAGTGGATTCCAAGAGAAGGCAAGCGTAGCAAGGGGCGGCAGAAGGGGGGTGGGCGGATGAGGTCAAGCTTGCGGGCGGGCGGGTGGACACAGCTGGCAAAGGACAGGGTTAATTGGAGAGACATGGGGAAGGCCTTTGCCCTGCAGTAGGCGTAGTAAGGCTGATGATGATGATGATGGCCGGCAGTGGTAGAAGACGGTGTGGCAAGGCCAGGATCTGAGGAGGATAGTTTCTATTCCCTGTAGCTTTAGAAGTTTACGGTTAAAATCTTGTGGTCGTTGGCAATACTATATAATAAGTGCTCGTAGTTTATTCATTTATTTATTTATTTATTTATTTATTTATTTATTTATTTATTTATTTATTTATTTATTTATTTATTTATTTATTTATTTATTCAAATACCCCAAAGGCCCTCCCTTGAGGGCATTACATAGGGGAGACACACGAAGCACTTTGACAACACTTTGCCCAAAAAGGCGCAGAAAAGAGAAAAACAAAAATACAGGCACCATTTTGAAGTACCCTAAAAAATAAAAACTACTACACTATAGCGCAAATAGAAAAGCGCAAAAATTCAGAGCTGGGATTAAGAATACAAAAACAACGCAGAAAAAAAAGAAAGAAAATAAACATCTGAAAGAAGGTAGTGGTATTCGAGGGAGCACAAAAGAAGGATTATTAACTCTATAAAGGTACAATGGTGCACAGGAACGTCACATTCTGATGTGAATACGCAGCATTTTGTGAAATTTGTCGGGGCGAACCTCGTACAATATGCAAGTCCTGAACAAAATTTTCAAAATTAAACAGTTATCCGATGTGCCTGGTGGCTCCCTGATGACCCCCTCAAATCTCTCCTCTGTTTATTTCTGTTACACTCTGAGCTAAAAAGTTTGTAAAAAGGTTGTAGGTGCACCGGTTACAAACTGTGACTTTGTTTTACAAACTTTTTACTAAATATTTACTACTCTCTTCATGGTATAGCTAATAAAGTAAATCTTGCTACGTTTCACTAACTGTGCTTGCTAGAATTAATGCATGGTTAGTAACCGCTTCCTTTAACCAAAAAAAAGTCACAGAAAATAACTGACATAGACTGTTGTGTGAATAAATTGGTTTTTGTATTTAAACATTTCATCAGGGGAGTGCAGTTATTTAGACTAACCTGTTTCTACAATCGCAGCTTAATTATGAAGGCTTCTTTCTTACCCTAACTGGTAAGAGCCACTAGCCCATAACTAAGAGTCAGATTTACGGGTATATAAGACAGGGAGGTTTACGTGTGCACGCACCGTGCCCGCGTCACGGCTGTGTGACCATCTGGTTTGTGCTTTTCTTGCATTCTGGACCTTTGTGTGGGCCCAGTAATGTTGTTTATGCCATCACTTTGCATAATTTGTGCATGTGCGCTGATGGGTGTCGGGATTTAGTCATATTTAACATGCAGCTTTTTTTATTTTTCCACTGCCCACAAACTTAGCAAGCCACGCCAGTCCACCGAACGAAGAGCCTAGTAACGTATGCGAAAACTTCTACCCATTTTCTTAGTAAATACTACTAGCTTTTTTTTCCGACTGTAATGGTCATCACTGCCTTCTTGAGGTAGCAACTTGCACTATTTCTACTGTTACTACCTCCACCTACGAAGAAGTTACTGATGTGTGTGGCAATTAATTAGTTGGTAGTTAATTAATTCTCTTACCTTTCCCTTAAGAGTGAAGGTCGTGCTGATCGCGTGTACTAAGCGTCTTTGTTGGTACATTTCCTCACCCCCGTCTGAATTCTGTCTTTGATCCGCCATATCGGCAATAATAAAGGAAACTATCCCCCGCAATGCTTGTTACTTCTGCACGACATGCAATCAGAGCTTTATTGTCCCACTTCTTAAAGTGAACAGTCCACAAATACACTTATCCTAACCGTGCATGGTTGGCTATGACACTGCCCTAAATTTTCCGCTTACTGCTTTCAACCTTGTGCCAATTAGCAACATTTTACCAGCCTTCCTGAGCGCGGAGCTTTTCTGTCTGAGTTTGTCTATAACACCGTTTCGAAGTCGACCCTTCAACAAACTACGGCATAAGTACCGGAAATAAGTACTGTTTGCAGCAACAGGACCAAGGACAGCGTTTTAATGCGAAAGCACCCCTTTACGAGCCCAAACCAGCTCACGTGCTTAACTTTGAGGGTGACCTCAGGCAAACAATAAATAAATAAATAAATAATTAAATATGGCCGCGACTAGGATATGAACCCGCGGCGGCGTGAACAGATCAGTTTCGCTGGCCTCTGAACGGGAGCACGAGTTATTTATCAATTCGCTCTCGCCCTACCATACGCTAGCCGTCCTAGTTTTCTGAATTGGTAGAGCGACTGCTCCGATGAAGCGATGATGCCCGGCTCGAACTCCGGACCAGGACGAAGTTTCCTCAACTACGAAGTTTCTGTGGGAGCTGTGTAGCTTTCTTTTGTAGCCGTATGGAAGCGCTTCGGTGGATCCGAAAGAGTAATTTGCTCCCTGATTACGAGAGCACTAGACTATCCCCTCAGCCAATCATGCCTCATGCTCAACTGCAACACACTCTCGCGCTGCACATCCTGTTATTCATCAACTAATACTACTGTCAAACTAATATTCGCGCCTTGAGGTAGGGTGTGGTAGTGACAGTGAGATGTGCGCTGCATGAGTTGGCGTGGACAACGTTGTGGCAGAAACACCGCACTGGAACAATAGGCGTTCGCGTTGCCAACGTTGCTGCAGAAACGTGGCACTGGAGCAGTGGCCGCCGGCGTACATTGGGCAAATTGGCATTTACGATGAAAAAGTTGAAGACGCTCATAACTGGCTGCCTGGGTCAGTGTATACTTCAATCGCGCTTTCAGGTACGCAGTGGTGGTTTTCACCCGTCGGACACTGTGCTTTCGTACAATATTTTGTTCTTAGCAATGCTAAACCGCCAGCCAATTGTTTAGAAATGCCTAGCTTTTTTTTTCGACGTGTTTTTATTGCAATTATTGGAGCACTCCTCAAACTCTGTTTTGTATTTTATCAAACTGCACAGGCTCCCCACTTCCTGTGAGTATTGTGCTCGCACTTTTGCTAGCAAGCAATTTCCCAAACACCTAAGTCACCTTTATGCCTTCACAATAGGAGACCTTCATAACGCAACTAGAAAGTAAAATGCTTGCGGGTGACACCAGGGCCCGAATTACGGAACTCGCTCTAAAGTTGTAGAGCGTTACGTCAAAATGACGACAGCATGACGACAAGGCGAGACGTCAACGCGTGACGGAATGCGGAATCAACCAGTGGCTTGTAGGGTGCCGCCCCGGAAGAGTTTATTTGCACGACAAGAGGCCTATTTGAACGGCATGGGGCTGTATGCTAACTTTTTTATAAGAACACGCAGTGAATAAAATAAAAATTGTTTTATTCTTTCATAAAAGTGTATTTCACTCTCACTGGCATGAAGCAAGACAAGAAAAACATTCACTTTTGCAAATCACTGCTTTCGTGGGTAACTTTTGTTCCCATGAGGGCGCACTGGCAGATGTAAACAGTGAACATGGCGGCCTTCAAGAAAACAGCTGATCCCACGGCTAGTTTCTGGTTTTTTACGCGTCGTCTGAACTCAAGGTTCTATTTGGTTGTCCAAAGTGCGCGGATAACAATTATCGAAGCCAGTGAAGGCCACCGGCCTCCAGAAAGGAACCTGCACGAAACGTCCGGCCCGAAAATCGACGAAGACAACTTGAGGTAAGCCTGTGTTATCGGTTTAAAGATGCCATATTCCAAGCATATGATTTGGGTTCTGTTTCTTTGCTTTAGGAAATACAAGACATCCACGAAGCACGGCTTGTTGGGTAAAATCAACTTTTTTGGCCTCATAAACGTCTGGCACAAATGATTCAGTTGGGAAGGAGCAACAACCAAGCAAGGCGGTTGGGCGCACACTAACAACTTTCCTTGTTTTCGTTCGTTCTTGGCTGTGCTGTAAGTTGCTGCAGCGCAGCACACGCATATGCTCCGGTAAAAACACATTAGCCCGAACTCAGAGCAAATGTTTTTCCCTGTTATTCCCTGCTTTCGAAAAGCGGAACAGAAACTATTGCCCGTTTGTTTTCCCCGCTGTGTTCGCAGCTGCAATTCTCTAAGCGGGAATTATAGTCTCGAAATGGCGCCAACCCGAAGATGCCGAGCGAGCAAGAGCTAATCGTAATATAGTCTATGGAGAGCCATCCGCTCTTGGCTCGGGCTTCTGCCGACCTAACAAACTCATACACAGCTGTTGAAAAGCGCGAGCTGTGGAACCAGCTTGCGTCGATTCTCAACAACGAGGGGTCGGCCGTTTAAAAACATGTTGTCTGAGCCTTGCGCCTTACTAGCACTCTTTATTCCAACTGTGGTGTATATTAGTCTCGGCGGAGGTGCAGGAATGCATAGACAAGTGGTTGAGCATTGATTGCTTCTCTTTTGTTAGTGCTCTGTAAGTTACATGGTCTGCCAGTACCAATCAGCCGCACCTTTTACCCTGTTACAGCAGAGGAGATGAACAGGGAGCCTCAGCAAGTTGTCGACAAGACACACTGAGCCCCACAGACCGTGAGTTGGCTTGCCATTATTCAAGCTCCATAGTACTTTTTTCTGGCAGCTGCTGAAAGTAATAGCACTATACTCCTGGCAGCATTTGCAGCAGTAGCCAAAATACGGCAGTGATTCTACAGTATACACAAAACTCTCTCTCTCTGGCTTTGCCACGCCGTGCAGAATGTTTATTTCTCTTGCAGTGAGGCTGTGATATATCCTAGCAGTCTAGCAAATGTGCACATAAAATATGCTGCAACAATGCTGCCCAAGATTGCTGTCCTGTATATTTATGTCAAGTCCTCTAACACATTGTACCAAATGTTTTGCTTATTCCACCACGTGATGAGCACATTTTCTTTCCCGACAGCTACACCGGTGCCCTCGCCGCAGCCCTCACAGCAGCACACACCAGAGCCCCCACTGCAGCCCTCACCGCGGGCCACGCCTACCCTTCTTGGGAAGCGACGGCGAGACGATGGGGCCAATGAGGTGCTGCGCCAGACGCTGTATGAATCGCATCATTTGCATTCCCTTACCGAGGCCCGGAACGGCCAGGACGCTGCTTTTCAGCAGAGCATGCTGGAGGTGTGTACTCGCTGCACACACTGCACTTTGCAGAGTCGAAGCCGTCCCCTGAAGCATAAATATCAGTGCTCTCTTTTGAGCACCTCTACTTCTGTTTTGACGCCACTTGTGGGAGGTGGTTGGGACATCTGAGTTTATGAAATTGACACGAGTCTTCTACAACCATACTTTGTCCAAATTATCTCTAGCACCTGACATCTTACGTAAAACTTAAGCGAGATCTCAATATTGGTTGTCAGTAATAATTTGTAATTGGAAGTATTTTTACATGCAGGCCATACGGGAGGTGACAGATGCTGTGCAGGCGTCAAATGGGCAGCCAGAGCTGCTCATCCGGAACGTGAACCTACTGACGCTAATCTTACAAAAGCAGCTTGGGCCACCGGCACCACATTGAATTGTTCATTTTTATTGGCATTATTGGCGTGTTTTTATATTTATAAAAGAAGAGCTTCATATGTTTATATTTATTCAAGAACATTATTTACTTCTCTGCCAGGTGGAGACTCATTGAACTATTTTTATTTTGCATGTTAAAATTTCCGTTTTGTGTGTTTATTTTTATTTAGATTGTTTGCTTCTCTGTCAGGTTTCTGTTTTTGGATTTATTCAAGATCATCTATGCCTTGTGCCATAGCATCATTTTTTTATTTCTTGTAAGCTCTGCAGTGCCGGATGCTTCACACAGTTTATTTTCTTCCAGTTATGTAATTTAAGCTCTGCGACGTGTGGAAGCTTCCTATACTCTTTTATTTTCCATTCCTTTCAAATGTTTACCTGCAGCTGTGGCAGGTGCACAAGGGGCAATTTCTAGTGCTTGTTTTCTTTCATTGCAATATGTGGGCAAGTGCAATATGTGGGGCAAAGTTGTTCTGGAGTGACTGTAGTTATGAAGGGCATCATAATATGGGTATTCTGGATACATTTTGAACACTTCGATTTTGTGCCTGTTAAATTTGTTCGCATGTTCCTGAGTCGTTTTTTTTCGCATTAAGTTTCCTGCTTTTCCGTACAGTGTCCATTGTGTGCATTCTAACATGTTCTATCCTCAATAGACCCGAAGAAAAATGAGGCTTGCCAGCAATCGTCCAAAGTCACTTCTGAACTGGTGTTGAATGCAGGCAAAAAAAAATTGGGAGACGCTTGAGCTCCGCCTTTGAAGGTATGATGCAACAATGTTAATGGCTCTCGTTTGTGGGTCCCTTTACAACTTTAAACGCAGCCATGTTGGCATCATCGTTTGTGATACTCGTGTGTCTTGTACATGTAACATGGTTTTTAGTCCAGTAAAATCTACGAAGAGCATTGTCTTGTGTAGCACTTGCTGTGCATTCGACCAATTATGTAATGTGTTTCAGCAAAGTGCAAACCTGGGCTACAACGGGCCTACAAGTATGCACAACATGCCAAACCTGTGATTACTAGCATTAAAGCTTGCAGTCAAGATGAAGCTTTTTTTAAGGGCAAACAGCGCGTAAAACTTAGACGGGAAGCAAAGGAAACATAGGACGAGCGCTCGTCCTGTGTTTCCTCTGCTTTCCGGCTATGTCTTTAGCACTGTTCGCCTTAAAAATGTAAAGCCAACTCGCCCGTTTGGCCACAGTGTAAGATACAACTGTTCTTGTGCAATCTCTGCGCAGCACTCGACAAGGCATATGCAAATCACTGTTGATGCTGCATGCTTAAGTTTCCCTGCTGTGTGTTACATTTGGGAAACGTATGAACAGCTGTGGCGAAAAAAATTATTGTGACCAATGAATAAACGTGGTGCAAAAAGAAACGCTTTACTGGTGCCTAGCAGTCTCCACACCACACTTTTTCCTCGCGCACATTCATCGAACACATAGTGACTGCAAGCAACTGTTTGCCTAAATGGGCAGATCAACGTAAGCAACGGCGAAAGACGGTGTACGAGGATGCATTTCACTTGTTGGACGAGCTGTTTCGGCGTGTATTTTGACTTGAGAAGGAGAAAGTCCAGTAGCTGTGCGGCAAGCTTGCTGATGCGCTGAAAGGCATACTGGTGACCACTGTCGGTGGAGCAGCAGTTGGTGTGTGCACTTCATATCTTGCCACTGGAGGCTTTCAAGCACACGTAAGAAAAAGTAATTTACAAATGCTGGAATGTGGCTACCAGTGGTCAAGGACATAATATCACACAGGGGCTCACGCACAGGACAATGGCAGTGCCCGTAGCAAGAGTGGCTGCGACAACTCGCCATGCCGGCACGGTGAGTCATTGCAGCCACAGCTGCCAGATGGTGTAGGGCTTACTGCCGGTGGTGCTGCTGTTGCCGCTGCTGCTGCCGCTGCTACTGTCGCCGCACCATCTGCAGGTGTGCTTGCCTCTGCGGACGGGTTGTGCCAAAGAGGCCAATGATACGGTCTCGCATGGCTCTACCACACAGGTAGGATATGCGGGATCCTGTCCTCGCCAAGTACCCGGTAAGCTGAGGTGGCCCATTGTTGTCAGGGTCATCAGTAGTGTCTTCGTCTGCAGCCAGGGCTTCTTCAAGACAGATGTTGTGCAACGCAGCACACGCTGCAATGATGACCACCGCCCGCTCCACCTCGTAGTGGAGTGTCCGGTACCTTTGAAGGCACCGGAAGCGGCTTTTGAGAACACCAATGCAGCGTTCCACAACACATCGCATTGAGGCATGTGCTGCGTTGTACTGCCCTTCTGCAGTGTTTGCACCAGGATACCCTGACACTGGTGTGAGCAGCCACGGCTCCAGTGGATATCCACTGTCTCCTGCACGACCAAAATTTGCAGTGAAGTGTGTTGTTGCCTATGTAATAAATGATTCATACCAAACAACTCTAAACCAGTATGCTGAACCAGAATTCATAGGCATGCAGAAGATTCATGACTAAGGGGTACCTCTGTAAGCACAGCCTTCTAGGTTAATGATGTACTGTGATATCCTACACGACAATAACGATGTGCACACCTCTTTTGCCTTGGTGTTTTACGCTTGAAATACGATTCACTTTATAACAATGTTTCTTGTGCCTCTGCACCAGCCGTAACAGTAAGTACAGAAAAATAAATACGATACATCATACTGTTGCATGTCATTCAAGTTATAACCTGCCTCATTTAGGTATGAGCCGCTACTGCAGCTTAATACGTGCTGTTGAAGTGGCCCGATGATCAACAGGCTGCTTACTCAGAAGAAACGCTCCATCCTCCAGCAGCCGTGAGTAGCGCCAAGAAAAGGCATCGTGACAAGACCCCGGGCACCGAGGGTCGACCGCAAGGATCTTCATGTCTGCGTCGCAGATCTGCGAGAAACACAGGCAGACAATCTTGGACGTGAACTTCCACTGTCGAGGTCGCGGCTTTCGAACACATGCGCTCAGAAAACCAGTCTACTCACGATCATGGTGTTCATCGCGTAGTATCCTTTGCGGCTCCAGAATGCTGCCCGGTTTGCTGGGTCTCCCCGCGGCGCTTTTATGGCAATCAGCGTGCCGTCGACGCAGCCGACGACGCCGGGGATGGTGCCGCGGGGAAGGAAGGTCGCCTTCGCTGACGCTTTTTCCTCGGGGTGCGCCGGGAAGCGCACCCATCCCTACTGTGCGCCGACTTTGCAGATGGCCTCAGCCACACGCTGCACGCACTTGCTCACCGTCGGTTGTGCGAGGCCGACGGTCTGCTCGTTGCCGACGCACACTTGAAAGCCCCCGGAGGCAAAAAAAACGGAGAGCGCACTGCACCTGCCGCCGCACCGATAAAGCGCTCGTCGGTACGCCTCGCAGTTCGTCTGCAAGTTCGCCGCACAACCACACCACTTTCTCCTTATCGAGTCGAAATAACCTACGGAACAGCTCGTCCGGCAAGTCATACGCGTCCTCGTACACCGTCCTTCGTCGTTGCTGGCGCCGACGTTACCGCCTCCGCCACCAATAAATAGCAGACGCCGCCGCCGCCATTTTCCCTCTAAAACTCTTTAGACCGACTCTTCGCGGTCGCAAAAAACAGTCTAAAACCGCGGGCATAATTAGATGTGCAACGTCATGCGTTTTTCTTGTCCGTGATACCATTGCAGCTTCCCGTGACGCAACTTTTCAAAATGGCGCCGGCGACCAATAGGAGCGGGCATTTTAGAGCGCTCTCATTTGTAGAGCGGTCGGAGTGAGTTCCATAATCAGGGCCCAGATCACGCATTCGACAACAGTTGCCCGACGCTTAGCACTGCTCTTACACTATCACATGGATGTGTTCAACAAATTCTGTGTCATATTACCGCTAGACTAACACACGGAGCACTTTCTGTGGCACTCCCCGAGTTTAGTGTTCTGTTGCTGATTGCAATCTGCGAAGTCGAATCCCTGGCCCGGTGGCCCAGTTTCAATGCAGGCGAAATGCGGAAACGGCTATCCTTTTCTGCTAAAACTGTCGTTAACAGCATGCGGCACAAAACTGTTTCGAAGCGTTTGACGAGGCATGCAGGCAGGGCACCCCGCTCAAGTTCTCGCCTGGGTGGGTGGAAGCAAGCAAAAAATCTTCGTTTAAAGAAAAAGGCTGTCGATCGTGTGCCAGACGAGGGAATGGAAAAAATCTTAGTGGACGCTTATGCTTCCCCTTTAAGGGTACAAAGCGACAGCGTATCGGGCCGCCACCGCTTATCAGAAGCCGCTATCAGCAGCCACACGTGGGGAGCGTATGTCAGTTCTGCACGTTGACGAAGCAGCTGCTCAAGACCAACACGAAACGCCACGCGAGCGGAAACTGCGGCAACGCTGACGACGGCGGCAGCGACGACGACGATGACGACGGCGTTTAAGATTCGAGAGCTCCTAACTCTGCCGCGTTAAAAAACAGCCCTTCCGCACTGAGTTTCTATATTGTCTGAGCAATGAAGAACGCAGGCAGAGTCAATAACGAGGACATTTTTTTTTCACATAAGCTGTCGAAACTAAGCAGGATGACAACAAAAAAAAATAACACCCATATTGCTCAAACGAGTACAGAGAACGCTTCGTCACTAGCGCACAAAGTGTAGTGTTCCAATTCCGCTTGTAGGGTCATATCAAACGGTCATTAAATCATCATCTCAAGCTTGGGCATAAGAATAGCGTTCCCGCCTTGCGTCATGGGAACCTTGCGGTCAGTTGTGAGCAATGTGAGTGTAAACCGCGCCTCGAAAACACAGTCGCAACTGACCAAAGCTTAGGTCGCCCACACGTGCATTTGTCGAGGCTAATGTGATTGAGAAGGAGGACACGTGCCTGAGCTTTTTCCTATATCGATTTTTGAGAAATAGCTGCTATATTGGAGGGCAAGACGTCGAAGGGCGTATGCCGATAGGGTGGACATTGATACTTGGCCGGAATTGTAGCGCAGAAATACGAGGACAAAGAAACGAAGTGGGCAAGAACAGCGCTGTAGCCCTGTGCTTTGTCCATTTCGTTTCTTTGTCCTCGTCTGTCGCGCTAAAAATCTGGCCAGATATATATATCAACTGACCTGCAAGAACGTTCATGACATTGATACCTTGTGCTAGCGGCTGCGTTTAGCCGAAAAGAAAAAGTGAGGCGGGAACGGTAGGTGTGAGAAAACAGTGGCAATGTAAACGAAGGCGTTGCATTCAGCTCTTGGATGTGTCACTTTGTATGTGTCCTCATTATTTTACTCTTATCGTAAGCAACCGGAATAGTTAGCGAGCGGGTTTCTGAGTCAAAGCCTTTCAGCATCACACTACTTGCCATTTTTGTGGTCTCTCCGGCTTGTCCCTTTTCAAGCTAAAAGGCGCTCTTCCAAAGCATTTTTTTTACAATGAGAAGCTCATCATTTTTTGCCTTCTCACAGGAACAAGCGATTAAAGTGAAAAATGAAGATTATTAATGATGAAAGTAGAGCCACAATAAAAAAAATGAGAGGCAAATTCTCGGGACATTTTAGGAACGAGATGGTTTTCGTTTCCATTTTCGTTTATCTTATTCCACCACCGTCTCTACATCGCAGCGACGTTTAAAGCAAAAGTACCACTGAATGTGAAACATAAAAGTTATTATTTTTTTTGTACAAATGTACCCTTACATGCAACGACAAAGAACAACATCTTTGCGTTCTCAGCTGGCTTTTCAGCCTCGCCAGAACGGAGAGAGTAACCTGCTTGCTTGTTTGATGCTTTAGACCACATGGCATCGCCACTTTTTTTCTTCCTCAGTGACAGATAAAAGTGAGATTTGTTTTGTGCTGCTTTCGAGCGTTTTGTTTTGGACTAAGTTCGCACCACGATTAACAGGAACATAAGGCAGCCAAAGTTCCACGGCGCCAGGAGGAGGAGGAGGAAGAAGAGGAAAGGCAGGGAGGTTAACCGGAAGAATAATCGGTTTGTTACCCTACACGGGGAGAAAGGGGTGAGGGGATAAAAAAAATTAAAGAGAAACGAGAGTTGCAGGAAATTGAAGTCACTATGAAAAGTCAGCGTTCGTTAAAGTCACAGCCTATCGTGCAGGCCAGAAGTTCGCAAGATGTGGAGCAGTGCTTTGCAGACCTTTACCGCCGACGATTGTCGCGGCCAGTGGCCGAGAATCTCCATTTCCGTCAATGGGCGTGCATCTAGACGCTCCAGCGCACGGCAGAGACACTGCCCTTCGGCGCTGTAGGCCGGACATTCACAAAGAATGTGGGATATAGTCTCGTCATACCCGCAGATGGCACATGCAGGGCTATCAGCCATACCTATTAAGAAAGAGCAATGGTTGGTGAAAGCTACGCCCAGCCACAGGCGACACAGCAAAGTTTTTTAACGTCATGGTCGACCGGATGGAAGGCGGAGCTTCAGATCTGGGTTCAAGGATTGTAAACGTTAATGGAAGAATTGGCCGGAATTCCACGCGGCAAGCGTGATGTCCCGTGCAAGTGCGCGAAGCCTGCCCGCTGCGTCTGATCTTGAAATGGGGATCGACACAAAATCACCGTCGTGGTGGGCAGTTCGCGCGACCTCGTCCGCGCGGTGATTTCCTGCTATGCCGCTGTGCCCCGGTAGCCGTTGGCGGATAATGTCATGCTCTTTATTGATGGCAGAGTGATGTGGTTGTCGGCTTTCCGCGGCCAGTTTTCATGGGCTCCACGGCGAAGAGCAGCTTGTAAGCCTTGGAGGGCAGCTTTGGATTTGGTGAAAATATAACACTGCTGAGGGCGCTGCTGATGTGTTCAATGGCGACACGAAGAGCGGAGAGTTCTGCACCCGTCGAAGAAGTCTGGTGTCACCTGTCCTTACTCCGAGTTCTGTAGTCCTTGCGGGGATGACCACGGAGGCCGAAGAACTGATGGGGTTCACTAAGTCGTTGGTGCAGACGTGCACCCCTTTTGCATGGTGTTCATGCAAACCTCACGGCCCCAAAGTGAAATAAAGCGAGGCGGCTTTCCTACGTAGCGGAAAACTTGAGTAGTCCGCCTTTTTAGTCAAGAATGCAGAAGACTTCCAGCTGGAGACCTCTTATACAGCCGAAAAGCACAAACCTGACTCAGTGTTCCGGTGCAGCGTGATGGAGAAGGAAAGTTGGCAATATATTGTTCCTCGATATCCCCCGTTTCACCCGGGTACTCTAAAAATGACAGATCTGCTTTTGATACACAACTGTGGGGCACTAATTGGAGTGCTGATGGAAGGCACCCGTGGAAGGTGCAGTACGTACACTATTGATACTGAGGATCTGTTCTACCCTTTGCTGGGTGACGTGCTTATGGAAGGAGTGAGAGCGTGCATTACCGACGACAAGGATGCGATAGGTTCATGAAGAAAAGTAATATATATTTTGAAACATTTTGCGAAGTTGTGCCTTTCTGCCTGAAGTTCACGGTTATTGTGTGGAACGGTCTTTGTTTCGAAACCGAAACAAAACCGCTCCAAGTCGGAAAGCAAGACAGGACAAGCATGCTGGCAAAGAGAAACCACCCAACGCCCCTTGGAGGGGCAGTCGTGGCATGTAACTTGATATAAACGGATGTCGTTTGTACTCGCTCAACGAAGTTGCTTATTTTTAATGAAGGCGACATAAACATAAGCTAGTGCCGAAACCCGGGATATATCCCGAGACCTAACGAAGACGGCTACCTGGATGCGACGGCAACGAATAACAAGAAAAAAACAATGTCTATCTCTGAAGCCGCCGCCCAGTGCTACCGATTGCAGCGACATGGAGAGACACAAAGCGAAGAGATCAGCTCTCCAGTCACAGGTGACTCGACTCATTGCGGATATTGACTCCTGCATGACAAGCCGCACGGGCAACAAAAAATAACTCAGTGTTTTCTTGGCAAGAATGAGTTCTCTGCAGACCCGTCTAAACGATGCTAACGCCGCTGTCGAGGAGCTACTGCCAGCGGAAGAAGCGGAGCAGGACTATACCCAAACCATCGAATATGACGACAAGATTGTTGCATACATCGCGCAGCTCGAAGCTGAGATAAAAGAAGTTCAAGGGAAGACGCAGCCGAACGAAGAGCCATCACCAATCAACGACGCAGGCGCGGCAACCATGACCTGCCAGGTGAAGCTTCCGAAATCAGGGCTCGTAAAATTTGACGGAAAAGACGCGTCCTGAGAAGACTTTTGGGAACAGTACGAGCAAATGATTCACAAGAACGATAGGCTGACGACCTTGGGCAAGTTCGGGTATTTAAAATCGGTTGTCACTGGCGAAGCAGCAAGAATGATCAAGGGCCTTCCCCCACATCGCAGTGATACGGCGACGCCATCTTGCTGCTGAAAAAACGCCTCGGCGGTGAAGACGCCATTGTACAAGCGCACATGCGAAAGCTCTTGGACCTTGAACCTGTGCGAAGCGCCGAAGACAAAATGTACCTCCGACGGTTATGCGATACCCTCGTCTCTCGCCTCCGTGGTCTGGAGGCACTCGGCCAGAAACACAAGACTTACGGCACGCTGATCTACGCCGTCGTACAGCGCGCCCTGCCGAAAGAAATATTGCTCGAGTTCCACCGAGCCGTGGCGAGGGAGGAAACCTCGGAAACGTCAACGCAGAATACGGAACGAATTGGATATTCGCTGCGAAGCGACGACGCTTCGAGACAGCCAACAAAAACAGCTGCAAAAGATACTCTGTCTTTATTCTCGAAGTTCATTGACTTTTTGAGGATTGAAGTGCAAAGCCGCGAGAACCTGGTTGCTCAGCAATGTACTAGCAAGAAGCACCAGGTATCAATGCTGAAGACGTTAAACCCAACTGGGAGTTACAAGAACAGCACTGGAACGCAATTTAAATCCTCAGCAGCTTTACTACAACATTCCGCAAGAACGGATAATTGCTTCCTCTGCAAGGAGAATAACCACGAAACCAACGCCTGCCATGCGGACATTTCATTAGAAGAAAAGAAGAAAATGCTACGTTCGGGAAGACGCTGCTTCCGCGGTACGAAGCCAAATCACCGTTCTAACGAGTGCAGAAGCAGCATTAAATGCGGTAACTGTGCAGGGCGGCATGCGACGACAATGTGCGATCCAGAATTTATTCATCCGAAAGTCAAAGCGAATGCAACCGATGTGACAACAGTCCCAGTGAATTTGCAATCTACAGTGAAAGAAACTCGCAAACGAAAACTACTGTTACAAACGGCAACAGCGTTGTGTGCCGGTGAAACGAAAGAGGCATACTTACGTGCTCTCTTTGACGGTGGTAGCCAACGTTCATTCATTAAGAAGCGAGCATCAGAAAAAAGACTCGGGTGTCGAGTTCTTGGAACAGAAACGTGGAGGATTGGCGTGTTTGGTGGACACCAATCAGAGCGAGACTTTAGCAGAGTGCTGGTGTCGCTAACCGCGCAAAACAAGAAGGTCCAACAGATCGAAGTTCTTTAGACAAACATAATATGTGAGCAAAGAATCCCGATTCCTGAACACAGGATCGAAGAATTACTTGGACCTTTGGCTGCAGCCAACAGGACCTGCGATAACGAAAGAGGTGACATCGACCTCCTCATCGGGTGAGAGCATTACTGGAGACTTGTAACTGGAAGAAGCAAGCCGCTAGATGGAAAGCTCCGAGAAGTCGAGACTGCCTTTGGGTGGTGCATTCAAGGACCAGTGGAAGTAAAGGTAGTTGACTCGCAGTGCATGCAAACCATTGCCCTTCGCATATCACTGGCCGAGAGTGAGACCATAGACTGCTTGGAACGTTTCTGGACCCTGGAGTCTATCGGAGTCACGGATGACGACAACTTTGTTGGGCGACAGCTGCTCGATTCTTTCGAAGACAATATACGGCGTAGTGGGTCACGATACGAGGTAGCCCTTCCTTGGAGGCAAAACATCGATCTAAGTGACAACAAGGAGACTGCTGTAAAACGACTGCCCCAACTGACAAACCGCCTTCGAAAAAATCCTGAATTACTGGAAGCCTACGACGCTTTCATCAGACAGTATTGCATGGAAAACATAGCTGAGCCAGGGGTAGAAAAGGAAGAAGAGGGAAAGCTGATGTACTACATGCCGCACGAGCCGGTGTTCTGAGAAACGAGCAATACGACGAAACTGCGAGTGGTTTTTGATGCTTCGTCGCCTGTACCGAGGTTAAAATCATTGAACGAAAACCTCGAGAGTGGTTCGATTTCGACTGCTGACCTTATCGCACTGCTACTGAATTTCAGAAGCAACAGAATAGCCTTGGTGGCACATATTTAAAAGGCATTCTTGCAAACAGAGATAAGAGAGGACGACAGATGTATTGCGCTTTCTGTGATACCATACGAAACCAGGTGCGAGTGGAACAATAGGCGAAGTGCAGACTTTTCTAATGAAGCGAGTTCCTTTCGGAACCACAGCGAGTCATTTCTTGTTGACCGTAACTCTCCAGCATCACTTGAAGGATATGGAAGAAGAGTATCCGGACATAGCATCACTGCTGGCGCATTCCTTGTATGTGGACGACCTCTCAACGGGAGCAGAAAATGAAGAGGGAGCCCTGAAGATCTATGAAGAAGCTAGGACCATCTTCAGTGTGGCCTCTATGAAATTGCACAAGTGGGCGTCCAACAACCAGACATTGAACGAACGATTTGCGACGGATGATTGTAAAGCAAGACACTTAGGATACCTCCAAGGGGTCCTTAAAGTGTTAGGACTGAGATAGAATCCCCGCACAGATAACTTCACTTTCACCCCGCAGTCCAGCGAGCTACCGGAGCCAGGAACAAGCACTAAAAGATCAGTTCTGAAGACGACAGCAAGACTGTATGACCCACTTGGATGGCTAGCTCCATTCACGGTCCGGGCAAACGTTGTTTTTTCAAGAGCTGTGGCAAAGAAACGTGGAATGGGATGACATCCTAACACAGGATCTGGATGAAAAATGGATGCCGTGGGGCGAAGAACTAAACGAATTGAAAAGAGTTCAAGTGCAACGCTGCTACAAAGCAGGCACAGCCGAACCTGCCAACAAAACAGTCCTGCACGTATTTGCTGACGCCAGCCCAGTGGCATACGGCACAGTGGCCTACATCTGCGTAACAGATGCGGATAGGATCACAACTTGGAGCATCCTGATTAGCAAGTCAAGGGTTTCCCCGATCAAGCAATTGACTCCTCCGAGACTCGAACTGATGTCGTGTCTCTTAGCTGCGAGACTGAGTCGATAGATCCTGCGAACCCCGAAAGAACCGCCACAGGTGACACATTACTGGACTGACACGACAATCGCACTGTATTGGATAAACGGACGAGCCCTCTCAATGGAAACAATTTGTGAAGAATCGCGTAACTTAAATTCAGTGCCTTACCGACAGCTCTGCATGGAAACATTGTCCGGGATCCGAGAATCCAGTGGATCTCATGACCAGAGGAGTTACAGCTGATCAGCTTGTTCAGAGTTCCACCTGGTGGGAGGGAACGTCCTGGATGAAGCTACTGAAAACACGTGGCCCGGCTTCTCGTTACCAAGGAACATTCCGTCAGCGGAGGAAGAAAAGCGAACTGTGGAAGTCCTTCATACGATACGTTGACCTGTAGCTCCAGAGCTGTTCGACACAGATCGATACAGCAATGCAACGAGACTCTTCGCTGTGACAGCTTGGATATTACGATACGTCAATAAGCTACATCTGGGTACTAACCAAGGATGACTGACGGCAGTTGAACTGGATGATGCCGAGAAATACTGGATACGGCAAGCTCAGAGAGAAGGCCTGGGGAGAGAAATTCAGTGTGCGAAAAAAAGAAAATCACTTTTCAGCAGACACGCCGCTGAGGGACACTCCAGTTTTTGTTGACAACGACAGTATTCTCCGCATAAGCGGCAGACTTGAACAGAGTGGCAAGCCGTATGATGAACGCCATCCAATTGTACTGTCGAGGCGACATCACCTAGCAGAATTGCTCATGCGTCGAGCACATCACTGAGTGTTACATGGAGGAGCACGGGATACTTTGGTACAGCTGAGAGAGAAGTACCATGTTGTACGAGCACGCCAGCTGGTAAAAAGAATCATCAAAGAATGCATAACCTGTCAACGCTACAATGCACGTCCAGTGATTGCACCGCTTCCACGTGACCGAGTGACCCAGGCTCAACCCTTTGAGGTCACAGGAGTGGGCTTTGCAAGAACACTTCCAGTGAAAGCAGAAAACTCGCTGTACAAGTCCTATATCACACTGTTCACCTGTGCCGTAACGCGAGCAGTTCACTTCGAGCTTGCAAGGGACATGACAGCGGAGTCGTTCTTGGTAACTTTCAGACGTTTCATCTCAAGGAGAGGTGTACCCAGGGTCATCTACAGTGACAACGTGCTTTCCTTCAAGAAAGCCAACAGAGATATTATACTTCTGTAGCTCTATCCGGAAACCAGAGGTGCTTGACTACTTTGCAACGACAGGAATAGAATGGAAGTTCATTGTAGAGCGCGCCCCATGGTGGGGTGGGTTTAATGAGCGACTCATGGGGTCAATCAAAATTGCTCTCAAGAAGTTATCCCTCCCAGGTTTATGTCCTTCGACGAGCTAGTAACGACCTTGGCTGAAATTGATGCTGTTTTGAACTCAAGACCTTTAACACAGGTATACGACAGACCCGAAGAACCGGAACCTCTATGCCCTTCCTTCTTCTTGACAGGAAGACACCTCACATCGCTGCCTAGCGATGGGAAAAACGAAGCTGACCAAATCAACATATCCCTTCAGAGACTGTGGACCCGACGCCAGCAGACCACAGAAGCTTTCTGGCGTAGGTGGACCAGAGAGTACCTAGAGGAACTGCGAAATGTGCAAGGTCAGAACGAGCGCCAAGGAAAAATGATCAAGGAAGGCGACTTGATTCTTCGTCGTGACAGTCTTCAACCACGGCAGCAGTGGAAGATCGCAAGGATTGATAAACTGTTTCCGGGAAGAGACGGAAAGGCGCGGTCGTGCCTTCTGAGACTACCTGAGGGATCAACCCTCAAGAGACCAATCCAACTCGTGTATCCACTAGAGTTAACCTAAAACGAAAAAAATGACTGAAGTCATTAAGGGGGGAGGGGGGGGGGAGTGTGTTTCGAAACCGAGACAAGACCACTCCATGTCGGAAGGCAAGACAAGCCAAGCATGCTGGAAAAGAGAAACCACCGAGCGCTTCTTGGAGAGGCAATCTTGTCATGTAAATCGAAATAAATGGATGTCGTTTGTACTCGCTCAACGAAGTTGTCTATTTTCAACGAAAGCGACAGTCTTTGCGCATAGAACTGAAGTTTTGCGTCCGGAATACCACCTTTGCTTAGCAACATTCTCTTCTGTAATATTGATAGGACGATTGCCAGTTGTTCTGGAGGTTTACTTCTGAAGGTGTTCAGATACGTTGACGATTAATTCGTCCTGCTGTGGGGTTCCATTTTTTTTAAGATCGTAGATGTCCTCAAGGTTGTCAGGCAGTGGCTTGTGATTTTAAATTCGCGACAAAGGTTGCCGTCTTCTTTTCTTGTGTTTGAGAGGTACGCCATAACATATTTGCTGGCTGTGCCGCACTCGCGCTATTAATCCACTCCTAGATTATGAGTCTGATCGCTGTGAGGTGATAAAAGATGGCAGAACTGTTTCGTGCCTTAAGGCTGCTACAGCTCCGTTCTTTCACCACCTTGTTGAGGAGAGTATGTTGAAGCAGGCTGCCAGGCTGCAAAATATTGTCTTCCTCGAAAACGTTATTTCCAGAACAGGTGAAAGAGCCAAGGGGCTAGGCCAGGACGGTCGTGACGTCCGTAGGTAGGCTGCAATCCCCTGCGCACGAAGGCTTTCCCACGGACTGGGGAGCTTTGCTGGGAGACACTGCTTTAGGGTCGTTTTTTAGGCACTAACAAAGCTGGCTGAAATTTGCCCACAAGTGGATAGGAAATTAGCGGCCAGTAAGCACGTTAACACGAGCGCTTGCACAACAAAACATGTTTCGCTTTCATAACATGCACAAGGAGTGTTGTGTTCAGACTGCCGTTATCGTGCGGTGGCTTGTAGATTGGCCAGACCGATCGATGTATGAACGTGCGGGTACACGAACCTGGCAATTCACTTCATGGTGACTGTCTTGACCGCCTACCAGTGCAGTGCCTCAAATGGAAGTGCTTATTACTCTTTCAAAGTTTCGTCATCAAGACCAGGTCACCTGTCAGATAGGGGACCACCTTTTGCTCCTGACTAGTAACTTTTCCCGTGTAAGCTTTTTTTGCCATGCAGCTGTAACGTGCGCAATTTTCGGCGAGATTTCTCTGAATTCTTTCGTCCTCTATTGGCTGCCGTGTTTCTTCCTGTTTTCTACATTCATCATGTTAAAGATTTCCAGGTGGTCTAAATTTATCCGGAGCCCTGGATTACGGTTTAGTTTGCTCTTCGTTCACTGTATCCCTTCCTTCACGATGCGGTTGGGGGTCTCAGAGAGAAGTGACAAAATTAATGCGCCTTTTCTCTCCTCAGGAACCACGGCCTCTGCCCCTTCTCGACGCGTTGTTAGCGTCCCCAGGGAGAGGGAGATCAGGGCTTCTTACGGGGATGCGCACGCAGGCGCGGCCGCCTTCGAAAACGTTTTGTTGCATTCTTTCTCCTCTTTCCACTTTATACGGCGGTCACGCTCACATCTGCGGCAGCAGCCGGTCGTTTACGGGCGCCGAGGACAACTTCGTAAAAGCCAGCAATGCACTGGTAAGAGCCTACGCTGCTGAAATCAAAATCGTAGATATTTGTAATTTTGCTCCGTTTTTTTTTAATACGTGAAGAAATACTCAAAAATAATATTATGTTCTTCTATGCGAAAACAGTGCCTTTAAATGATTGCAAAAGAAGTTTCATAGTTATGGGTAAATAAATTGGCAGATTAAAACTTCCTGTGTTACACAATGTGTTACTATTATTACCGAAACTAAGACAATAGTTCTCGCTTCCACAGAAATTATGTTTCCCTATGCAAAAACTCCCTGCATATACCGTATACCACAGTGATACAACCGGCCATGATTTTTTCAAATGAATTTAGGATGGTTGAGTGGAATGTCTGGAGGCTTTGGCCTGCGGCCGCGTTGCATGCTGCGCCATAATTTGTATACGTCTTGTGCACCATCCGCCTGCTCGATGCCAGCATGTGCTGATGTCAAAATCAGCAGGGGCTATCTCAAAGAAGAGTTCGAGGGCTTTAGTCTATAAGCTGTCTATTTTCCGTTCTCCATTTTGCGCCTGTTCGCTCCTCTGTCAATATACTCAGATATACCCGCGGCTTTCAAGCGACCCGGACATTGGGTGGTCGGCGACCGGACCTTCCCATTGGCTGAAATTGGATGCAATATGCAGCCGATGGGGAGGCGCATCGCAGAGCTCTGTCAGCAGCTCGGGACCGGACCTGACTACTGGCTACGATTGGCTGCGATATGCATCCAGTGGTGAGATTCGGCCGCCAACCACCAAATGGCCGGGTCGCTTGCCCCCCAGACATCTGAAAGCCGCGTGTATATCTGAGTTGCAACTGACAGTGAACCGAAAGAGCGCAAAATGGGCCACGGAAAATGCACAGTTTGTAGAACACAACCCCAGCCTGTCTCGAGGAAGGATGCGCAATGAAGAGGTGCTTCCGAAAATCACTAAAAAGTCACTGAAACTGTGCGATGTCTGCAGTTTAGGCACACTGATTCTTCGCAACCTCCCGGTATCACTTTTGTCGTACATTATGCGTGCAACACTTTCCGTTTTGCGCACCACATGCACATGATGGAAGGCTTTTCTTTGGAGCAACGATTGCTTTTTGAGCCAAATCAGTACGAAGCCTCCGCCCTGCTATTACCATGTTAGCAAACAAATGGAGTCAGGCTGGAAAGGCTTAAAATTTTGAAAAATAGCATCCTATCACATTCGAATACAAAGCCTCGGTGCGTTGTCAAAAAATGAGGCACAACAAAAATTATCCTTTCGCAGGGCCTGCGAACAGAAAAGGTTTTGTGCGTGAAACCAAGTGTGAGTGCGCATCTGTAATTTGATGCTTGGTAGACCGTGTAAATTTAGGCGATAACCTCATAAATAAAAAAAGAGCGGGAACCTTTCTTTAATGTCTTCTTTTTTCTTGGTAAACCACAGAGGTGAACTGTTACTGACTGTCACCGTCCTAATGAATTAAATCCGTCTTAACATATTCCACAACACGAGGGAAGCAGTTGGTCATTTCACTTGTGATGTACTACTGCGTCATCCCATTTGCTGAGCATTTGTTTGTCTGTAAAGATGTTTGTGTTGCTTGGACCGACCAGCGATATTATACCAGTCGTTCTGAAAAACACGGACGCGATGTTTCTGGGGCCTCGAACTCTTGTGGTGTTTGTATTTTTTATCAGTGTCCGTAACTTCCACTGGGGCCAGACTTACCATTTTTCTAGTCGATTGCCGGGGTAAGCCTGCTCATAAAAGATTGGATCGAGTGGAGGTTGCCTCGACCAGATTATGCACGAAGCACAGCAACCACACCCTGCCGAATATACAGCGTTCGGGGACGTTCATGACACGGTATGCACTTTACCTCCAACGTCATAAGCTATGCGTAAATAAAGCGTATCTGGCAGCAGCGATCAATCTGAACCCGACGGTCGCCGAGGCTGCGTGTTGCTATTGCCGCTGCCTTTTAGCTTCTTTCTTTGTCTCCCCTTGTTCCCCCAACAAAGAATTCATTCGAGTTCTAGGCTAGCTTGCCTGTGCCTCGTCTCCACTTGCTTCCTTGCCGGTCGTCACCGCTACATGGCGTTTTATTCACTGCGAAACTTATTCGTTCTCCAGTGGTTTGGGATGCAGTATTCTTTTTACCTGTTTTCTGCAGCCAAGTCTCATGATGAAATTTCCTACTCCTTTATTTTCCTACTAATTGTGACTGCTCCCAAATTTTTCACTTTTGATCCCGAAATTTTCGGTCAGCAGTCCGCAGCCCATATGTGTTTTAAAATTGAGATTTCCCACTTTGGGTATTATCTTAGCCCCTTTGAGCAAGGCGTCCACGACTTTGGAAGCTAATTTTCAAACTATTCTGAAGCGTCTAGGGCTGTTGTGCCAAATTCAGTTTTGCCGGCTGCATTTGAAACCCTGCTGGACAGAATGAGAAACATTTCGTGCCTAGAAAAAAAGGATAAATTTTCACAAACAAAAATAAAGATGGCCGCCGAGGGGTTCTGCAGTGCGCAAGGAAGTTCTGTCTGGTGCTGTTTTTTTTTTGTCACAGCATCAACTTAGGCTGGTTGGTTTTGCATGACAATAAATTATCGCTAAGGACGGGACGGGGAGAAGAAGGACGGCTGGAGTGCGACTAACACCTGAAGCTTTGTATCACTCGGGTAATTTAAAATAAGCGTTTCACCCATACACCCAACCACAATGCAAAATCGCGAACAAAAAAAAACAAAAAAATTATGCCACCTCTTGCAGTGTATGTATACAGTTAATTTTTCTCAGCTCACATCTCTCGAGGTAACAACCGAAAAATTATTGTTTAAAGACAAAGCAGAAATGACAAGACTACCATTAAATACTGGTTCTAATTATGTGTTTGAAAATTCGGGACAACTTTTTTTATGATTTCTGATGATTTGTGTTTTATAAATGAACAAAAATGTCAGAAATACTGCGTCGCTTTCATTTTTGCAATATGTATGCCAGTTTTCTACTAATCCTCGGGGCACTGTTACCTACGTGTCCTGTCCAGACATTTCCAATGGGCGTAGTTGCTTATGCACGACAAGCCCGGCGCTCCCTCCAGTGGCGTGACTGCGAACCGAGCTTGCGGAATCAGGCAGAATCGTAGTACGTGACCGCCCAGGACCAGAGGCTTCTTCTCCGCACGAAAGACTACGTTCGCTGGACTTCCTCCGGTTGTGTTTCATTTTGAAACGACGAGCACCGGCAGAGCACGCGATGGCTCGTGTGTCTCTGCTGCAGCGGGGAAACGGGCCGTTTTCGAGAGGGGTCTGCTAAATAAGGCTCCGTCGTTTGTGCCGCCGAGTTCGCCGGTCCGTTCGCAAGATAAAGTACTAGCTGCCGCTTCCTCTGTTTGGCTTTGAATGTAAAATACACGTGCTGTCGGGGCTATTAATATCACCGGTCGCGATGATTTAATTTCGCAGAAATCGCCACGTGTAACTCTGGCCTACTGCATTTTCTCATCTAATCTGTCGAAGCACTCGGGACCCTCAGGTGACTTAATAATCCAGGAAGGCATTTCTACTATTCGATCAAGCAATGATGGTTTAGATTGGCTTAAGGGGTTTAACGTCCCAAAGCGACTCAGGCTATGAGGGACGCCGTAGTGGAGGTCTCCGGACAATTTCAGCCTCCTGGAGTTCCTTAACGTGCACTGACATCGCACAGTACACGGGCCTTCTAGAATTTCGCCTTTATCGAATTGCGACCGCCGCGGCTGGGATCGAACTTCCGTCTATCGTATCAGCAGCCCAGCACCATAAGCACTGAATCACCGAAGCTGCTCAGCCACACAACGAAACAATCAGCTAATCAGTCAATATATTTTATTTTATTTTATTAGAGAAAACTTGGCAGTTTTACAGGCCTGTCAAAGCAAACGAAGGGTTTGAGGAGCACTGTCCGGCAGTTAGAAGTATTTGAACTGGAAGTATCTTTACAACAGTCATACTTCGGTAAAACATAAAGAATGCCTGAATACCTCCTTCATCCAGTATTCGGCATAAAATTAAGCAAATAGTTACGTAGATCAAACAACATCATTTCATTTGTTTACGAGAATAGAGACAGAGCGTCTCACCCCGCGGTTTGTTAATAGAAAGTACTACATAGTGACACAGTACATGGTGCGCACACAAGACGCATCAAACCGCTCACGTGGCTGTAGAGCTCGCACAGGTGCAAAGGAAACGAAGAAGACTTTGGACCAAACATATTTCAGGACAACTGTTTCCATAAAACACTAGTAAACATCAAGGAATTTCAGATATTAAATCATGCCAACACTATCGTTCGCGCCATGGTTTATATGCTTGACACGGGGGAAAGAAAATTTAAGATCAATATTAACTTTCTTGCAGAAAAAAATCTAATAGAAACAGCAAATAACATAACGTAAAACAATATCGACCAGTGCGTAGACAATCGTTTTTCATATCTTACATAAACACGATGTTTTCATGGGATATATTAGGCATGAAAATTTACAAAGTTTTTCACAATCAAAATTGTTGTGCGTCTTTCGGTGAATGGCAGAGTCGAACAGAAGGTAGACGTCGCTTTCAACACTAGAGGAACCCCCGAGCCACCCCTCGCAATTAGAGGATTAGGCGGCTTGGCAGAAAACGCCGACCAGACCATCGTGTTGGCGACTGAACCCATCGCCATGCATACGACAGCTGTCCAATCGGTGCCTGTACGGCGCATTGGTCAGACGCCAACGGGGACAGATGCTATATAAAACGCTGTTTCGCTAGCGCTGTCGACGACGGTACTCGGTTCGTCGTTTAGAAGATGCCGCACCGGGAAACACGGTCAGGCGCCGAAGGCAACAAAGGCAGCGAAGCTGACTTCAAGGTTCCACTGACTTCAAGGTGCACGTTGTGCAAGGTGACCGCTGAGAGTGTGCTTCGTGCTGTAATTCGCATTCAACGCTAATGACAAGGAAGACCATAGACTAGGGACGTTCGCGGGAGCCCTGAGGAGTGAACCATAGACATAACAGGGGAAAATTACTTGCGAAGGTTACTCAACCACGTAGTCTTTAATCAAACAAGAAACTGACGAGCTAATTAACCAGGGAAAACACTTCTGCGCGTGCGTAGCGAAATTTCAAGGTGCGCAGAGGGCGCTGCAGAGAGGCCGTCGTTCGCGCAGACTAAGGACGGTGGATGAGAGCATAGATCATTCCCTAAGAGCGACTGGAAAAATGTCGTGGTCCCTGCGATAGAAACAAGTAAGAAACAGCGAATGGATGAGACAAAGGCCGAAAGGCACAAATGAGGCGCCAACAACGAACCGAATGATTACGCATCGTGCAAAGCGTACGTGCTTATGTAAAGCACGTGCAACAGGAAGAAGCAAAAACAGTGCAAAACGCAGGCAGGCAAAAATACTCGTAAGGCAACAATGGTTCACTCCCGTGCAAGATGTTCTCTCTTTCAGGTGGAGCGCGGCCTACGGAAAGTTGGCAAAGCCTTCGCCCTTTTCTTTATTAACAAGCGCTTCAAACATTCTTCTCGCACTTCCGCCAGGATACTTCCCTGTTATTTGACAACCAAAAAAAAGCATTTGCATTTTTCATCTTTTGCACGCAAGGTAAAACTCTGCTAACTGTTTTCGGTCGGCTCCTTTTAGCGAATTCGCATAATGTCTTCACTGCTCATCCATGCATCGTCTAGTTTGTCCAATCTTGAAGACACCGGATGACAAAGGGATGCAATACGCCACTGCAATGTGGCAGTCAACAAAGCGACGGGCAAGCTCCCTTCCACAAGTTCTGTTCGCAGTCACCCTTCAAGTTCATTCGTCTTCAAAGTTTTTCAAGAGCCGAGAACAACACCTTCATGGTAGCTTTCTGCGGGATTTTCTTTGTATTGTGGGATGGTTTGTGCGTGTACCGAATGACCACCCGACGACATGTCAAAGGGTGCTTGGTGGTTGCTTTCATCTTTTGTTGATTTTTTTTACGGCGTAAGCCGTTATACGGTGCCCACCTCGAGTTGTCGCGTCGATGAAGTCTATCCTTGGTCACCGATCGAAGGCGCCAGGATAAAAAAACGACATAACGAATGGAGCGGCAAAGGGCGAAAGAAGGGAAGAAGTAGGGCAAGAAAATAGAGGGACACTGTTGTCGACAGAGAGGTTTCAAGAGATAAAAAGATGCTGGCCAGGAGAGAAAAGAGAGAAAAAAAATTGATGCGGTTCAACTACTGCTGAGCCTGGTTAGAGAGCGAAAGCTGTGGTGTATCTGGAAAGTAGACGCGGCTTGGCCTCTGTAACATCGAATGTGTTCCGAACACTCGATAGGCAACGTGCCCACCCTGCCAGGTCTCGGTAAAATTAATGGTTGATTGCGAGTGGTTAGTCACGCAATGAACGCCGCGGCCCATTGCTGCAGTGGCGCGTGTCTGCCACAACGTTGTCAGCGCTAATGCATACAGCCCACATCTCTCTCTCACCACGGTCACGTACCTCGAAGAATGATTGAGGCGTCCATTGACCCAGGGAGCCAGTTAAGCACCAACTCGATGGACACATCCTAGGCGTACGGGTGGAGCGCCTACGCGCATGGGCGTACGCTGGAGCCTGTCTGCGCATGCGCAAGGCGCGACGCGTGAGCAGGCGCGAGCGGTGCGCATATATCTGTGCACGTCAGATGTCGGCGCCTGCGCGCGGGCGCGGGCGCGCGCGTCGGAAGCAGGGTCCAGTTTACAACAATCGGAGGACCGCGGGATTCTCAGGAACTTTTGTTCATGGCTTGGAGCTCTTTCCGGTTCCCCCCACTTTTCGTCGTGGTTCAAGATGTCCTTTCAGCAGCCCCCCCCCCCCCCCCTTCCCAAACACCTTTTTTTCACGCCTTGGAATCCTTTCCGTCCGCTCGAGAGGGGGAGCGAGCCAGCGCCAGGAGCGTGGAGATGCGTGCCCCCTTTTCGACGTCCGTCGCGGCGTGGCGCTGGGCGCGCAGGCGCTCCGCACATACACGAGGTGTTCATCGAGTTGCGGCTTTATGCGCCTTCCTTTCCTCAAAATCATCGGAGCCTAGAACGCTGACAACGCTAACGCCAATGAACACAAAGAACACCGAAGGTCTATAGCTTCAGTGCCGCGCTTCTGCCACAGCGTTGTGTATGGCAGCGCATGCAGCGCACATCTATCGCCACTGCCACGTAGCTTAAAGCGCGACTGAGATGTCCACGTCGTAATCGCATTAATCTCTCTTAACTTTGTATTTGACCTTTATACATTGACCCTTTACCTTGGACCTTGACTTGACCTTGGGGTGTCTGGTGTAGCATGTGGTAGGACACCATAGTTTTACCATGGCCTATTCTTGGTTTGATCTCTGGCTCACATGAAGGTCATAACCGCAAGCACCGCGAAATCGTTACGAGTTTGCGTAGTGAAGTTTCACTTCAGAAATCAAGAGCGGCCGACGCCCAAGGAAGAAAGCAGACAAGATGGAAAAAAATTATTAATGATTAAATGCGCAGTAACTATCTCACTTCTCTGTCGTCACCTCAACCTTGCCGTGAGGGAAGGGAGGGAGGCGGGAGTGAAAGAAGAGATAAAGAGGTGCCGTTGTATAGGACTCCGAAATAATTTCGACCACCTGGGAATCTTCAACAAGCACTGAACTCGCACAGCACACGGGTGCCTTGATGCGTTTCGCCTCCGTCGAAACGCGGCCGCCACGGCCGGGTTCGTACACGGGTAATCCTGCTTAGTAGCCGAGTGCTCTAACCACTAAGATACCACGGCGAGTACAAGAAAGGGGAAACGATGAAGAGAGGACGTTGCAGAGAGAGAAATGAAAAGATCTGAATCTGATTCAGCTGAACTAACTGTAGCGAGCGGCAAGTAGCGATACCGCCGGCCGCTCGCTATCTGTGCCGAGAAGCCCATCTGACACGCGAGCCGGTCTAATCGGTTGTGTTTCTCTCCTCGAGCGGTTGCAGCTCGGAAGCGAAGTGCTGGATGAGAGGAAGCTCAGCCAAGAGGCGCTCTGCGGGCGGCCGGCGAAACAAAATACCAAACTTCGGTGGCGGATAGCTGCCAGATGCCGCAGTGCTATGGGTGATGCGGAGGATGCTTGTCGCGCTAAGGAGGCTCGCCGTCGGCGAGACCCTGTTGCGCTCGCCGCTCATCGACAGCATAGCCACACAGAGGAACGGCTAGAGCGGCGCTGGCGACAACGCGTAAAGGGCGAACCTTCAACTTCCAGAACTGCCGTCTAGGGCGAGGTTCGCGCTAAAAGGGCCGCCTTGGAATTTCATTTCATTTCATTTATTTACCCTCAGGGCCGTTAGGCGTTACAGAGGGGAGTGGGAATAACATACAAGTACAAAAAACAAAACAGCAGCTAAAAAATTTGAATATAGTTACAGCACACACTGGTTTAATGTCAATAACAGCACTAGCAAAAGGCAGCATTACGCAAAACAAAGCACAAAAGAAAACAGCAGCTAATAAAATAAAACATAAATATAGACAAAGACTTATATAAAATTAGTAACAGCATTACGAAAGGCAACAGTATCAGTAATTTCAGCAATATCGTGGGGAAGGTGATTCCAGCTGACACAAGTTCTAGGTATGAATGAATCGTGAAAACATCTCGTGCGACAAGGAGGGATCCAAACTTTGTGGCGGTGATCAATGCGTGCTGAAATATACGATGGTCTTTTTAACAACCTCTCTTTAAGATAAGGATTATGATAAATTTTGTGAAAAGTACATAATGAAGCCAGTGACCTGCGATGGGAAAGAAGCGGGAGGGAAAGGTTGGCTTTCATGGCAGTTACACTACTAGTACGATGACAGTAGGAAAGTATGAAACGACAACCGCGGTTTTGAACTGATTCTAAGTCAGAAATGAGAGATTCGACTCCAGATTTCCACACCGATGAAGCATATTCCAATTTAGAGAGTACCAAAGTTTTGTAAAGTAGTAGTTTAATGAACTTGGTCCATATGAAAAATTTCTGCGAAGGTATCCAAGGATGCGGTTAGCGTTATTCATAGTGTAGTCAACATGAGGTTTCCAAGACAGGTTAGAAGAGACATGAACACCCAGATATTTATAAGACGATATAGTTTCAAGAGTGATGCCATTAATGCAGTAGGTAGAGTGTGTAGTAGAAAGACGAGAAATGGGCAAATGCTTGCATTTAGTAATGTTTAGCTTCATATTCCACAGGTTACACCAATCCAGTACCTTGTTAATATCTGACTGAAGAACAGATGTATCATTATCGTCATTAATTTCGCGGTAAATAACACAGTCATCAGCAAAAAGACAAACGGAAGACGATATAGTAGTGGGTAAGTCGTTTATATAAATGAGAAAGAGGAGGGGCCCAAGAACGGACCCCTGAGGCACACCAGAGCCAACAGGCGAGGAATCTGAATTGACGTTATTTGCTGTTACGAACTGACTTCGGTTTGAAAGAAAACAATACAACCATGCAAGTAATGTGGAATCGATGCTAAGGCTGTTTAGTTTAAAAAAAAGAAGCTCATGTGAAACCTTGTCAAATGCTTTAGAAAAATCCATAAATATAGAATCAGCATGGGATCCGCGATCTAGAATGCAATGCAAGTCATTTGTGAAGCATATGAGTTGCGTTTTGCATGAAAATGATTTACGGACGCCGTGTTTGGGCATTACTGAAAAAGAAATTGGATTCTAAAGAGGTAGCAAATGAGAGTAGATGACATGTTGTATGATTTTACATGGAATGCTGGCGAGCGACACAGGGCGAAAGTTATCAGGGCAATCTTTATCGCCAGACTTTGGCAGCGGAATCACCCTCCCAACCTTCCAGTCATTGGGAATACAGCCTGTTTCCAGAGACTGGTCAAACAGTTTGGTAAGGATCATTGAACTGTACATCTTTGTATTACCCAGAAATTTCGAATTAATGTTATCGACGCCACAGGAGGAAGAAATTTTAAGGTTTTCAATTATTCTCAGGATGCCAGTTGTGTCAAAAATAATTGGATCCATGGGAAAAGCGTCCAAGACCGGACACTCCTCATTGGTAAGGCAAACATTGCCAGAAAAAGCAGCAACAAAAACACTATTAAGAACACTAGCGCATTCATTAGGTGAATATGCAACGCCGTCAGAAGATGTAAGTAGTATTGACGAACTATCTTTCTGGTTCACAGTGTTCCAAAACTGTCTGGGGTTATTAATCAGCAGAGCAGGCAAAGTATTGTTAAAGAAGGAGTTCTTAGCATTTTTCAGAGCTAACTTGTACTCAGCGGCCGCAGAAAGGTAACCGTCCCATCGTTGTTGCGAATTCGATGATTTGGCCGAGCGAAACAAACGATTTTTCTTATTGGATAGACTTTTTAAAATGTCATTAAACCATGGTGATTGTCTATTACACCGCAAAAGTCTTAGTAGCACAAATGTATTAGTGAGACGTTCAACAGCGTCCCTAAACAATTCCCAGTTAGTGTGGACAGAACGCTGTGAAAATTCTTTTAAATAACTGTTTAAGAAAAGAGCCAATTCACGATTAATGGCATCATAGTCCGCCCGTTTGTAATCTCTAATAGGCTTGAAGATGCTCCGGCGATTAGGAATTTTAATTTTTACATCGAAATGAAGCAAGGAGTGATCACTAAGACCAAGTAAGTAGGAGATTGAAGGGATAAGATCCGGCGCGTTGGTTAACACAATGTCTAATATATTGGAAGATGATGGCGTGACTCGAGTTGGTTTAGTAACTAGCTGCGAAAGGTTGAAATCCAAACAGGTTCGCAAAAAGTGATTGCATTCGGTAGAAAAGGGGCGAGGATACGGCGATGTATTAGTCCACGCGATGCTGGGATAATTGAAGTCACCAGCAAGAAGGATTGCCGCACCCGGATAACGTACTGAGATCATGTTAAGAGCATCGTGCAAATCTTCAACGAAAGTTGCACACGAAGACGGGGAACGGTAGCATATGCCCAGAATCAGTTTCCTGAAATGACCACGGAGTTCAACCCAAACCAAATCCAAGGTGTTAGAAAGACTTATCGGTGAAGACACAATATTATCGGCGATGGCTATTAAAACACCTCCTCCACTTCTGTGACCTCTATCAGAACGATAAACATTGTAGCGCTTCTTGGAATCGAACAGTTCCTTGCTCTCTATCTTTGCAGAGAGCCACGTTTCGGTCAGTAATACAACATCGGCATCATATGATTCGATGACAGAGTTTAGATCTTCCCGCTTTGGTATTATGCTTCTGATGTTTGTGAAAAGAATTGAAAGCGCTGTCTTATCTCCAGTCGCCCGTCCACTGCCCCTCCCGTATCTCTACGGCGAAGCGTGTGGCGAGCCAGAAGCAGGAGCAGTGCGATAAGGGGCCACTAAAGATCCCGGTGGGCCAGCTAGCTCGAAAATGCTATCGCGAATAGGGTCAAAGGCGTAGCATTTGTTGTTACAATACAATTTGTTATACCTCAACTTATACTTAAAGTCAGCATCCTTGGCGAACTGCACAAGCTTCTTTCTAGCGACACGTATGTGCACAGAATAATCTTCACTTACAGTGACCTTTTTATTTATAAGTTTGGCAGACTGCAGTAGGATTTGTTGTTTTGTTTTGAAAGACCGGAACTTCGCAACAATCGGACGACACTTTTCATCCGAGAACGCACCAATCCTGTGTGTTCGTTCAAACATGTCATTCGTAAGAGCATGGTCAAAGCAGCCTGAAACAAGGTTCAATAATTTTTCTTCCGTTTCATCCCACGTTTCGGACAAACTGTCGGGTACGCCGAAGAACAGAAGATTGTCCCTGCGCTGCCGGTCTTCCAGCGCACCCTGTCCAAGACGTAACTTGTTATTTTCATTGACAAGCTGATCGGTCAGCTCACGCAAAATCCGCAGTTCCCCATGCGCCGCATCGCTGGCGGATTATTTAGATTCGACTGCCGACAGCCTCGCGTCAATATCGGCAATGTTTCCAATCATAGATTCCTGATTTAGTTTCATTTCACTTATAGAGGCTATTAAGTGTGATTGCTCTAACTCCATTTTAGCGGTCCTTGAATTAACGCCTTCTAACAGAGACAACATGTCGTTAAGCTGTTCCTGCAGAGAAATATCAACAGCGCTGTCTTTGTACCGCGTGGCAGCGCCAGAGCCCACCCCAGGGCCAGGGTTAAGCTCAACATCCCCCGACACCAAATGTAGTTGACGAGAAACATCGAAGCACTGGGCGAGCAAAATCAGCAGCACTCCCGGGCGTGGGAACAGGAGCAGGCACATATTGCTCGATTTCTTAGCAAACATGGATTCCTTATTACCAACCTGCATGAAGAAGCGCATTCCGTGAAGACGCCGCATGACGACGCTGTCCCCACGCCCACTGAAAGGCGCAGGCCGCTGCAGCCCGTTTTTATCCAGATGGAAAGGTGATGTCGTGGACGATGCGCAGGACTTGTACGATGGAGCCATAGTGTGGCAGGGTTGCCAGAGTTCTCCAATTTCCACGCTGCCAACTTGAACGTCGACAGTCACAGGTGTAGCCGGAATGGCATCAGCTGGTGCCATAGGTCCCGCGCTGAGTTGAAGCATTGCCGTTATCTGCATGAAGAAACGCATTCCGTGAAGCAGCCGCATGACGACGCTTTCTCCACGCCCACTCTGTCCCCACGCCCACTCTGAGAGCGTAGGAATGAGAGCGTAGGAAGCGTCAGCGAAGCACCCTACTCCGCCGCCGTGCTGCCCCCGGCTCACGGAGATATTTTAATTGCGCCGTTGCCTAGTTCAGGCCATTTTTGCATTTACGGGAACAAAAAAAAATTCGCCTTTAGGCACGCGGCTGTTCTTGTCAGCGTGCGCTCAGCAAAACCGGCCTCCCTTGGTATGGCAATTTGTCTCGCAAAGCGCTCCTCTTCAAGTGCGGGCACGTTTATTTTAGTGAGGCTCCAATACCTATTGGGATATATATGAGGGCTTCTGCGGGCAACGTCTATAGATTCTCGGCTTGCTGCGTCTGCTGTTTTCCTCCGTTCCGAACTGTTCAACCCGCATGTCCGCATATTTTTCTAGTATATCGTATTGACCTAGATGATTTCCACACGTGTAGCCATCAAAATCAACATTTTCATATCGCTTTATTTATTTATTTATTTATTTATTTACCAATACTGCGATCTGTTACAAGACAATAGCAGGGTGGGCACACAATATACAAGTAAACACACGCTGGAAACCCTAAACACGCTCTTAAGGCGTTAAAATAAAATTATAAATATATTATACAAAGGAATAAATGAAGAAACACGAATGCAAAACACACCATACAAATGCAACAACAAATATGCGGTGAAAAAAAAAGTAATGAAATATGAAACTAAGGATGGGTTACAAACATGTTTAGTGGCATTTGTGATACTTTATCATTATTGAGATTGTTGCAGTCTGTATTCGTTCTGGGGAAATAGGAATACTTTGAGGAGTTAAGTCATGCCTTTAATGGCGTCACTGTGAAATCGTGCCGTTGCTTTGTGTTATATCCAGATGAGCACGATATAATGTTGGAGGTTTTAATATCGTATTCGCCTTTGATTAGTTGAAAAAGAATTTGAAACGACAGATACGTTTTCTATGAGAGACTGGAAGCAAACCATTTTGATTAAGTTGTTGACTGATGGATGTACGAGTGGTGACGCTATCAACGTGTTCTGTCCAGGACAGGTAACTGGATATACGGAGTTCTAGGCATTTGAAGCTATTTACTTCAGAAAGGTTATTATTTTTAGCGGTATAATCAAATAGGAGAGGCGTTCTTTCTGTGTTATGCGCATGAACACTGTTTTATTGTAGTTAACACTGTCACAAAGTTCATGCCTGCCCTGTCCTGCTTTAACCTTTGTTTCCCAGAAACATGTCGCGGAGAGGCGTCGACGACTTTTTCCCCTCCCCCGCGGTGGAACGGCATTCACACCATAGCGCTGGAGGGGTCACTCAAAACTACTCCCCCCCCCCTCCTAGCATTGTTGCCATGCAGGTGGCAAGCGCTTGCACGTGTTGGGAACAGCAGAAGCGGATTGAACGCCCCGGCACTGTTCGCGGCCCCCAATGACTCCTCGTGGGATTAAGGCATTGTGCCGAATTCTTTCGACATTCCTGCATGGGTTCTTTTTTAGGGGGGGAGCTGCATTCCTCTGTGCGTGGCTCCTGAAGAGTCTTTCTTTTCCTGTGTTGTTTTTTTTCTCATTCTTTGCCATACGAAGGGGGCGACGGGAACGCCGCGCACTGGCAGTTGGTCTGGAATTTCGGTGCGTGCGGTCGTGAGTGAGGTCAGCCAGGGAAATGGTCGGCGAGGAGCCTAGGCGGAGATCTGACGCGTAGAGCGCGGCGATGGTGGTCCCGAAGACGCGAGGCCCAAGTTCGCCCGCATCCACAAGCCCCCATCAGCCCCGCGACGAGCAACCGCAGCCCGACGCTCCCTGCGACCGTCCTGTCGGTTTCCTCCTTCTTTGTGTCGTGTTGTTGCGCTTTTATTCTTGTTAGCGACCGGACCTTGCCACTCCGCAGCTAAGCCATCGTTTCTCACCACTCACTTCAACTCTTTTCTTTGTATTTTTGCTTTCTGTGTTTCTCGTTGTAATCCTTTGTACTGTATTTCCGTCTCGTAACATTTTTGTATAGCGATCGCCCTGATGCTTCTTTCTTTGTGTTAATTGTTGTGTTAACGTGTTCAGTTGGTGCTGGTGTTATTTGCGTCACGTCAGTGTACGGCGCTACCTTGTCGGGCATTTTAATACTTGGTTGTTGTCTGCCTAATTAAATTAATTCCCTACGTAACTTGCCTACGCCTCTTGCCTCCTGTCAACGACTTATCAGGCGTGGCCCCTATCGCCGGTCTGCAGTCGAATCACAATCTTTTGCACGCGGGGTGGAGAAGTTTGTCTCTCCTCCCCCTCCAAACTTACGGATAGTGCAGTGGTGGGCAGGCTGGCCCGATTAATTGTAACTTCGGCGCCAACCAACACTACAGCCGCGCACGATATCTTGACAAACTGGCGTCCGCGACAGGACTTGCTGACCACGATTGGCCGTGACCGCGAGGCATAGCGTTCAAGTGATATCTCACGTACGGTCGGAACTGAGAACAAAGAACCGTTGGTGCAATGGCAGAGTTAAACTAAATATAATTGCTCTCGGGAAGCAGCTAGGCTTCGAGGGGGTCGCCGTCCAGGAATTCCTCAGAGATGAGCGCGCGAAACAGCGCGAGCGCATGGAAGAAGAGCAGCGGCTGCTCGAGGAGGAAGAATGGGACAAGGCGCGCTCCGCTCGTCGAATACTCGAACTGAACGCTGAACTACAAATTCTCCACGCGGGTAGCGAGGGTGGCGGGAGCGCTGGTCCAGATTCCGCTTCGGTTCAAAGCGAACCTACATCGCGTTTCACGGTCGTCGGTCCACATAAGCTAATGGCGCCGTTTAACGATAAAATGGACGACTTGGACGCCTACGTGACCCGGTTCGAAGGAGTCGCAGAGGCGCAGAATTGGCCGCGAGACCAGTGGCCTACTGCCCTTAGCACGTGCCTTGCGGTAGAGGCGTTGAGCGTTTTTGGCCGCATGCCGGGAGCGGATGCGGTAGACTATGACAAGGTCAAGCGAGCTCTTCTGCTTGGTTTCCGCTTGACGGAGGAGGGATTTCGACAGAAGTTCCGGACAGAAGCCCCCCACGAGCACGAAACCCCGTCCCAGTTCTCCCGATTAGAGAATTACTGGGAGCGGTGGGTACAGCTCTCTTCGTGCGAGCAGACCTACGAGGGTATCAAGAGCTTCCTTTTGAGGGAGCAGTTTCTAGAGAACTGCACGCCGTCGATGGCTACCTTCCTGAAGGAGAAAACGGCGGGCGATCAGAATGAGCTGCTACAAAGGGCAAACAACTGTGTCACTGCTAGGGGGTCCACATACTTTGGCCGGCGTGAACAGAAACGTGAGGACCGGCCCGTAGACAAGTCCTCCGACGCTGGCCGCAAGGGCCACCAGGGAAAACCACTACCCGCGGCAGTATCATCCACACCACGCTGCTGCATTTGCGCGCGACCGGGGCATGTCGCGGCGCATTGCAAGGAGAGCCGGAGAAATCCTGAGCAGGGCGACCGGGCACGCCCTGGAGCAAAGGACGTGTCGGCCTGCATTCAAAACTGCTATCTAGAGCTGAAAGATGGCCAGTTTCTGCCAGCGGTGAACCTCGGCAGGGCCCAAGAGTCCGGGTTCCTTCCCGTCGTTGAAGGCCTCATTGTTGGGCAGAGGATAAAGGTGTTGAGAGACACGGGGTGTAACATTGTTATTGTCAACCGAGACCTTGTAACAAAGTCCTAAATTACTGGCCGACACCGAGCCGTTTACCTGGTGGACCGCTCGGTCAAAACGCTACCCGAGGCGCGAATTCAAGTTGACACACCTTACTATAGGGGAGAGGTGCTGGCCGGATGTATGGAATCGCCACTGTTCGACTTAATTCTCGGGAATATCGACGGCGCCAGGCATCCGTCCCAGCCCGACGCGACTTGGAGGGGAATAGCCCTGAGTACCGAAGGGGCCGAAGCGGATACATCGGATCCCGTACAGGGACAGCCAAGTACCCCGGACGAGCCCGCACCCGCGGCGGCCGTGACCACCCGTCAACAGTCCAGGCAGCAATCGTCGGAGACGTTCCGCAAGTTACGAGTACCATCCGCGATGGCAGAAGTCACCCCGACGCAGATTAGCCGAGACCAACAAGCGGACGAGACCCTCCGGCGTTGTTATCAGATGCAGAGGGAAGAGGGAAAGGTCCGGTGCAAGGGAGGGGGCTCGTACACCTTTCTGCTAAGAGATGACATGCTCTATCGCCAGTTCCTACCAGAGTCAGGCTAGGGTAGTTTACAGCTGGTTGTCCCCTTTCAGCACCGAAACAAGTTTGGTTCTCCGCCTCGCGCACTGCGGACTGATGGCAGGTCATTTGGGGCACAAAAAGACTTGTGACCGCATTCTGGATGATTTCTTCTGGCCCGGCGTGCATGGTGACGCTAGTCGGTTTGTGGCGTCGTGCGACAGCTGCCAGAAGACAGCCCCACGGGGATCAGTCAAAAAGGTGCCCCTTGAGAAAGTGCCTCTGGTTGACACGCCGTTTCGCCGGGTGGCTATCGACATCATTGGGCCCCTCAAGCCCACAACTCGGAAGGGGAATCGCTGCATCATGACGCTAGTCGACTATGCGACCCGGTTCCCAGAGGCCGTCGCCCTGCCCAGCATAGAGACCGTGCGGGTGGCCGAGGCTCTCTTACAAATTTTCGCCCGAGTGGGTGTTCCGGAGGAGATGTTGAGCGACCGAGGGTCGAATTTCACCTCGGAACTCATGCCAGAAGTGGGCCGTCTGCTGTCTCCTCGCCTGCAGACCACCTCGCCCTACCACCCGATGGCCAATGGCCTCGTGGAAAGGCTCAACGGGACGCTCAAGAAGATGCTCCGCCGCAGGTGCACAGAACAGCCCAAGGAGTGGGATCGGTTTATCGAGCAGCTTTCGTTCGCCTACAGGGAGGTCCCCCAGGCAAGCACTGGGTTCTCCCCGTTCGAGCTTTTGTACGGGCGGAACGTGCGAGGCCCCCTCACTATACTGAAGGAATTGTGGACGGGGGACAAACTGGAAGAGGAGACCAAGACGGCCTACCAGTATGTGACTGACCTGCGAGAGAGGCTCGAAACAACCTGTCAGATGGCACATGAGGCTCTAGAAGAGGCAGGTGAGCGATACAAGCGGTATTACGACCGCGGGTATAAATCGAGGGCATTACAGGCTGGAGACCAGGTGCTCTTACTGCTCCCCACCGAGCACAATAAGCTCACGATGAAATGGAAGGGCCCCTATGTGGTTAAAGGAAAAAAATGAGAAGTCGACTACGTATAGAGGTTGAGGGCAACCCAAAAACATTCCATGTCAATATGCTGAAGAAATACTTCAGCCGGGTCCCTGAAACCGACTCTCACGTGCCGGTGGTTGCGGCGGTAGCCTCCAATATAGACGATGGGGCGCTGGTGTGGCCTCTCGGGGAACAAGCCGACCACCGCGATGTCGCGGCGTCCGAGAAACTGACCCCACCACAGGCACAGGAGCTGCGGTCCCTCATTTCTCGACACAAGGAGCTGTTTTCCGATCGGCCCGGATTCACCACGTGGGCCGTGTGCAACTTAACCACTACCACCAACAAGCCCATCCAGGTCAAGCAGTACCCGCTTCCCTTCGCAGTGCGTCAGGAAGTTGAGAGAGAGGTTGCCGCGATGCTGCGGATGGGCGTGATCCCCAACAGTCCTGATAAAGAAGCCCGACGGTTCGAACCGCTTTTGCTTAGATTTCAGGAGATTAAATGAGGTACTGGTCGCTGACGGCGAACCAATCCCCCGCGCCGACTGCCTCATCGCGGAGGTGGGAGGCAAAAAGTTCTCCTCTAAGATGGACCTCGCGAAGGGCTATTGGCATGTCCCCCTGGACGATCACTCAAGAGAAAAGACGGCGTTTTCGGCTCCCAGTGGCCTTTACCAATTCAGGAACATGCCTTTCGGCATCAAGACCGCCCCAGCCGTTTTTGCTAAACTGATGAGGAAGCTCCTAGACGGGATAGACAACGTCTATCATTACTACGACGACCTGCTCGTAGCGACCGAGTCGTGGGAAGACCATGTCAAGGCACTGGAGCAGGTTCTCACGGGAATCCGGGAAGCCGGGATGACCACACACCCGAAGAAATGCGAACTCAGCGTGGATCAACTGTGTTTTCTCGGTCACACGATTGGAAAGGGGACCCTTGGCCCGATGGAATCAACACTGGACAGTTTTGACCTTTGTTTCCCAGAAACATGTCGCGGAGCGGCGTCGACGACTTTTTCCCCCTCCCCCGCAGGGGAACGGCATTCTCACCATAGCGCTGGAGGGTTCACTCAAAACTACCCCCCCCCCTCTTAGCATTGTTGCCATACAGGTGGCAAGCGCTTGCACGCGTTGGGAACCGCAGAAGCGGATTGAATGCCTCGGCACTGTTCGCGGCCCCCAATGACTCCTCGTGGGATTAAGGCATTGTGCCGAATTCTTTGGACATTTCATTATGTGTTCTTTTTTTTCTTTTTGGGAGCTGGATTCCTCTGTGCGTGGCTCCTGAAGAGTTTTTTTCCCTGTGTTGTTTTTTTTCCATTCTTTGCCATGCGAAGGGGGCGACGGGAACGCCGCGCGCTGGCAGTTGGTCTGGAGATTTCGGTGCGTGCGATCGTGAGTGAGGTCAGCCAGGGAAGTGGTCGGCGAGGAGCCTAGGCGGAGATCTGACGCGTAGAGCGCGGCGACGGTGGTCCCGGAGACGAGAGGCCCAAGTTCGCCCGTATCCGCAAGCCCCCATCAGCCCCGCGACGTGCAACCGCAGCCCGGCGCTCCCTGCGACCGGACCTTTCCACTCCGCAGCTAAGCCATCGTTTCTCACCACTCACTTCAACTCTTTTATCTTAGTATTTTTGATTTCTGTGTTTCTCGTTGTAATCTTTTGTACTGTATTTCCGTCTAGTAACATTTTTGTATAGCAACCGCCCTGATGTTTCTTTCTTTGTGTTAATTGTTGTGTTAACGTGTTCAATTGGTGCTTGTGTTATTTTCGTCACGGCAGTGTACGGTGCTACCTTGTCGGGCATATTGTAATACTTGGTTGTTGTTTGCCTAATTAAATTAATTCGCTACGGAACTTGCCTACGCCTCATGCCTCCGGTCAACGACTAATCAGGCGTGGCCCCTATCGCCGGTCAGCAGTCGAATCACAATCTTTCGCACGCGGGGTGGAGAAGATTGTCGCTCCTCCCCCTCCGAACTTACGGAGAGTGCAGTGGTGGGCAGGCTGGCCCGATTAATTGTAACTTCGGCGCCAACCAACACCACAGCCGCCCACGATATCTTGACAAACACACATTTGCCATCTTTCACACCACGGTAATATCTTCGCAGAATCCTTATTTAACCTTACTTGATCCTCAGAAGTAGTTTTATTCTTTCATACAACACACAATCATCAGCATATAATCTGATTTACACCGAGATATTGGATACAATGTCATTGCCAAAAATAAAAAAAGATGCGCTCCAAGAACGGGCCTGTGCGGAACTCCACAATCAAGAGAAACGATATGAGAAGAAAAATGATTTAATGCCACGAACTGGCGGCGGTTTCTGAGGTAAGCTGAAATCCACTCGAACAGTGTGTTGCTTTTCTATTATATTACCTAGTTTAAAAATAACTTTATTATGCAAAACTTTGTCGAATGCTTTCTTTTAATCAATAAATATAGCATAAGTCCGCTTTCCTTCATTTATTGCCTCTGCAAAATCATGTATGGTTTCAACTAGCTTAGTGTTAGTAAAATATCCTCGTCAAAAAATATGTTCTGCTTGAGTTAGAAAGTTATTTCGGTTAAGAAAATCAGCTATATGTTTATAAATAATATGTTCCTAATTTTTTCATGCTGTTGAGGTTCTTGATATCGCACGGTAATTTCCATCTCCAGTTTTATGAATTGGCTTGATTCGCTACTGTACAGATGAAAACAAGAGAAGTCGTAGGCCCTACATAATCCGCCGCCATAGATGACATCAATCCAAAAATTTTGGAAAACGCTAACCCAGCCTGTTCTAGTATTTTTTGTTTATTGTTTTCGCAATCACTCTCCGAAGGAACGATTCCAGACGACTGGAAAGTGGGGAAGGTCGTTCCCGTGCACAAAACAGGTAATACTGATTCACCTCTTAATTATCGGCCCATTTCATTAACAAGTATTCCGTGAAAAATCATGGAACACGTCATTTACTCCCAAATCATGCAATTCTTAGATTCCAATAACTTCTTTCATCCGTCACAGCATGGTTTTCGTAAGGGTTTTTCGTGCGAGACTCAACTAGCCATTTTTCTTCATGACGTTCACGCCAACCTTGATATTAATCTGCAAACTGACGCCATCTTCTTAGACTTCGCTAAGGCATTCGATAAAGTACCTCATCAACGTTTGCTTCTTAAACTTTCCCAGTTAAACCTACATCCAAACATCATCGCGTGGATTAACGAATTCCTCACGCATCGCTCTCAGTCTGTCTACATTAATAACCAATCCTCCAACCCGCTCCCAGTCACCTATGGCGTCCCGCAGGGTGGTCCCTTGTTATACCTCATTTACATTAACGACTTACCCCAGCGCGTATCTTGCCATATCCGCCTGTTCGCTGACGATTGCGTTATTTATCGTTAGGTAACTAACCCTTCTGACCAAGAATCCCTTCAAGCAAACCTAAACCTCGTACTAAACTGGTGTTCGCAGTGGATGATGACACTCAACCCTAACAAATGTAAGTACATGTCTTTTCACCGCCGTCGCAACCCTTTTGTTTTTGAATATTACGTTTCTAACTGCCCTGTTGACCTCGTCCAGTCTTACAAATACTTAGGTATCACCATTTCTGATGATTTATCTTGGCGACTGCACGTAACTAATCTGATATCATCAGCTAATAAAACATTAGGTTTCTTAAAACGTCACCTGAGGGAAGCCCCTCAACACGTCAGACTACAAGCATACATCTCACTTATCAGAACTAAACTGGAATACGCATCGCCCATCTGGAACCCTCATCAAGCATATTTAACAAATGCCATCGAAGCTGTACAAAACCGAGCTACCAGATTTATTCACTCTTCATACCCATACGACGTTAGCATATCATCTCTAAAATTACAATCAGGTTTGTGTGATCTTTCTGCTCGCCGTCGCATTGCCAGTCTTGTTTTGTATCACAAGTTTTTTTATTCGCCCCTAAGACAAGAACCATACATCTGCGCACCCCCACCACGCAGATCCCATCGCATCGGTCACCCTCTTCAAGTTTTGCGTCCACGAGCCCGCTCTACTACCTTCATGAACTCATTTTTTTTCACGAACAGCAACTGACTGGAACGGCCTTCCCCACCATGTCGCTGCCATAACCTGTCCATCCACATTTTCGACTTCTGTGATCGCCTGCACCTTGTAAACCCCACCCCTTATGTAACACCCCGAAAGGGGTCTTTAAGGAAAATAAAGTGATGTGATGTGATGTGTACTTTGTAGGGCGGTAATTTAGCGAAAGGTACTTCTGGGATCACTAAAACTTTGCGGAAGAATGATGTAGGTGGTGATGGTGGATGAAAGACGTTTGTTGCCTTAAAAAATAGCACGTGCAGAAAGGTATGATTGGACCGAACCTTAAGGGGCCGGCCCTCACAAACACTAGGTGGGGTCCCTAGTACGGGACCCCAC